>NC_091460.1:136810292-137115747 GCF_027789765.1 Dendropsophus ebraccatus | reverse complement strand
GGTAAAGTCTTGGGGACCGGGACTAATTGATACTGTAAATCAATATATATTTTTATATAGAAATTGCAGGTTCCATTAGCAGAACACCATACATTATATTCATATATAAAAAGGAATCACTAAAATTCACTGTAAGGCTATGTTCCCACAATGTTTTTTTCTTGTCCGTTTATAATTTTTAATATAACGTCCGCTATTTTGAAGATTGGCCGCCCGTCAGTGCAATGACGGCTGTTGGTACATTATTCTAGGCCAGGTGGACTGATCGCCCTTTGGGTGTGTCTTTCATTGAAAAGTCCATTGAATTTAATAGTAAAAACGGAGAAAGGACGGTGAAAAAGAAAAAAAATGTGTGTGAACAACTAAAAAATGACGTCCACTGTCTGCAAAAGACATCCGAAAATAATTGACACAATCATTACTTTAACGTCCACGCAGATAAGGTGCGTCATTTTATACACTGTGTGCATTGGACGTCCGTCATCCCGTCAACTTTAATGCATTGCAGTCAGTTAAATCGCGGCAGTAACGGGTGTCTTTTTAAATAGAAAAAACGGACGACTTTTTTTTGACGTTGTGTGAACAGAGCCTAAGAAGTAAACTAGATTCAGAGACTTATTGATCATAAGCTGAAGAAGAATGAAGAGGAAATGTAGATCAGATGCAATAAGGAGCTCTCAATGGAGATGTTGCATATACAGTAACAACCAATGGCGGCTTAACAGTGTAGACCGCCATTGCCCATAGATCTGTTATTACGGAGAGTAGGCATACTGTAGCTAAAGAGAGATCATATGGCCTGGGCAAGCCTGCCTAACCCAACAATGGATTGAGCTTTACGTTCACCCTCCCTATCAAAATCTGAGCCTTACACAACCTTTTATAAAATTCTTACAGACATATTTTTGTGTGGGAATAGAATCATTTCTAGCTTAACCTAACGTCTATTCCAGGCTTTAACCTCCTTACCATAACAAAAGTAGTCTATAAAATGGAAACAAAAAGGCAAAGTTCAGTTCATGTCTTAATCTTTATGGTCCAAAGTCTAGAAGATGTGATTCCAAAGTCTTTTCTTACATTCTATTCAGTGTTATAGTAAACATATCTTTACAATGTGTATTATTCTTCCATGAAATAGTTGATTCTTTATTGCAAGTTTAACATATTGCATTCTTTAAATTCTGAAGAAAAGTGAGTTTTCCAAACAGGGCATCTCATGTGTTTGCTTTAATATACAATACAATACACCTGTGTCTGCGTGATTCAGTTTTTGCCTTTATAAAGTGAGTTAGCGTAATTTTTTTTTTTTTTTTAAATAATTCGTTATGGCTAAGAAAACAATAGTCTGGCAGATGTTTTCTTCGGTTACGTACAGTGTTAAGAGTCAATGGCTTGTTTCACTTCTGGCATCCTCTGAAAGAGCTCGATCAGAATTTCGAAATTTTGACTTTGTACTTTCCTTTATTTTTTTGTGATTTGAAGCCAATAAGCACATATATATTTGACTAGGTCATAAAAAGCTTTCAAAGGCGAGCACGGTTCTTTCTGCGCACTTGAAACTGGACCTTTGTTTTAAAATAACTTTTAATAATAAAATCGGCATCTACGTACTCAATGATAAAACATCCAGAATGTCATCACCGTGCATGTCTGCTGTTTTATGTGAAAGTAACCACATCTGGAACAGGACCATTCCCACATTTACAGTCTCCACAATGCATGCAAAATGTATGAATTAAAAAAAAAAATGTACAGACAAAAACTGGATATGACTTAATTTAGCCCAACAGCTGCCAGATATAACCTTGAGCAGAGCTACAGTGGGCAATTTTCTTTATAATTACTATGGGAATTAGACTTAAGTAATCAGTGAAAGACTAAGCATAAACCAGCAAATTGTCTGTATATTATTATATTTTTTAGGTTGAGAAGGCCTCAGATGTGCCGACGTAATAAACTGCGCACTCATTAAATACAGTACCTGGAACAAATACAGGCCACCATAGTCTTTTATTTAAACCAATCTTCCATTTGTATTTTTGGACCACATAAATCTGGACTCCATCCACTATACTGGAAAGTTTTGAATCTATAAACACTTGGCAAACACTCTAACTACTTTTATAATGAAACAAGTCAGACATGTTTTATAAGATGTGCAAATATGTGTAATCCTGACTTGATGTACTCACTGACATATAGATCCAAAATGCATAAATCCTTTGTGAGAAAATCCATGTACTTTGGGATAAACTGTACACTAATATTTGGATACTAAATAAGTGAAAACTAGGCATGAATCCCCGGCACTATAAATACATAACATTATAAAGCCATGTTCACACAATGTATGTGTTGTATAAATCACGGCCGTTGTTGCAATCCCTGATTTATTCAACACATACGTTGTATGTGAATTAATGCAATCACGGCTGGAGCGTATACACATAGTATACGCTCCAGCCGGGATTCCATCTGGCTGCACGAAAAACTGACATGTCAGTTTTTTGCGGCCGCTCCATTGTGTGCAATGGTGAATTGATTACACCCACATCCAAATTCACCAGAAGTGAAGATCATCCGGCTGGTACTGCAGTACCGGCCATTCTGTGATCCAGCCGGGTCATAGAAAGGCTGGTGTTACACATAGTGTGAACATGGCCTAATAGTGTAAATTATTATTTTATAAATAAAATACATGCCTGCTTGAAAGAAATTATACATGGATATGCACTTTGTTTCATCTAATAGAAAGAGCCAGAATAGGAAGCTATACAGTACATACAGTTAATCAGTAAATCAGTATCCAATTATGCTTACTTAAGATTGTTGCTTACTACAAGCAAGTGACCACTCAAAGAAAGATTTAAATCATATGTCATTTTCCAATCATTCATTCTCTATAACCCCCTTAACAACCAGGGGCATGCATTTACGCCTCTGCGGGCATGAAAGTATGCCCCGCCGGGGGGAGGGGGGGGGTCTAAAGCGGGCTCAGGAGCTGAGCTCGCTTCCTAGCAGGTGGGGACCGCCTGCAATAAGCAGCCCGGCCCCCACCGAGCCCCCACGGCTATCGCGTGGCCGCCCACCATTAACCCCTTAAATGCCGATGGGGTCTGCAGGGGTCCCGATCATATGGCCTGACTGCCAGAGGTATACTGCTTACTTCCGTGCAGTCTGATCTTCTGATAGAGTCTGCCACAGGCAACAGGCAGGCTGTATCAGAAGATCGCAGATTACACTGATCCCTGATATGCTATGGCATAGCAGTGATCAGTGTATGAAATCTATTGTAATAATGTAAATGTCCCCTAAGGAGACTTAAAAAGAGTAAAAAAAATCAATAAAAGTTTTTAAAAAATTCCCCATAGCCCCTCTCCCAATAAAAGTGAAAATCCCCCCCTTCCCCTTTTATACATAAAACACATAAAAATAATAAACGTAATTAACATATAATATACAGTAGCGTGCGTAATCGTCCGATCTATTAAAATAATAAAATATTGTTCCCGAACGGCGTAAACAAAACGCGGTAAAAAATGCAGATTGTTTTTTTTTAAATCACATTTTATGTACAGTATAAAAACATTATAGAAAGTGATCAATATGTCTGATCTAGAAAAAATTTCACTAATAAAAAGTAGAGATCAAGGCACAAAAAGTGATGCCCCATACGACCCCGTAGGTGAAAAAATAAAAGCGTTATAAGGGTCACAATAGGACAATTTTATATATACTTATTTGCAAAAAAAAAAAAGTTTTTACTGCTAATAAAAATAGTAAAACGTTAGAAAACCTAGTAAACATGCATATTGCTGTGTTCAGACTGACCTATAAAATAAAGATAAAATGTCAGTTTTACCGTAAAGTGCATTACGTAAACATGGAAGCCCCCCCAAAAAAGAAATTTAGCGGGATCACATTCTTTGACCCAAATTCACCCCATAAATGATATTTTGGGGGTTCTGTCATTCATTTTATGGCATATTGAAAGATGCCATTACAAAGTATACATGTTCTTGAAAAAAAAACAAGCCATCATATGGCCCGTTCGATGGAAAAATGAAAGAGTTATGGGTCTTAGAAGGTGAGGAGGAAAAAACGAAAACGCAAAAGTGACAATTGGCCTCATCCTTAAAGCCACTTAAGGTCCGGTCCATAAGGGGTTAAATAAGTTTGTTTTTTTAGCTGCTTTGTTTACATTTTTACCTGATACAGTGTACACTTATACACTTATAGATACAAGAGTAACACCAGAAGAGAATAGAAGTGAGTAACAGTGGTAGTTGGCAGCATACTGTTCTCTTTGTGCTTTTAATACAGTTTGTTTCCCTGTGGATCTAAATAATACTAAACAGCCAGATTCTTAGATCATGAATTCTAGATTTACACGCTTGCTTTAAGCAATTGAATTTTTAGAGACATCCTTTGGGTCTATGACATAACTGAAAAAAAAAGCTAAATGTTTAGTGATGTGTATTATCTGCAGTAAACCAACAGTGATTGCTATTGCCATGAGGATTCAATTGCCAAGAGGTGAAGAGCAAAAAGTTGATGTCAGTGCTGTGAAATTCTTGATCCTTCTAACATCTCAGTGCTTCCTTATTCTACTTTTTTAAACGAGAAAAAACTGGAACCAAACAGTGATTCTTATATGAGAAATATTTACATAAGTATTCAGATACAGGAAAAAAGAAATTAATGGGGGTAATTTATCTGCAATGGGACCAAAGAAGCAAAAAATCCTTTATTTTTATAATTTTTTTAGCATAATCCAACTTTTTTTTGCCAATCTGTACCATCAGCTCACTAGTGTCCTGGAGGTCTGATCAAGTGGCATACACAAAGAGACATAGCACCTGGTCTAAGAAGATAGACAAGGGGCTGAAGATGGATTCAGTACTGGCCCCAAATGTCCTACCCATGGGTTAGGGCTCTATTATACGGGATGATTATCGTGCAAAAAATCGTTTTATTCTACGAATGTAAATTATATAAGTGTCATGTAATTGCAGGCAACAATTGAAAAATTGTTCTTGTGTTGTTGATCATGCATGTAAAGCTGAGCCTAAAATCAGTTAAGTGTTTGCGAATCGTTCAGGGTAATTCCACATTCGTTCGCTGATGGTTCACTAATCGTCCAGTTTAATAAAACATTGTTCGTTTATTGGCTGGGATCAGATGGAGTAAACGATAGAAGTAACCATTGTAACTAACGACTATCGTTCTATGGAATACGGAGAACGATTTCAGGTAGTGCTCATTTGCAATCGTTTATCGTTAATCGTTAAAAATCACTTTGTCTAATGGGACCCTTATCCAGTCCCTTCTGGACAGGATCAGTGTGGTTGGGAATTTCTGACACAAAATAAAAATATAAAGATCATTGTAAATAATATCTGAAATCTCCCGATCATACATTTCAGTCTCTCATAGTCTGTAGGATATTGCCAGCAGGGCCCTCACTGATAATGTTTGACTCGATAATTACATGTATATCTCTGTAATGTCCGATGTTTATCTGTGTACCCACAGAATTGTAAAGTGCTGCGGAATATGTTGGCGCTACATAAATAAATAATATTATTATAAATGTCAGATCCTTGTCTGCAGGTTTATAAAGGCGTCTTTCTGAAAGTTCTTTAGGGCAGTCCACTCCTGCTTTGTCAGATAAATTGGGAACTCCTATTTGATTTTCTCAGTAGGTTGATTATCTCACTAGATACAAGAGACAGTACAGGTTTTGACACCATAATCCCCAATAAAATCAGGTCTCGTACTATTATAGGACAACTCCAGTGGTAATAAAAAATAAAACAAAAACAAAATGCCGTTTCTATACTCACCTTCCCTTCTGGGTCGGTCTCCTTTTGAATTTCCCGCCGATCACGGGTCCCTGGAGCTCCTCTCGGCGACGTCTTCTCCCAGACGTCTTTTTCTTTGGCCGGCAGCATCAGATGACTGACAGCTTGCTTTGCCAATTGGAGCTGAGCTAGCTGTGAGTCATCTTCTGACATCTCCCAGGGGGCTGGAGAGTGTCAGATGACTGATAGCCTGCTCAGCCAATCAGAGCGTAGCAAGCTGTCAGTCATCTGCAGACACCTTAGATTAGGCAGGACACTGTTGCAGTGATTTGCTGAGTGTGCAGGTTCCACAGTGACAGCTCACGTTAGAAGTAGCAATAAGCGTTGACCAGCAGGGGACTTTAACTGAAACTGTGGGGGACCATGGTAGGTAAGTATGACTTTTTTCCTTATCTTGTGGATAAGTTGTTTTAAGCCGTTATACCCCTTAAAAAACATCCCTTAATGCTTTGAAATAGGACAAGGCATGGAAACTGTTGCTTGTGCTTTTCAGTTTACTTGCAGTCAAGAGAATTTGTAGAAAATCAAAGGAATACGAAAGATTACGAGCGGAGGTGGTGAGAAATGATATGTTGGAAACAGACATTAGCGATAAATATTCCTGAATGCACCTGTAAACCCTAAGCACTAGTCAGGATTTTCTTTTTACAGTTTGATTCTTGGCATTATAGTTCACAGTTCAATGGGAAAAAAGAACTGTATGCTCAGCAAACCTGACAGATGTACAAAATGTGATCTGAGAAGTTGGAGAAGAAATTTTAGAATCTTTAAAAATAATTACAATTTGAAATTTTGGGATCTCTTCACACATACATACTCAGTCATTACATGAGTATAGGCTTTGGAAAGCTTGTTGAAAAGCGTTCACAGTCCAACTTTTGTGTTCTGTTTTGCAGAGAAAATCTCACTTTGCTTTGTTTGGCACTCAGACATTACTGGAATAGGCTAATGGTGTTTTATGCTGAAGTTTTCATGTTTGTTGTGTTTTTGACCTTGCAGGTGCAGATACTTATTTTTACACTTAAAAGTAGGAGATGGACTTATAAAGTTTTACAGTAATTTTAAAGTATTAGAGTTACTAACATTTTTAAAAATAACATTTCACAGTGACATGGCAAAAGTTCTGCTCTATAAATGCCCCAGGTTCTGTGGCCTCAACTTCTTGATAGTATGATATAATTAAGGGATAAACGCATTTTGTTGAACACTGTTTACACTCAGCTTAAGTATGCCTTTTGGACAGCTTATTTATTTAATTTTATAGTTATCCTGTTTAGTTATATTGATACATTGGGTTTGCATAAATATGTACCAGTATTTGTTACGAGCAGTCACTCGCAAAGTAGAAAAGGACTCTAGGCTTAGCCCCACCAACTTTCCCTGCCTACTTGCCATGATCTGTCCTAAATGGCAGTGAACAACTGGGTGACAGTCTCTATGCTGAGTTGGTGTTACACAAAATGTAGAGAAGACAAACAATACAAGAAAAGCAGAGTGAACAGACCAGGTCTGGAACAAACAGGCAGTGCAGTACAAAACGATATACAAATAGCAGAGTTAAGGGAAAAGCAGGAAGGTCAAGGCAGACAGCAAACAGGAAAGGTCAAAGTAACAGACAAGGTATGAAACACAAGGTAATAGCGAGATGTAGAGAGCAGGTAAGAGACTAACAGACTAGCTCAATAACCAGCAAGGAAGGACAGGTCTGCACACACTAAATAGTGGAACAGAAGTCTGGAATAAAGGCTGATCGGACCGGCCCCTCTGATCCCAGGAGAAACAACTGAGAGACGGGGGAACTGAATGACCATAAAATCTCCCAGTCACCCAGAGAGCCGCCTGAACGCAGCACAGCTGCAATCAATGCTGCATCTAAACGCTATTATGTGGGCTTGCGGTGGCCTGGTTACCAGGGATGCCGTCAGGTCTTCATGACGTCACATGGCCTGATCTGATGGAATGGGGACGTGCTCCTGCTGGGACCAGTTGCCGCAGCAATCCTCCGGGGGTCTGGGCCATATGGGGTGGCGCTGGAGCTGAGTAGGAGGACAGTAAGTTTCTGACAGTGTTATAACATGACCTGTAGATCACGGTTAATTGATATGTTAGCTTCCAGTAATGAGCAGATTTATTATGGGACATTTTACTTGAATCAGACATGAAATTCATTTTGATTTAATGGCCGATTCGGATTCAGCCCTATACTTGATGAGCCAGGTGCAGAGTACTTGGAACAGCTTATAGGAGTTAAATGGGGATGCCCAGCAACCACACTTACCTCCTTGAGACAGTCAGTAACCAGTCATGTATAGCCAATCTCTTAATATAAAAGAACAGTTAAAATTACAGTATTCCCTGGTCCTCCAGATAGTTTCCATTGCACCCTACTCCAGTACTGTGTGTATATATATTTTTTTTAAAAGTGCTACGGAATCTGTTGGCGCTATACAAATAAATATTAATATTATTATTGCTACTACTACTACTATTATTATTATTATTGAGCAAGTGGCTCAGAGAATGTAAAATGATCAGCAAGTATACAATGCATGCCTCACTGCTCAACAAGTATCAGGAACTCATGTCATTCAGAGTTGTCACTGACCTTTCCAAAACCAATCACGAATAAATTGAATTCTGACAAGTTTTTAGTTTTTTTTTTAAGTAAAATTTTGTACAAATCTGATTAGTTTCAAATGGATTCAAAGTGATCTGTAATGACTTGTAGTCATATAAAAAGCCATCTTTTAAATGGCAAATTCACACAAGAGCATTAAATAGAAATAGAATTGAGGTTATGTTCACACTGCGTAAACTTACGGTCGTATTTACGACCGCAAAAATACGAACATAAGTTTGAGGTTCACTGATATGAATGTAATGCAATGGAACTATGGCCGGGAAGTGCACACTACGTACGAACTTACGGTCGGATTTTATACGGCCCCGTGAAAAATGAACAAGACCATTATTTGCGTCCGGAAATGCTGCATCTACGGCCGTGAGTTTCAATGCGGACGCGAATGTAAATTTGATATCTGCCAAAGTAAACTTGATTTTGATATAAAAATCTACGGCCGTGAAAAATTACGACCGTAAGTTTACGCAGTGTGAACATAGCCTTAAAGAGAAAATATCATTATTCAATCAGATATTGGGGTTCACACTATGTTTCTGTTTACTTTTAATGCACATATACACGTGAACAGGATGAAAATATGAACCATTAAATAAATGCTAAAATTGCTGATTTTGCACCATGTTTAAAAAGTGCTGTTTATTACGGCTTATAATAAGGCAATATTTCAGCCACTCAAGGTATTTTCAAGATATCCAGAAAAGAAGATTACATATAGTGACAGCACTTACCCAGAAAGTAATTTTAAGGGTACAAACACACTGAGCATATCCGCAAGCCCCATTAACCCCCCGCCGCCGGAGCGTATACATCGCTTGCTCCCTGCTTCGGTTTGCTTCAAGGCTCCCAGCCTTTTCACATCCTGCTCAGCCAATCAGTGCGCTGCGGCGGGGCAGCGCATTGATTGGCCAAACGGGACATGCCAAAAACTCCTGAAGCAAACCGGAGCATGGAGAAGGTGATGTATACACTCCAGTGGCAGGGGGTTAATGGGGCGGGCTGCTGACATCCCGCTGCGAGTTTGTCTGCCCATAGAGTGTACAGGGCACAGATCTGCAGGGGATCTCGCTGCAAATTTGCAGCAAGAAATCCGATGCAGCAAGAAATTTTTTATTCAATCCATCAGCGGTTGGAAGTGCCAGGGGCAACAGGACAGCCTCTTTGCAGTATCTCCCCCTACAATTAGGGGTTAAGTAGTGAGCCCTGATCTCACCCACAGCCTCTGTCCCAACCTCCTTGTCAGTCTTGCACTAGGCCACAAGCGGTGAGTGGGCAACAAACCATATACTATATAGGTGCACAGCAAAAGATGGATGACAAACAACCCAGACAAACCAGAAGCACAATATACAGAGGGAATGCTAGTAAGCCATAGAATGACAATCACAGGAACAGAGAACAGACACATGTAAGTTTAAATGGAGTGTCCGCTGATTGTTTCGGCTTTCTGACACTCCTCTTGGCCAGTGTGACCCCCCCCCCCCCCCCTACCCAGAGTGGCTGCTCCCTTACAGAAGCTGAGGTTGTAAGGAGTGGAAGCTGGACAGTTATGGGAGTTCTGACAGACCTTTTTCAAGATATATTTGATACTGCAAGGCTATGTTCACACAATGTCAAAGAAAGAGAAAAGGCAGTCCGTTTTTTCTATTTTAAAAGACGTCCGTTATTGCCGAGATTTAATTGGCTTCAATGCAATGCATTGAAGTCAATCGAATGACAGACGTCCAATGCACACAGTGTATAAAATAACGGACGTTACTTACGCGGATGTAAAAAAAATTATTACCACAATTATTTTCAGACGTCTTTTGCAAATATCACAAGTTGTTTTTAGTTGTTTGCAAACAGTTCTCTTTTTACCGTCCTTTCACCGTTTTTACTATTAAATTCAATGGATTTTTCAATTAAAGACACATCCAAAGGACGATCAGTCCACCTGACCTAGAATAATGTATTAACAGCTGTCCCTGCACCGACAGGTGACCAAACAGCAAAGTGACAGATGTCATTTTATACTCAAAATGACGAAAATCCATCTTTCATAACAGTGGCCGTCATTGCGCCATTTACGACCGTTATTTCAAATATAATGGACGTTATTTATGCAAATGGCGCCTATTGTTATTGAAGATGCCCATCATTTTTGCCTTGTGTGAACCTAGCCTAAGGGTGAACATATTGGGGTTGATTTATCAAACATGGTATAAAGCGAAACTGGCTCAGTTGCCCCTAGCAACCAATCAGATTCCACCTCTTATTTTTCAAAGAGTCTGTGAGGAATGAAAGGTGGAATCTGATTGGTTGCTAGGGGCAACTGAGCCAGTTTCGCTTTATTCCATGTTTGATAAATCTCCCCCATTGTCCTGTTTTAAGATGGACTAAATAAACATGGATTTTCATGGTGAACCGTGTGCCTTGGATCTTCTTCACAAATAGTGAAAACAGTCAAACTATATCCAGTGACTCAAAAGACATTCTTTTTTTTCAACAAGAGCTACTAATATAAGTGGTCAGGTCAAAAACAATTTCTCCAACATGCACCTCCCCCCCCTCATTCTTCAGACGCCTCTCTCTTTCTTAGTGATACAATGTGTATATGGAAATATATTCTTTACTGTCCTTCTACAGTCCAAAAAATGACAGTACTTTACTCCATCTTCATCTTTCATTACATAGACAGTATGTTGCTACAACTCATCACTGTAGAAGAACATTATAGTGTTTTCTTTCATGTAGAGTTTGGTGAAGAAAAGAAAATCAGTTTCGTAATTGCAAACGCCGAGGTGGTCTTATTTCTAAAAACACAGATATTCTGGCTTGAAGATAAGAGAGAAAAAGTTAATTTCCTTTAGCTGAGCTAAAGGACATCAAGTCTAAGATGTTGGAATGTCTAACCGTACCATTAACCCTTTCACTAACAGGAAAGAATGGGACATGTCCACCACATAAATCTCAAAAACTTGACTGAGAATCTTTCATTTTTTCTGTGTGGAAAATTGGAGAGAATGAGAAATGTGAAACTAATTACAATCTGCCTATTGTTTTTTCTTCTACACAATACAGGACAGTAATGCGACTGTGGAAAGACACGTACAGTAAGTTAAGTAACATTGATTAAATCAATTGTTTCGGAATGGAAGTGATTTGTTCTGATTACATATTGTAAACAGTGACTTGCTGCTGACAGGAGGGGTGAAGCTTACTGAAAAATGTAGACAAAAGAGGTCCTCGAGTGCTGTCAGCCACAGTCCAGGAATTATTTTCATAGAAAAAGGAATACATTTAGAAAGAAAAAAATAATTTAAAGTGTCACTGTTTTTATAAAAAAAAACAAAAAACTTCAAAAGTTTTGATTAGAGATGAGGGAATCATTTGGACTTTTGGTCCGAAAGCAGTTCGCTCTATCGGCATGTCTGTGATCCCGGCCGCATAGTTGTGATCCTGGGATCCCGGGAATATGCGGCCAGGAACCGATATGGAATTCCCTGGAACATCCTGGCCGCATATTCGCGGGATCGCAACTATGCGGCCAGGATCATAGGCATGACAATAGAGTGCAGATGCCGTCGGACCAAAAGTCCAACGGTCCGCTCATCACTAGTTTTGATCATTCCGTGTCATAGTGCTCAGACCTTGACTGATCGGGAGAAAGAGCCGGGAGAAGTCCGCACTTGACGGGTGTGACCCTAGCCTAAAGACCCTATTCCATGGGATGATGGATCATTCGAAAAATTGTTAGATTGCCCGTAATTGAGCCATAATCGTTTCATGTAATAACAGACAACGATTAAACGCCCAACGAGAAATCGTTGGTTGGTTGATAAAATTTGGACCTATACTTGAGCCAAATTCAGATGAAGAGAAAGCTGAGGTCCTAAAGATGGAGTGGTGAACTAAAAGTATCAGCATAGGTTTAAAAAAATCTATCTATAGATATAAACAAGAACTGATTGGAAATGTAAACATTCTGGAAAGAGTGTATTTAGTTTGAGAATCCGGAACGGAATTGAGCAGTTTCTGCTTCCAATCACCACCTCTTACATTCTTGTTTACTTTTTGTCATGAGAGTGAGAAAAAATTTTCATGGTGATCAATGAAATACTTACCTGCACCAGATGATTTTAAATTTTTAGAACATCAGCTTTCTCTTCATCTGAATTTGGCTCTACAATAGTTAATCAGCACTGTGATGGTTATTTCTCTTTTCCCCTCCCCCACTCCTGAGTCTGGTTCAAACCTTGCCTATTAATTAGTCATTTGATGTGTGAACTTGACTGGATACCATATGATAAGAGGGTGTTTCTTTTGTTGTTTTATTTGTATATATATTTATGCGTTTTAAGTCCATTACTTATTTAGCCGTGATAAAGGCTGAAAACAGCCGAAACACGTCTAGCTTATACAGGTACGTATGTTCACATGCTGTTTCTTATGGATTTTTTTTCTACAATAAAGTAAGTGTTTTTAAGGACTTTTTTGCTGGAACATTTTTTCACCTTTGGACTTTCAACTCAATGGATTTCTGTAGGTTTCAGGTATAAGGCCATGTTCAGACCTTGTAAGAAACCACCCGTTCCATGACCCGTCACGGAACGGCCGGTCTCAGGAAAGATCATCCCGTCCAGTATTGCAGTACCGGCCAAATGATCTTTAGTGCTGCTTAGTTTTAATGCGGGCGTATCCATACGCGCCCACATCAGAACTCTTCACTCCACACAATGAAGCGTGCGGTGGAGCCGCTTGCTCCACAGTGTGCACTGACAGGGTTTTCTGCAGCCGCTATTCAATGAATAGCTGCCACAGAAAACTGACATGTCAGTTTCTCGCGGCGCCGCTAGGGATCGAGGGATTCCTCTAGGGATTCCATAGGCGGCAATGTCACATATATTTTCATATTAATCACGACCGTTGTTGCAATCAGCAACAACGGATATAGTTTTACGAAAATATACGTAGTGTGAACATAGCCTAAGTCAATATTTAAAGTCAATCAATAAAACTATAAAGCAACTCTATGTGGGGCATTTATCAAGACTGGCATACTGGTACCCCAGCCTTAAATAAAGTCTCGTCTCCATTTACCAAGACGGTTTTAATAAGAGGCGCACATGCCTCCTAGGCCACACCTCCTACCCGCATTGCCATGCCCACTCATTAGGCGAACAGGGCTTTTTATTGGTGTACGCCATGTAAAAAGGCAGAAATCTGCACCTTTCTAGTGGCCTATGCCAGAGGCACATAAAGATCAATATTTCCCTATGTATTCCTAGCTTTGAACGGTTAACCCCCAATTAAATGTTACCCCATATCCACAAGATAGGTTGTATCTAGCTAATTTATTGAGGCCCCACCAATTCCGACAATGAAGTTCAATTGTCCCCCCCAATGAATGGAGCGGGAGCGCACATACTCAGCCATCGCTCTGTTCATTTTATATGGGCTTCCAAACATTCCCCTTAGTTTTTGGCATCACAAACAGTGTCACATCTGTCCATGGGCTTCCTCTGGTAGCAAAGCCTTTTCCTATTCAAGGTAATGGAGATGGACTGTCATATCAGACAAAGCGCATAGACAGATATTGTGTTTCTGTTAAGTAGATCAACTTTTTTTCCCCCTCTCAGTCTATGTTCCCACAGTGTTCCTTTTCATAAAAGTACGGCCATTGTTGCAATCGGCAACAACGGCTGTACTTTACACGAAAATACACGCTGCCTTATCTTCTATGGGATCCCGGCCGGAGCGTATACACAAAGTATACGCTCCGGCCCGCATTCCTTGTGGCGCCACAAAGAACTGACCTGTAAGTTTTCTGCGGCCACAAGCTTCATAGTCTGATGCGAGGAGTTCTGATGCGGGCGTGCTCAGATGCATCCGCATCAGCACTTTGCGGCGTGAAAGATCATCCGCCCGGTACTATAGTACCTGCCGGGATGATCTTTTCAGAGACCGGCCATTCCATGACCTGGCCGGGTCATGGAACGGCCGGTCTCTCACGCGGTGGGAACATAGCATTAAACTGCATAAGTAAATGGCAAAAAGGTAATAAAATGCATACATGATTTTGGAAAAGAAAATGTTCAATAAATAAACATAAATTGTACGCACTTCTCAAGCACATAACAGACGCTTCTTCATTTATATTTAAGGACCATTGAGATTACAGATGTTTCAGGTCTTTTCCATAAATAGAAGAGTCGTTTTGCAGCCTGTCTCCTCATAGTTTGGGAATTATCATCTGTAAATGTTCCATTCACTTCTGTATTGTAATTTTTATAAATAAACTTCTAACATTCGACTAAATGATTCAGATACAGTAAGCAATGTTTTATGTCACTAGGTAAGACAACCAGATGGCCAGATTTTTAAAGATGAGTCAAACAATGAAATCAAGATGGACCACAATGGTTGTTGATAGATAACATTTTTAAATAGTATTGTCTAACAAACTAAAGGTTTAAGTTTAAGGATTTCTTAGTCTGGTGGGAATTTAGGCTAGACGTTGAGAAAAATTATATGTGATAGTTCTATTGTCTTCTGTCAGATATAACACATTAATAAGATTTTTTTTTTTATGTATTTGGGGGAGATAAAAAAAAAAAACAGAGAACATCTGATTTGACCATAATGACCAGTCACAGCTAGATTTTAAAGGACAACTCCAGTGAAAAGCTTTTTCCCAGTAACTGAAGCACATTACAAAGTTATATAACTGTGTAATATGCTTCAATCACCTATCTGCCTCCCTTCCCTGTCTTTTCCCCCCTCCACCGCCCACCAGGAAGTGTAAGAAATTTACACATACCTAATTACTGTCTTCCCCAGTTTCTTCTCTCAGCTCCTTTGTGACAATGAGTCATCGGCAGGAGGGCTGCTCTAGCTCCTGTTACACCAGCCTCCCCCTCCCCTGCCTTGTCAGGTGACTGCTTGCTCAGTTCCCATTGGCTGAGCAACTGCAAGCCATCTGAGACATGTCACTTGCTTATCTTGCTTCCTGACAGACTCCCGACACATAGTCAGCTCCCCCCTCCCCTCATACTCTCTCCTGCTGCAGAGTGGACTCAGTGAATGAGTCATGTCCCTAGGGAAGAGAGGCAAGTGACATGTCTCAGATGGCTTGCAGTTGCTCAGCCAATGGGAGCTGAACAAGCAAAATCACCTGACAAGGCAGGGGAGGGGGAGGCTGGTGTAACAGAAGCTAGAGCAGCCCTCCTGCTGATGACTCATGGTCACAAAGGAGCTGAGAGAAGAAACTTGGGACGACAGGAATTAGGTATGTGTAAATTTCTTACACTTCCTGGTGGGGGGTGGAGGGGGGAAAAGACAGGGAAGGGAGGCAGAAAGGTGATTGAAACACATTACAGAGTTATATAACTTTGTAATATGCTTCAATTACTGGGAAAAAGTTTTTCACCGGAGTTGTCCTTTAAACTTTTACTTTTAAACAATCTCCAAAGGAATGAAAGCTGATCTCTGATTGGTTGCTATGAGCAAATGACTTTTTTTTTTTACTCAACCCCCTTTCAGAGTTAATAAAATTTATTTTGACCTTTATAAAGAAAAACATAAATGATAAAGTTACAGCATTTAAATATATCTCATCAGTGTTTAATAAATTTAGACTAGTGATGAGCGAATAGTGTTCGATCGAATAGATATTCGATCGAATAGTGAGATATTTGAATATTAGATATTCATTAACCCCTTAGGGTAAGGGCATTCAGAGCGGGGCCGCGCGGCGACCCCGCTCTGAACCGCGGCGTTCCCGGGTGCCGCGTGTAGCCCGGGACCGTAGGTATTAGCGGGCACGGTCCGATCGCTGTGCCCGCTAATTCAGTAATCAGATGCAGCTGTCAAACATGACAGCTGCATCCGATTACCGGATCCAGCATCTCCCTGGTGTCTAGTGGCGGAGATCGCTCCTCCGGGATGTTATCCCGGAGAAGCGATCTCCGTTTCTGAAGCCGGCCGGGGACCTCTCCAAGATGGCGCCGTCCCCGTCTCGGCACTCATTTGTTTCCGGCTGCAGCAGCCGAAAGCAAACGAGTGCCGATCTCATGGATCTCTGCAGCATATCTATGCTGCAGAGATCTCAATAAGAGATCAAAGTGTATATACTAAAAGTCCCCCAGGGGGGCTTCTAGTATATGTGTAAAAAAAATAAGAAAAGTGTTGTTGTGAATAAAAAGCCCCCTCCCCTAATAAAAGTCTGAATCACCCCCCTTTTCCCAGGTTATAAATAAAAGTAAATAAATAAATAAATAAACAAACATGTTTGGTATCGCCGCGTGCGTAATCGCCGGAACTATTAATTAATCACATTCCTGATCTCGTACGGTAAACGGCGTAAGCGCAAAAAAATCCCAAAGTGCAAAATTGCGCATTTCTGGTCGCATCAAATCCAGAAAAATTGTAATAAAAAGCAATCAAAAAGTCGTATATGTGCAATCAAAGTACCGATAGAAAGAACACATCATGGCGCAAAGAATGACACCTGACACAGCCCCATAGACCAAAGGATAAAAGCGCTATAAGCCTGGGAATGGAGCGGTTTTAAGTGACGTATATTTGTTGACAATGGTTTGAATTTTTTACAGGCCATCCGATACAATATAAGTTATACATGTTACATATCGTTTTAATCGTAACGACTTGAGGAACATGCATAACAAGTCAGTTTTACCCCAGGGCGAATGGCGTAAAAACACATTTTCCCCAAATAAACAAAATGCTTTTTTTTTTTTTCAATTTCACCACACTTTGAATTTTTTTCTGGTTTCGCAGTGTACTTTATGCAAAAATTCAGCCCGTCATTGCAAAGTACAATTAGTGACGCAAAAAATAAGGGCTCATGTGGGTTTCTAGGTGAAAAAATGCAAGTGCTATGGCCTTTTATGCACAAGGAGGAAAAAACGAAAACACAAAAATAGAAATTGGCTCTGTCCTTAAGGGGTTAAGCGTTCAAATCCCCCAGCTTCCGGTTTTACCCTCCAAATGGTCAAATAGATGTTTTTTACTTATCGAATACTTGTTCCCATAGACTTTGATGGGATTAAATATTCGATCGAATATCAAATATTCAAATATCTCACTATTCCCTCATCACTAAATTAGACACATTACAGGGTTCCCAGGCTTAGGTTCCTGTGCCTTATTAGGGCAGCCACACCGCCTTGGCTTAAAGAATTAGAGTAATGGTACATTTACACGGAACGATTATCGTTCAAATTTCCGCGATAACGATCACATTTGAGTGATAATCGGCTTGTGTAAACACAGCGAACGATCGAGCAACAATCGAGAAATCGTTCATTGGGATCTTTCAACATGTTCTCAAATCGTCGTTGGTCGTTAGCTAAAAATTCACAGATCGCTTTGTGTAAACAGTCTTTCACCGATTCACCCTATGAGATGGGATTAAGCGATCTTAAAACTATCGCAATAACGATTTTTCCAAACGATATATCGTTCCGTCTAACTGATCATTTTAAAAAACACGCTGTTACTTTGAAATTGTTAATAGTTCGATTGAGCGAATTATCGCTCTGTGTAAACGCACCATAAGGGATAACAGGGACAGATATTTCCCTATATCAGGTCCTGTCTTTCCCCTCCCCTTCTTTTTATTATTGAGGATTATTTTATGCAATTACAATAAAAGTCAAGTCTGACTTATCTCTTCTCTTTAACCCATTAATGATCCCATAAGCTAATGTCCCTATATCTGCCCCCTCTCCTCTGTCCCCTGCCGCTGTTACAATCTTGTGACAGCGGCAGGGGAGAGAGGGGAGGGGGCAGAGCTTACAGACGCGTGCCCTGCGCACCCAGCCTTCCCTCCTTCCCCTTGCCAGCCTCCGTAGCCAGGAACCCGGAAGCCTGAGGCTTCCGGTTTCCATAGCTACCATCAGGGCTCTCGATCACTTCGCAGAGCCCCGATTGACAGCTGACAGAGAATTCTCCCTATGTAGAGGGAGAATTCTCTGTCAGAAGCCCTATTGATGCTGACCACAGTATCTTTAGGGTTAACTCTCAGCACAGGAGCGCAGCTCTGCTGCTGAGAGTTGCGGCGGGTCCCTGGCTATCACCGATAGCCGGGAACCGCTGCGGATGACACTTGCGCAGCTCCTGCGCCTGTGTTATCCTGCGGCGTAAATTAACATCGCTTCAGCATCAGGCATAGGCTACAGCGATGGTAATTTACTGCCCAGCGGCAAGAGGGGGTTAACATAATATGCATTTGCTGCTTTTGAGTAACAAATAGTTTAACCATGGTTTGTAGATACATTTTTGGGTAACTAATGCCTTCTATGTATTCCTGTTGACAGTTCAGAATGTTTTAGAACTTCGGTAAAAGTGGTTGAATTATGTGTGATGTAATGTGACACATGTAGAAAATAATTAACTCTAACTGCACCTACTGGTTTGTAAAGGTAACTCTATATTTTAATGTGACCCTAAAGCTCTGCTCTACCGCTACATACACTTTTTAAGTGTCTTCTGAATTAGTACCTTTAAGCATTGATGACCTTTGCTGCTTTTTTTCCAGCCTATATTAATGCCCTTAAGCTTCAGCACAGACTTTCTAACAAGGTACTTGGTGAGTTGTTTTAAATGCCACCTCGGCACACAGCTGGATGGTTGAAAGAAAAGTTTAGATCATTTCACTGTGTATTTTCTGCCCTTTGCGACCATTGAAAATCTACTCCAGATGTGAATGGCGTTGTGCGGGTGTTGTGTGGCCATATATGGGGATTCGTAGGCATGGATACACTTGGTAATGAGTTGGGATCTGTCAGGAAGAATGCATGTCTTTCAGATTTAAATACAGCCTGGCTGACAAGATTCTGAAGGGGAATTAGAATACTCTCTTGCAAAACAAATACAATAAAACTGTAAGCTGGAAACATACAATTTAGTTCTTTATTTTGTTTTCCTTTTTAAGGAAGTAATAAAAGCCCAAGTAACATGCAATTACAGGGTGGTGTCTTTAACCTAGCGAGCCTTTCTGGCAGCCGGTTGTAGCTCGGGATGCCAAAGAGTGTTTATGTCATCATGAGGTCTAATACATTGATAGAATTAAAGTCATTTACATCAGTAATGTGTTTACTTCTTTTGTTGCCTATTCTTTTTGGGTAACCGTCTTCCTAGGGAGGCTATTCAGTTTTGATATACAGTATTGCTACAGAACTGCTCACCTGTCTATTGCATGTCTTATCAGTGAGGAGGGAGTAAGAGGACTTATGGGCCTACAAAGAGTTCGCAAATATTAGGACTATTAAATATTATTAGTATTCAATGTTTTGACACAACTTTGTATCAATATTTTCAGTATTTGTGTCCATTTTTTGTTAGTATTTGTGAGCCAAGGAAAACAACCCACACAGACATTTTTTTTTTTTTTTAAATAAAAAGGATTACTCCTCCTTTGTGTTTTGGACCCACTCCTGGTGGCTCAAAAATATTAATGAAGAATTATATTATAGAAAAGTATATTTCAAATGAAAGATCTTGGAGAAACTCAATCCATGTACTTTATTGTCATTTAAGAGACGTCAGATGCACATATGTAATAATCTATATGTGGAAGACCCAACCAAACACTACAGGATTGCTGTTTTTTTGTAATGGTCCCTTAATCTCATCTATTGGAGGAAACAAGGATTGGACTTATCTCCAACCCTTTAGGAAAACAAAGAGACACAAAAGGAGGAGAGGGAAGAAGGGTAGTAACATTCTTTTTACTGGTGTCTAAACTGTCCAATATGTTATATTTTCTTAGCACTCTGGATCAGCCTATAGAACTCTATATTAGCAATATGCAAAAGAAGAGCCCGTAGAGCCTCATCGAAGATCTCTAAACACAGGACTAGCCGGACCTTCCCGGAGGGATATCTGGCTAGTCCTGTGTTTCGAGACTCTTCGATGAGGCTCCACTGGCTCTTCTTTTGCATATTCATGTTTCCCAGGGGGCAATGCACCTAGGATTTCACTGCATTGATCGCTTTCACTAGCAGCCAGCAGTGTTATCGTTTGGCTGGTCTCCCTGAGATCAATGATCTTTTTCTCTTCCATTAGCAATAGTCTTATAATAAGAAAGCTTCTGGCTAGCCATATAACAACCTTATAGGGTACCTATAACTATGGCCACTCTCAGATCACGCTATGACAAAAATGTGCGCAACCCCCAAAGGATCGTAATGGGGTTGTTCAAATTGTCTATCATGCTGCATTTATAACTTTAGATAGCAAGTTACAGCAGTAGGTCGTCATTATGTCCTAGGCTGACCTACCATGGAGAGACATGTGACATCTCCTTTAGACATGTCAGATGCGTTCCATGTTGGAACGCATCACATGATTTCGATTGCAATACATGTGATCAGAGACCTCTCTCACATATACCAGATGCGTTCCATTCTTGGACCGCAACCCACGATTCCTGTAGTGATACATGCGTTCCAGCATGACCTGCAACACTGACACGTGCAATATCACCCCAGCACCATCATTCTAGATTCCTAGCATATGTCACTGCCCTCCATTCAGCTATTTACACCGGGGTTGAGCAGTATACAGTTAGACATGGCACGCAGACCGTGACACAGTGACTCATGCCAGAGCGCTGCGGGAATCAGGATACGGTATGCCCAATGTGATACTTTCATATGCCTTTTTATCATTTGCCCATTTTTCATAGTCATAGGGATCTAATATGCGCATGCCCTTCCTCTGTAGGCATTCTCCTGGTTACCATCAAGCCACAGTGTCCAGCTGACCTGGAGTCAGAAATTATCTAGTGAGACAGGTTCATTTGTGTTCTGCATTATGAACATTGTATGTAGAGGCAATAAACATTCCCATAAGTAATTACAGACACATGTATCGGACCCATTAACACATCATGTGAACACAGACATACATTAGGGACGTAGGATATTCTGATGCTGGTATGGATTCTCCTTAATGCACCTTTATTCCCCCAATTTTTATATTTTAGTATACTATTCTTGTGCAGTATTTTTATGCAATATTTTGTCCAAATACACCTCTGTGAGCTACTTATACATTTTATTTTTAGATTTTAATTAGATTTTGTAATTGTAATCCATTGGTTTTGTCCATATAATTGTTTGTTGTTACTTACAACTTGTCACTAACCGTATACAGTTGGTAACAGTTTTGTCTATTGTTATCCATATATAGTAGAGACAAGAAGAAAAAAAGTTTGTAGCGGGCACTCACCATTAAAATCTTTTCCCTTTATTTTATCTACTTAAAATTACTAACAACATTAGTGCAGGATGAGCATGAAGCGTCTGTACAAGCGTAGTTCCGACACGCAAAACAGATGTCACACTGATTGAGGAGCCCTGGCGTCCACTTCATGCTCGTCCTGCCCTAATGTTGTTTGTAATTTTAAGAAGATAAAATAAAGGAAAAAGATTTTAATGGTGAGTGCCCTCCACAAACTTTTTTCCTTCTTGTCTCTACTATACATGGATAAAAAAAAAATAAAAAATTGTGATTTGAGTGAGCACCACCGTGTATTTTGGGCAAATATCCCTAACTGGTGAACATTACGGGACTGTATATATATATATATATATATATATATATATATATAGTAGTGCCGGTTGCTATTCCTTTTTTATATGTATACATATTTTGTCTATTGTCTTATGTTGTTGTTTAGAGCTATGATTAGGGCTAGCAAGCCTAAAACGTGTTGGCATCACCTCCTCTCCGCCTTGACGCAGCCACCCTGCCCACCAATCACACGAGCGGGGGACACAGCTGGTGTACACCAGGGAGAAGGTGGTGAATCTCCACCCTGTCCTTGGTATACGCCTCGGCCGCAGCCTTCATAAATCTTCCCCATAGGCTTCACTTCATCTATAAGATACCTTAAAATATAAAGGTTTTACTAGATACCTAATAAAATATTGTCTTATAACATAAAATAATAATGTCATTGAGTGGTAAATGACTCCATTGTAGCACATTATAGTTCTACACAAGTTGTTAATGCTTTAAAAGAGTTAAAAAGAAAACGGGAAAAGCTAAACAATGAATGCTTCAGCATATCGGAGAAATACAAATATACAATCCCTTACACATGAGTTCCTGACAAACAATATTTTTCAGATATTTTCTGGTGCCACGTTTTCTCCTACCACAAGCTGGGAAACAACTGTACAAAAACATGTTAATAATATGAAGTCTTTTGGAAAGAATTTATTTGAACAAAGAATAAGTAAATGACTTAAGAATGCAAGTTGACCACCACCAATGGTGAGACAGACAACCTGAATTCATATGGCCATGAAAAGAAAATAAGGGCTAGAGATGATAAATCAGGAAGAAATGGTGTGCATCACAGGGGGAGCTCATGATATCAGGGATTCGATTCTTCTGCCAGCATTGCACAATGGAAGAGGTCTGTTTGGAAACGCTGCTTGATAAATCCCAATGTGAGTGTTTAACAGATGTAGCACATGTTGATGCAGCATATGGTTGATGCCAGCAGGGATTAAAATGCTTTTCTGTCACCTCAGAAGACTGTTCTGGAGTTGACGGCTTACATGGAGCTAGTGCTTTGACGCCTGGGAGAAGCACACAATCTAAAAAAAATGTATAAAAATAATCAAATGATCCAAAATGCTGACATAGTGATAAGATTATCAGCGTGCTTACATACATGTATAACAAGTTTTAATCATCGATACTTGACAATGAAATATTGCTAATGACTTGCCAGACTGAAAAAAAAAGAATATTTTTACCTATAAATAGGTAACATTTTCAAGTTAAATTTAAACGAAACCTAAAAAAAAAAACACACAAAACTGAATGTTCGTTATCACCTCCAGTATCATTTGCAACAAGTCTGAGGCTAAAAAAAAAAATCACATGTAAAAGGAATGAGAAAATGAGCATAATAGACTACAGTAAAGGTTCTAAGTGCATAATGAAAGACTAGTTCAGGAGTATGGAACCTTGGCTCTCCAGAGCTTTGGCTGTCCAGGCATGATGAGAGTTGTAGTTTTGAAACAGTTTAACATGGCAAGAGCTGCGCTGTAGCCATCGCCAATTTTCCAGATCGGTGCTTTTTAACATTGGGTGTGCCCGCAGTTCAATTAACCATTGACAACAATGTAAAGTACGGCCGCCGACCATACTTTACATTGTGTGAACAGCTATTGTTTCGATGAACAGCGTCTGGAAATAGTAGGCATGTTCATTATTTTAACGCCCTTTCTAAAAAATGGACGATGAAATAACTATGTCGGCACACAGCAGGCGGCATTATATTAAATTCAATGCAATGCCGCCGCTAAAGAAAACAACAGACACTGATACTAAGTAAAGAACGTAGTTTTCACATAGCCGTAGAAATAACCTAATGTTGTGAAATATACAAATTCCCAACCTAGTTCTGAAGTCCATACAATTTTTATTCTTATTTGTTCTTAATGCATTTGTGTTTATGGTTCTTATCTAAAGGTCAAAATATTTTTGAAAACTATTGTGGTCAGAAAACAAAAAAACTAAGCAGCAGTCATCAACCTCCAATGTTTTACTATCAAGATCAATAAAAAAAAGTTTTCGAGCCGTGAAACCACCACATCACCGACACCAACATCCATCCTAAGCCTTGTTGGACTGTAAATGTTAAGAACAGTGGGGTCCACTTTCAGATGTGACCTTGTCAATAAAGAAAATTAAAGACAAAAAGTCTTATTTTCAATGACAAGTATAATCACATCGCTAGCTAATAAGCTGTGACAGTATGTTAAGCGAGCGAGCTAGATCGGAGTGGCTTATGAATATGGAATGGATATTGCTTAAGAATATGAAAATCTACATTTTATATTGTTAGAATTTAGCATTAAAATCTATATACTTTTTATTTGGCCGAGCTTTGCTATAAAGCCGTAACTATAGGCATTTATGTTTACTTTTTCTCTTTTATATTCCTAGTAATAACAACACGTTGTCCCTCATCCAAGTCCGGTAATCCAGCTACATGTTGCCAATATATTGCTTTGAGCGCTGCCAATAAGGTAACTGCATGCATTGTAATATGTACAGGTTAGCTTAACAGATAAGAAAAATATCGCTCAGATGGATACACTTAACAGTTGGAACAATTACACTATTTTTAGACCTCCTATACATCTATACGCTATTGGCTGCATTTTATGCTTTATATACTCTAAGATCCAAAAAATGTTCTCATGGCAATAAAGCTAGGTGCTTTTTGTAGAAATCTTTTGGTCATCGGCCAACTGTACACTGCGAGTGAGTTACTCTCACTAGTCTGTTATTCTCAGCGTCTCCTTTACTATTTGACACTGGGCACCTGACCCCTGCTACCATAATAGCTGTTAATGGAAACTTCACTTCATTCAAAGATAAGATGGATTTTTTGGCAGATGTGAAAGATTAGAAAGAGTAGGAACAATCTGGGCTGAAATTGTAAAAAAAAAATAAAAAAAAATTGTCTGCATCTTTACCTAGAGAGACGTTCAGCTGGTTTCTATTAGGGACCAAGCCTTCATTTATTACAAAAGGGTAGCCAAGAGACAGAAATTAAGAGTTCTCTAGACTGCAAACAACAAGGCCAAATTCTGCCTGGTAAATCCGCGTCTCGAGAGATGAAGGAGAACCGTATACAGAAGTAGTGTAATAGAGATGGGATCTCGGGAATATATTGACTCTTGTGCTGCCTGGGCTTCACTCATTGCTACTCGCTTTCTACATAATATGCAAACAACGACTGTATTTCATCTCTGCACCTTAAAACCGACAGTATTATCTTTTCCTTACAAGAAAAATAAGGTTTGATATGATCTTTCAGAATAAACAGATTTTTTATTAAAGCGACCTTTCTTCCTAAGAATAAAAGTCGTCTAAAAACAGGAGCGGAATTATTTGTGTCTTAGGGAGTAAATGTTTCAAGTAAAATCTGTGGATTAAAAGGATCACTTTTATAGGGTGATATTGTGCCACCACCTGCATTCTTCAGATCAGAGACACCGATGCGTCTCCTCGGATTTCCCTGACAAATTTAGACGAGGGGGAGGAGAGGAAAATGAATAAAAACATTTTATGATATAAAGATTTAGGCTATGTCACACAATGCATTGATTCGGCTGGGGGAACCAGCTTTTACTTCCATTCGGATTGCGGGCACCTTTGGGTGTTCCCACAATCCAGTTAAAGGAGAAGTCCTGGCAAATCAATTTTTCTAAAAAGTGCTGGGGAGGGTTAGGATAAAAGTAGGAACATGTTCTTACCTTCCCCACTCCAGTGCTCATGGCCGCATACTGCCGCTCCGGTCCCCAGCTGCTTCCTGGTCTGAACCGGATCCCAGGTTGGGACGTTTCAGGTTTGCTCAGCCAGTCAGCGGCTGAGGCAGCAATGGTACAGCTGCTGACTGAGTGGATCGCATACATCAAGGCCCGGGATCTTTCTTACACCAGGAAGCGGCCGGGGACAAGAGCGGCAGTATGCGGCCACGAACGCTGGATCGGGGGAGGTAAGAACCCATTTTTTCTTTTATTCTCCCTAGCACTTGTTAAAAAAATCGATTTCCCTGAACTTCTCCTTTAAGCATTGAACAAATGTAAAGTATGGCCGTCAGCCGTACTTTACATTGAATGCACAGCTACTGTATTTTGTAGGGCTGCTGTTCGTTAAAAAATGCAGCTGTACAAAATAGAAATGTTCATTATTTTCTGTGTCCGCAGTTCAACAACAGTACAGCCGTTGTTGCATTGAAATAAATGCAATTGTATTGATTTCAAGAATTAACACATCAATTCTTTGGGTGTAAAGAACATTCCGTGTGTAAACTCAACAATGTGAACAACAGAGCAGCAGAAATTCCTATTGAGAGAGTGTCACGAATGGCAGGTGAAGACAAGAAAAGAGACAGTGGGCCCTAAATCTGAACCCACCCACTGTCACCTGCCTACTTACCTCAGTCGACCCTAAGCGGTCGCGGACAGCCAGGGGCGCCGTCGGGTCTCCGTGACGTCACCCGGCTTGGGCGGCCGTGTCAGCGCTGGGTCCTAACACCGACAGAAGAAGCCGAGACCGAGGAGGACGCCGCAGGAGCCCTGGCAGGTGAGTTCCTAACAGAGAGACATGAGAATGGCAGCAATCATTTATTGGTGACCAGTGAACAACATAAACTACTCATATGATTATATTACGTCTCTATATAATCTTGCATATAACTATAATATGGTTCCATTTTATGGCTATGTTCACACTGAGTCCGGCCGCATTTCGTACACCGCCATACATGTGCGGCTGAAACTACGGGCGTGGGAAAAAAAGACATGCGGCCGGATGCGTACGAACCGCGAACATACGCCCGTAGTAGAGTTATGCTTCCTAGCTTGTTTCGAAGCGATCTGAAACAGGTCATTTACTTGGAAATCTTTGCCCAGCCCCGTAAACCACACAGAACCTTTTGGATCGAAAAATCAAGTTCAATTTGGCTGAAATAAGTACTCCGTACGGGACCGCATGGAAATCCACGGCCTTGAGTTTCAACATTTCCGTCCTCAAACAATGGTCTTGTTCATTTTTCACGGCGTCGTATACGATCCGGCTGTAAGCTCATACGTAGTGTGCACTGTGAGGGTGTATATCGTATACTTTCAAGCAAACGCATCAACCTCAAAACTACCTGCGTATATTCGCGGTTCGCACCACGTCCGGAAACATACGTAGTGTTAACATAGTCTATACTGTAGATGTGGGGGTTTTATACAGAAGAATACATTTTTTTTCTTATAACAGAAATAAATATGGTGACATTCGCTACTGGATGCCATATTATGGAGTTAGTTTTCCCTAGAAAACAGCTCTTTAATGTGGTGCCATTTGGAGGCAGCACTGAGCAGCACTTAGACTGCTTAATCTTCAGTCACATTATCTGAAACCCTTCATCTGAATAGAGCTGTTTGGCAAGTCTCACTTTTCTTTGGATCATCTGTACGAATGTGCAGGATCTGCGGCAACAGTTTTTTTTTGTATGTTCCCATGAAATATTTTACCCAGCAGATGTGAATACATCTTACCTCATGATAATTCATCTCTTTATAGGTTTGGATCATATGGTGTGATGTTACCCAAACTTTTCCTTGTTTCTGAGTTGAAATGAGAGAGCAATTTAAAACATATACAGTATTATATGACATCTGGTTTCAAAGATAGATGGAAGAGGTCTTTTTTTCTTTTTTACAAAAACTACTGTAGGATGTAAAAAGTTGAAATTCTAAATTTTTGTATTTTAGGTACCCGGGCATCATACGGGCCACATGCTAAGTGTATGCTAGAGGGAGATCTGTTCTCAATCTAGTACTTTGGGTGTATAGGCGCCCTGCATGTTAATTATAGTGAAAGGAGATGGAGGGGGCATTGTGAAAGAGTGGGGGACTCACCGCTACACATAAAGAAACAGACATGGATAATAAAGTTACCATGATAATGTGTGTAATGCTGTAATGCTGTGTAACAGTGCCAGTGGTTAAATATGTAAGACATCATTTCCTTTAAAGAGGTTTTCCAGGCTTACAAAAACATGGCCACTTTCCCCTAGAAACAGCTCCTCTCTTTTCCTTAGGTTGGGTGTGGTTTTTCCATCCAGTAAACAGAGATGAATTGTAATACTACACAATCCTGATGTGAAGCCCTATTTGTCCATGTCCATGGCTTTGTTTTACTTCTCTTTATCTGTTTTCTGAACCAAAACGCTCAGTATTTGATTACCCATGGCTGCAAAAGAAGGATACAGCTCTAAGGAGTCCTGGAAAACATAGATACAGCCATAGGCTAAGTTCACACAATGTAAATTTTAAGTTCAGTTGAAAATTCCAACTCCAATTCCAAAATTGAAAATTTACATTGCACTGAAGTTAATGGAATCCTAGCGGAAGTGTATATACATAGTATACACTCCGGCCGGGAGTGGCCACAGCGAAAACTGACACGTCAGTTTTGTGCAGCTGCTATTCATTAAATAGCCACCACA
Source organism: Dendropsophus ebraccatus (assembly GCF_027789765.1). Taxonomy (NCBI): domain Eukaryota; kingdom Metazoa; phylum Chordata; class Amphibia; order Anura; family Hylidae; genus Dendropsophus; species Dendropsophus ebraccatus. Next base: position 137,087,198 of record NC_091460.1, on the reverse strand, counting down.
CAACACTGACAGTTCATACAATGTAGAGTGCGGCTCCGGACGCACTTTACATTGTGTGCTATGGGTGTATACCTGAATGTGCCTGCAACTTAAATGAAAAGAAATGGAATTTTTCCGGGTGGTACTGCCGGAACTTCACTGACACCGGCCATTCTGTGACATGGCCGTGTCACAGAACGGCTGGTGTCTTACTTAGTGTGAACCCGGCCTTAGGCTGTGTCCAGGTTTTCCAGGACTGCCTAGAGCTGCATCCACCTACTGCAGACACAGGGAGTCAAATGCTGAGCGTTGGGGTTTGGAGAATGTTGCTGAACCCGAAGAGTTCGACATCCCTGCTCAACACTAGCGTTAAGTATGAGTTTACAATAGCCTATAGCTAACTAGGCTCTTGACTCCAAACACTGAGGGGAAAATTTATCAAGGGCTTTGTGCTTATTTTTAGAGATAATCGAAAAGTACTGATGTTCAGGTTTGTATAAACTCGAACCATCTGCATTTGACTCCCGCTGCCTTCCCATTCTGTGGGGAAGGTGGAAACAGCTTAAGTACCGCCTGGAAAACAGGGATCCCTGTTTTCTAGGCGGTACTCAAGCTGTCTCCCCTTCCCCACAGAACAGGAAGGCAGCAGTAGTCAAATGCCGATGGTTCGAGTTTGAACGAACCTGAACATCAGCGCTATTCAATCATCTCTACATATTTTTAGGTGAATAATTGGATTTCTCACCCATTTTATTTTACCCATGTTCTATATATGAACCAGTATTCGACAGGTGAATATTTTTAAATGCAATTTTTTTTTTTTTTTTAAATCTGCCTTAGCATAATTCAGAATTTGTATCCAATTTTACTGGTGTAGGCCTCCATCTGGTCAGTGAAAGATGAATTTGTTTGCGCCTTTTTTTTTGCCACTTTTTACCAGTATTTACTATGACCTTTCACACACAACATCAGAATAATCGCACACATTAAACTCCTTAGCAAATGTCCCCCTATATTTTATTTGGGTTCATTTTAGGTCAATCTATTCATTTTTTTGCTGTCCATTTAACAAAGAGTTAATTGAATGTGTGTAGTAATTGTCTATGTAACATGTGAATGGGAGAGGACGACTCATGTCTTTATGACTCCCAACATTTTACTTTCTTTTGAAATCTGCCAACTTTCAGCTAAACAGATGGCGATGATCTCACATTAGTCCTTTGAGTTATAATCACTGGTTGCTTAGATTCTGAGTATGAAGAGAATGTTCATATCCCTCTTACTACACTGTAATATTTCCTAACGTATTAGTGAGCATCTGAATATTTAAAAATCAGGAATCTGCAAGAGGAAAAAAAAAAAAAAAAGTTAATGAACTGAAAGAAAGTAACTTCTTTACTTGAACTTTTATGTGAGAACAAGGAAATACTAGCATGGTGGTCGTCTCTGAGCTATAATCATTGCCAAGTCTACTGTAACATCCAACTTTCAACAGATAAGTACTCTAAACAAGAAGAAAATACATACAAGGTGTCTTCAGAGATGTCTTCTGTTTCTAGACAAGTGTTTTGTATTTCCTCCGAGAACTCTTTAGGGGCCTATTTCTGTAAGAAGCACAATTTAGAATGTTTGTATTACAGTTATATAAACAAAACAAATATCACTAATAAGCCCATTCCACAAAAGAAATTATTTCGTGAAAACTTGGCTAAAAACGAGTCAACATTTACAGAAACTGCGTACATTGCGTTACCTTTTATTTCTACATACAGAATGTTCAAAAATGAAGACTTTTAAGATAACCCAGTACTGCTTGTAATGATAACTTGTAATGATAACTTTTTAATCATTTTATATGAACAAAAGAACATTAATTAATCATTTTATATGAACAAAAGAACAAAAGATCTGTGACTAGTATTACTTTATTTTATTTGATCAAACAAGATAGATTAAAGGAGAAGTCCGGCGAACATTTTTATTAAATTATTGCCTCCCAAATTTTTTTTATTAAGATAATTGCCTCCCCCCCCACCCAAAGTTATACAAATCCCCAATATACACTTATTACGGAAAATGCTTACAAAGTGTTTTTTCCCTGCACTTACTACTGCATGACGGCTTCACTTCCTGAATACACATGGTGATGTCACTTCCTGGATAAAATGGTGATGTCACTTCCTGGATAACATGGTGATGTCACTTCCTGGAATAAATTGTGATGTCACTTTCTTGATAAAATGCTGATGTCACTTCCTGGATAACATGGTGATGTTACTTCCTGGATAACATGGTAATGTCACGACCCGACTCCCAAAGCTGTGCGGGCTGTGGCTGCTGCTGATGATGATAGCAGAGGGATGCTCAGTGTCCCTGCAGTGCCTTGTGTCCCTCAGTGTCCCCCTGCCATCATCCTCTCCAGCAGCCACAGCCGGCACAGCTCCAGGAGTCACCATTTTATCCAGGAAGTGACATCACAATTTTTTCCAGGAAGTGACATCAACATTTTTTCCAGAAAATGAAGCCTTGATGCAGTAGTAAGTGCAGGGAAAAAACACTTTGGGCCACATATATCATCCGGCGAAAGGATGATTTCGAAAGGATGATTTTTATACGCAAATTGCTGATCTGCGAATAAAATATTTGCAAATCGGCACTTACCGCCGAGTACGCCAGGGGGGCAGAAAGGGGGTGTATAGTGGGCGGAACGGAGGGCGCGGACTCAGAGTCCGCACGATTTACCATCCGTTCCGCCCAAATGTACGCCGAAAACCTACTCCAGTCCTCAGCTGGCGTAGGTTTTCGGCGGTGCGCACCGGCGCGCACGGGATTTATGTAGAGGCAGTCCGCCTCTACATAAATCCAAGTAGCGCCGTAGCTGCGGGGGCATTTATAAGTCCGGCGTAAAAAACGCCGGACTTAATAAATGCCCCCCTTTATGTGCATTTCCTGTAATAAGTGTATATTGGGGATTTGTATAACTTTTGGGGAGCAATACAATACTTTAATACAAATTTTCACTGGACTTTTCCTTTAACGATTATTCCTCACTCACCCACAAATGATCTTGCCCCCCGGAATGACACTGTCACAAAGGTGTGGCTCTCTAGCCGATGCTGTATCTTAAGGCTGCCGTCCCACCTCTTCCAGGTTTTATATATGAATTAAAACCCTGAACCTGTATCTTTTTACTTTTAAAGCTACATCCGAGCTAATTGCAATGTGCAAATACTAATCTTAGGGCCCATTCACACTGAGCAAAAGAGGTGGAATTTCCTTTGCACCTCTGCGCTCTGCTCCAAAAATTTACATGTCAATTGTTTGAGTGGAAAGTGGAGGCGGGGCGAGAAATCTTAATCAATAGGACAGGTGGAATTTAAAGCAGCATCTGTGGCACAAGCTCCAATTGAAATTCTGCCTCTTTTGCTCAGTGTGAACAAGCCCTCAGAGTGTATTATTATAGAAAATGATAGAAGATAGTGGCTATCAGATGTGATACCCTAACATGGTTAATACATGATGATCAGGTCATAGATTGATAATATGCACATACACTTTAAGTTACTTTTGTGCACCAAAACTTACAGTGTACTATCTGATCTTTGATGTTCTGCCCTCCATTAATACCCTCCTACTGGGACTTGCCCCATATACGTAGACTTCCAGGGTCACTACACATCAAAGTTCTTCTTTCCCAGCCAATGTCATGTCACCCTTGACTAGGTATCCACTAGCTGATCACCAGACATTCAAAAATGTCTGACTTATTGATGGACCTATTTCACTTTAAGGATGTTTCTGAATGTCCTGTAGGAGGGGACTATAAAAAACAAGAGGGCGCTTCCTAGTGCAATACAATCAGCAAAGGTGAGCACACACAAAATTGTATTGAAATGAACTCACCTAGTCGAGTTGTGCAGAGATAGGCACAACTCTATAGAAGCCTATTGTGGTATACATAAATCACCGCAGCTCAAAGAAGGAAGGGATCACCACCCATGTCCACTGGTCTCAGGAATATGTAAGACAGAACGTCTCGATCCAGACCTATCGTGCCACTTGAAATCCCAGGCGCAGGTGAGCAGTTACCACAGTCCGTGATAGACGCAGTGAAGATGGATGAGCAATTCAGGAGCACAAATAATTTATTAACAAGCGCAACGCGTTTCGGCACCCACATATAACATAGCCTTTTTCAAACATGTCATAACAAAGTACTGTAGGAGGGGAGAACTGGCTGTCAGGCTGTCGGGACTCTCAAGAGTGAAAGTAAAAAATGTTTTATTATAGTCTCTGCCTTCCTAATCGCTGTATACATGGTGCTCAATGTGTGGGCCAAGTGTACAGTTCTGGAGTGGTTATAATGTATCCTACTTATGTTCCAGTGATCAAGTGTTCACCAGGTGTCAGGTTGCCTAAACCATCAGGGGTAGCCTAAGCCATAGCTTTTAGCCCAGAACTCTATTTTTAGTTCCTTTATAAAAAAAAATAAACTTTAGGGCATACCTGTCAATTAAAGGAGAAGTCCGGGAAGGGAGATTTTTTTTTTTCAAAAGTGCCAGGGAGGATGAAAGAAATAACATGCTCTGTCACCTGTCTGTTTCCTGGTTTGAAAGGGGACCTGGGATGTGACGTTCCAGGCCCGCTCAGACAGTCAGCAGTTGTAGCAGGATCCAGCCGCTGACTGGCCTGGAACGGGACCCCTCTCAAACCAGGAAGCTGCTGGGGACCAAGGGACTGGAGTAGCGGTATGTGGGCACAAGTGCTGGAGCCAGAGATTTTTTTTTTTCATCCTCCCTGAAACCTTTGAAAAAAAATCGCCTGCCTTCCACTTTAAGAAAAACATGATATTAACATAAATAAGTTTTATCATTTGGTTTTAAAAGACACCATAAGATAGATGTCTACATCTGTACTGGCGTCTCCAACTTAGTAGGTGTGAGTCCCACAGGTGGTGTACAAAATTTTAAAAAAAAATCTAAATCTCCACAAATCACTGAATCACAAAGGCACTGATGTTACTAGTACTATAGTCTAAGGTTTGTTGAAGTCAAATGAGAACCAATGTTTTCTTTTTTAACTATATTACAGTATATGTACATAATCTTAAAACATGACATTATCTACAGAAAAAGAGACACAATACTTAGACCCTTTCAAAGAAATGTGTTCAAGATTATAGCATGCAACATACTAAAAATAAATTCACTCTATAAAAAAAAATCCTTAGAATTTCTTTGGCAGCAGAAACAATTTTCTATCATCCTATGGAGTATTTTATAAGTTGGAAGATGTGTCTCCTAAAGTTGTCTAAAGCTGTGCTTCTCATTGTGTAAGCCAAGTACTTTATAGTAAGAAACTCATTTACATATGGACAAGACTAAGACTATTTTTGGGCTCACTACTTTTTATGAAAAGAACGGCCGTTGTCTTCAATTAAAACAAAGGCAATGATATGCATTGAAGTCAATGCAAACTACGACTGTTGTTTCAAACAATGTATTGAACAACGACCTTTGTTTAGCTATGGCCGTTGAAATATTGTTATTTCCGGCTTTAGTTCATAAACTTCAATGCAGTGTTTCATTTACAACATTGGTCATTGTTTTGAGTGCCAAATAGCCCAGGCTTGTAGGCTCCCTCTATGTCCTAATATAATAGAAATGTGTACCCTCATATAGTAGATGAGCCCCCAAAAAACCTTTATATATAGAAGATAGACCCTCTCTGTGCCCCCTACATAGTTGTCAAGACTCTCTGTGTCTCCATATAGCAGTTAGGACCTTTCTGTGCCCAATATAGTAGTTATATCCATCCAATAAAAAGAGCTGAAGGGTGCTTACAGGTACTGCAGTGCTATTTTGCAGGTTTTCCGGGGTCTCCATTTTCGAGATCACAGGGACCCTCTGTAGTCTTGTAGTTATGCCCTATTATGTGTATACTCTACTCTGGATAGAACATAAGTACCAAAAGTTCTATAGGAGCCTTGTCACAGAGGGGAGGTGGCTTTGTCAGACTGGGGACCAGCGGGCCCACCCCCAGTGCTTCATTCCAGGCTGGTATTTGGGAATAGATTGGGGCTGTGTGGGGGACCCAGGTGGTGGTTCAAAAAAAAGGACTGCGGTACCAGCGGCATCAACGTGCCGGTCTGTTCATGTAAAAAACACAAAGCAATGTATCTGGTGATACATTCGCTTTAAGGTATTCATTTACAAGACATGAAATGTTATGTTTACTAGCACTGGCGTAGCTACCATGGGGGCAGGGAATGCGGTCGCTATGGGGCCCGGTGTAGCAGAGGGCCCGGACCCCCTCGGGAAAACAAGTGTGACAGTGCGATGTGCTAGCATCCCCCGGACCCCTCTGTGAGGAGAGGACGCTGTGTTATCTGGCTGCCACGCTGAGGATGACCTCTGACCCCCTCTCCTGCCGGGACCTCTGTGACGGCTCCTGTGAGTATACAGCATACTATCACTGATACAGTGGGGGGTGGGAGATACTGGTGGCTGCTTACACACAACTACTGACAGTAGCAGGGTGTTTTAGTTCTACAGGAGCTGTGACACTGTAAGACTACAACTCCCAGCATGGTCTGGCTGCTGTCTGTCCCCCCTTCCATGACTCATAGTTGAAGGGGACAAAAGCTGCATAGACAGAGCACACTGGGAGTTGTAGTCCCACACTGTGTACAGTTACCCTGTGACTGCAGCTCCTGAAGGACTGGAATATAATAATATGATTTTCCATATCTAACCTATTCTGATTGTATAATTATCTGATTATATAAGAACCAACCAGTAATATGCCTCATGTACCCTTATATGGCCCCCGTATGGTGCTGTTATACCAAGACAGTATAGCGGTATTGGTCAGGTCTGGCATGGCGGTGTTATCCAGTCACAGTGTGCAGGTATTGGTCAGATCTGGTATGGCAGATTCATCCAGTCACAGTGTGGCGGTATTGGTCAGGTCTGGTATGGCAGTGTTATCCAGTCACAGTGTGGAGGTATTGGTCAGATCTGGTATGGCAGTGTTACCCAGTCACAGTATGGCAGTATTGGTCAGGTCTGGTATGACGGTGTTATCCAGTCACAGTATGGCGGTATTGGTCAGGTCTGGTATGACGGTGTTATCCAGTCACAGTATGGCGGTATTGGTCAGGTCTGGTATGGCGGTGTTATTCAGTCACAGTATGGTGGTATTGGTCAGGTCTGGTATGACGGTGTTATCCAGTTACAGAATGGCGGTATTGGTCAGGTCTGATGTGACGGTGTTATCCAGTAAAATTATGGTGGTATTGGTCAGGTCTGGTTTGGCGGTGTTATCCAGTCACAGTATGGTGGTATTGGTCAGGTCTGGTGTGGCGGTGTTATCCAGTCACAGTATGGTGGTTTTGGTCTGGTATGACGGTGTTATCCAGTCACAGTATGGTGGTATTGATCAGGTCTGGTATGGCAGTGTTATCCAGTCACAGTATGGAGGTATTAGTCAGATCTGGTATGGCGGTGTTATCCAGTCACAGTATGACGGTATTGGTCAGATCTGGTGTGGCAGTGTTACCCAGTCACAGTATGGTGGTATTGGTCAGGTCTGGTATGGCGGTGTTATCCAGTCACAGTGTGGCTGTATTGGTCAGGTCTGGTATGGCGGTGTTATCCAGTTACAGTATGGTAGTATTGGTCAAGTCTGCTATGGCAGTGTTATCCAGTCACAGTATGGCGGTATTGGTCAGATCTGGTATGGCGGTTTTATCCAGTCACAGTATGGTGGTATTGGTCTGGTGTAGCGGTGTTATCCAGTCACAGTATGGCAGTATTGGTCAGGTCTGGTATGACGGTGTTATCCATTAACAGTATGGTGGTATTGGTCAAGTCTGGTATGACGATGTTACCCAGTCACAGTATGGCAGTATTGGTCAGGTCTGGTATGGCGGTGTTATCCAGTAACAGTATGGCGGTATTGGTCAGGTCTGGTATGACGGTGTTATCCAGTCACAGTGTGGTGGTATTGGTCAGGTCTGGTATGGCGATGTTATCCAGTCACAGTATGGCGATATTGGTTAGGTCTGGTATGGCGATGTTATCCAGTCACAGTATGGTGATATTGGTTAGGTCTGGTATGGCGGTGTTACCCAGTCACAGTATGGCGGTATTGGTCAGGTCTGGTATGGCGGTGTTACCCAGTCACAGTATGGTGGTATTGGTCAGGTCTGGTATGGCGATGTTACCCAGTCACAGTATGGCGGTATTGGTCAGGTGTGGTATGCCAGTGTTATCCAGTCACAGTATGGTGGTGTTGGTCAGCTCTGATATGCATATAATACCATCAAATATACCTCTTCCATATGTATATACAGTAATATCCTCATATATACAGTATATAAAGATTTTATAAACTTTTGAGAGGGGTAAATATGAGGGTATCATATACTTATTAGATGGGTTTCTCTAATATGCATATATACCCCTCTCATGTATATAATACCCTTATGTATATCCCATTGCATTGCAGCACTTTTACTGGAAAGATCCTTTCCCTTCCTCCCCCACCCTAGGACCCATTGGGGGGGGGGGAGCATACAGTTTTTTGCTATGGGGCCCCATGAATCCTAGCTAAGCCCCTGTTTACTAGATAATAATAAACTATAGGTATTGTCTAAAACTACAAAATAAAGTACGAAAAATGTGTTGCAAAAGACCGTTTCCCAGTGGAACGAAAAAAGAACATGTGAAGGATAAGAGGGAATTTTCCTAAGCATGCTTATCAATGACATTCGCAATGACCTGCGATAAACAAATCCAACTCTTTTATGTGGTTGATGTCATTGCACAAGGTTTCAAGCTGGCAGACTGTCGTCAAAATATCAAAGCCCAGAAGGGAGGCAACTTTATCCAGCAATCACCCTGCTATTTGTACACTGTCGGCCATGGTGACTGGCATTTTCTAAATTAAACTCTGATATATGAATCATTGATACTCTTTCCAATGGCAGACAGCGCACAGTGATAGCTTTGAACTTAAATACAAAGCATACAACTGCAGCCCATTGACTGATTATAGAGCTAATGCATCTGTCTTGGAGAATGCACCGGGGAGAAGTTTTCCCTTGGAATATTTCCATCACATGTGGCAATGAAGGAAAAACAACTATCTCAAGAAGAACGATACCAGCAAATAGATGTAATATTGTTCTGCCTTAGTGCTGCTCAGCTAAGCTTTCATCGCCAGGCTGCTCTCATGGGAGGCTCTGACCTTGGTAATGAGCTTCTGTATGACTACAACATCCCAGCCTTCTCTTTGCAACAATTGTAATGTGAATGTTTCATAAACCGTATTTTATCATTAAGACTATGTTCACACTCCGTATGAGTACGGCCGTAGTGCGAACCGCGAATATACGCACGTAGTTTTGAGGTTGATGCGTTCGCTTGAAAGTATACGATATACGCCCGCATAATGCACACTATGTATGAGCTTATGGCCGGACCGTATACGCCGCCGTGAAAAATGAACAAGACCATTGTTTGAGGACGGAAATGTTGAAACTCACGGCCGTGGATTTCCATGCGGTCCCGTACGGAGTACTTATTTCAGCCAAATTGAACTTGATTTTTCGATCCAAAAGGTTCTGTGAGTTTTATTGGGCTGGGCGAAGATTTCCAAGTAAATGACCTGCCTCAGATCGCTTCGAAACAAGCCGGGGAAGCATAACTGTACTACGGGCGTATGTTCGTACGCATCCGGCTGCATGTCGATTTTTCCCACGCCCGTAGTTTCAGTCGCACATGTACGGTGGTGTACGAAATGCGGCCGGACTCATACGCAGTGTGAACATAGCCTAAAAATGTAAACTATAGGTTTTCTGAAATAATATCAGTGTGTGTGTGTGTGGGGGGGGAATTGCAACAGTAAGTTGATGTGAAATTCTTTCACATCACAACAAACATAAGTGTAACCCCGTTTCCCAAATCCTTAAATTTTGATATTTAGCTTAGGCTGGGTTAACACCTTTTTTTTTTTTAGGGGGACATTTAGGCCCCCTTCACACGTCCGGAAAAACAACCCAGATTTCCTCTCAGGAAATCCGGGCAGATTTCCGGACCCATAGAGTTGTATAAGTCACGGACACCCTTCTGGATTTCTCCGGAAGGGTGTCCGTTCCGGAAAATAGATCCGGAAAAAATAGGACATGTCCTATTTTTTTCCGGAATTCCGGCCCGGACGCCTATGGGAGCGCCTATGAAGCCTATGGGAGCACCGGAATCACGGGCACTTTCCTGATGTACATCAGGAAAGTGGCCGTGATTCCGGATTGGTTGAGAGCCCGGACTTAAGGGGAAGCCCGTCGCCCGAATCCCCAAGCCCACACCCCACCCTGGACCTCTGCACTCCACTGAGCCCTGCACGGCGCCCGATCTCTAACACTGACACCTCCCCCCCACCCCGGAACTCACCACCGGGCCGCCCCCGGGGCCAGCACACCACCGACTGCCGCCTCCCCACCGGATCTCAGCACTGCACTCGGAGCGGCACCGGACCTGCCCCCCCCTTGGCTGCCATCGCTCCCCCCGGACCTCACCGCATCAAACTCCTGCCAGCCCCGCCCCCGGACCGGAGCAGCACCGGCGATCTCAAAATCAGGGCCGCTCCCCCTCGAACTACAACTCTCACCATGTCCTACAGGTCATGATGGGAGTTGTACTTCTGCAGCCTGTGGCCATCCAGGTTGCAGAAGTACAACTCCCATCATGCCCTGCTGATAGGCCATGATGGGAGTTGTACTTCTGTAGCCTGTGGCCATGCAGGTTGCAGAAGTACAACTACCATCATGCCCTTCCTAGAGGTCATGATGGGAGTTGTACTTCTGCAGCCTGTGGCCATGCAGGTTGCAGAAGTACAACTCGCATCATGCCCTTCCTACAGGTCATGATGGGAGTTGTACTTCTGCAGCCTGTGGCCATCCAGGTTGCAGAAGTACAATTCCCATCATGCCCTTCCTACAGGTCATGATGGGAGTTGTGCTTCTGCAGCCTGTGGCGATTCCAGGTTGCAGAATTAAAACTCCCATCATGACCTGCAACCTGGGTGGCCACAGACTGCAGAAGTACAACTCTCATCAAGGCCTGTCAGCCAGGCATGACGGGAGTTGTAGTTCTGCAAGCTGTGACCATCCAGTTTGCAGAAATACATCTCCCATCATGTCCTATTTTTTCTTCTCATCAGGAAATCCTGAAGGTTTTTCCTGATGGTTTCCCGATGGTTTCCTGAAAGTAAAAACGGATTACTGTCAGGAAATCCTGATACTTTCCTGATGGCATTTGAGGCCTCCTGATCAGGAATTCCTGACAGTAAAAACTGATACGGACGTGTGAATGGGGCCTTACTAAGGAGTCTAATTTGTGTGACTCTTCTAATGGGGATTGGTGGATATTTTGTTCCAATATCTTGTGACTGATTTATTAAAATGTAGCAATTTCATAGTGAATGCATCTAAGTAAAAAATTGTAAAAAAAAAAAGTTGCAAAAATTTCGCAAGAATATTTACCTAGTACTGACCAGACTTAAGCTTGCAGCTGTTTGTGTGACTTTTTAAAAAGTCGCAAATTATAAATTGGGCGCTTATCCCGGATTATACAAACTTTTGGGTGAGTACTCAAAACAGGCAGATTTAAAAAAAAAAAAAAAGTTGCATCAAAAAAAGATATGCTCATCGAATACTGGTTCAGAAAGAGAACTTAGAACAAAAATGATAAAAAAAAATTCGATAATTCACCTAAAAATAGGCACAAAGCTCTTAATAAATTTCTTAATGCATTTGTGTGCATCAGTTTTTCCATTGACTTACAGTTTAAAAAAACTCAATTGTAATGTATTTGAAATGTAATGCATTTATTTGGAAAATGCAAAAAAGGGGGTGATTTAAATTTCTAATAGGGTGAGGGTTTTTATATTTTACCATTATTTTTTCCCTTACACTTTTTAGACCCACTAGGGGCCAATTATCAGCAATCACTCAATTGTGTACAGAAATAAAAACAATGCATATGCATGTTACTTGCACTTTCCTGGAGGGGTCAATGAGCTCAGATGTCGGCCACTACCAATGTGTGCTGTTTGCAGATAGCAGCCAGCACAGGAGACCCATGCCATGAGTGTACATCCTGGATAAGGAAGGGATTAAGTTGCTGCCCTTAATGTGTGCTCTTACATTCAGATTTTTTATTGCAATTATTGAATACATTGAAGTCAGGAATGGATTTAAAAAGAGAAGTTTCACTTTATACATGGCTTCCATTGTTGCTTACTTTGTACAGAATAATTGCAAACATGTGAACACACCCTCCGAGCTGTACAGGGTACATCTGCCGACAAACATCCTTGAGTCTATAGGATGGGCGGAACGTCAAGCGGAGGCCCCCCGGTGAAATCCTCTTGAAGTCTCTGTGTGTGTTCTGCAGTGTGAACATACCCTTACAGCACACAGCAGCAGAGACACTTATGTTGGGAGCTTCCTCAACTTGGTGCAGATTCTAACAGCCTAATATTTAGAGTTTGCATTGCAAATTATACTTTGACTCACAACCTTATGTATCTTTTTGTGATACTACCCATGAGGCCATTTAGATGGGCAAGGCACTCTTCACATAGGACTCAGTTTGATTTAAATCTTTGCCATTTTGAGATAGCTATTGTTTTGTACTCACAGTGGCAGTACAAGGAAGAAGTTGATGGAATTTGTTTGGCGCAACTCCCCTTCTAAAACACCGGCCACTTTCAATGCGACGTATTTCAAGGTCACAATCCCCTCTTCATCAGGCAACTGGATACCTGACGAAGAGTGGATTGTGCCCTTGAAACGTGATGCATTGAAAAAAAGTCTAAGTTTGATTCTACACCAGTGGTAGGAGTTCTTTTCATTCAGATCTGGAACACCGGTCATGTTATCCTGTGCTTGATCTGAATGGAAAGAACTTCTAGCACTGGTGTAGAATCAAACTTAAGCTTTTATTCAATGTAACATGTTTCAAGGGAAGAATCTCCTCTTCATCAGGTATCCAATTGCCTGATGAAGAGGGGAGTGTGACCTTGAAACGCGTTGCATTGAATGTGGCTGGTGTTCCAGAAGGGGAGTTTGCACCAAACAAATTCCATCAACTCCTTCCCTGTACTGCCTCTGTGATTGACACCGAGAATCCACCCTGGAGAATCGGAAGGTGGTAGGCAGCATCCCCTGTTGATCCACAGCGCATATTAGGCCCACTCAGTTGAGTGTGCATTTGCACACACATGCATTTTCCTCCAGAGTATGTTTTGACCTGCACATGCAGTGCTGTTTGTGTTTTTTTTTTCTCTTTGTATATACATATTGTTTTATAATGGAAGATAAAACCAGTAAAGCTAATGTTTAGAGGATTTGTACAGATGAGCCAACCCATTGCCCAGAGATGAAGCTATTTCAGAACAGTTGACAATCATTTAGCTTCCATTAAATATATATATTTTTTTTTTGCATACTATCTGTATTATTCACCCAAAATGGCTTGGTTACGTTTATGATGATTATTGTCTACATAGGTTTCATGGATATAGTTGAAACTCTATGGAAACCGTTAGCATAATTAAGAAAACAAATGTTGCGCAAAACCTCATAGCTATAAATGATCTACAGTATAATGACGGTAAGGTGTATTTGTAGCCGGCTATAAAGCGATGGGGTTTGATGTATTTGTGCTGCATTGTGTTTATTTTCATATAATTGACTAGTTAATACATTCTGGCAATATTGCACATTCTCCGGAAAGTTCCACAGCTGCAACATTAGTCAGACTTTCCCTTTTTCAGGATGCTCTAATCCTTTCAGCATTTCATTAAATATGTTTTCAATATTAATCTGGAGAGCAATGTGCTGAATGTTGCAAGCATGTTAATGTTTGCCATACAAATAATCTGTGGAAAGCAGATTGCACGACTGTCTTCAAAAAACCTGCAGAGTCGGAGATTTTTTTTTTTGTATTTCTTTTATATATTTGTGAGATATTTATGGCGTTGAGAAATGTCTTGGGTTCATTTAAAACTCCAGTCATCATAAAATAAGTAAAGCCAAAAGTTAGACCTCAGTTTTTGGCTGAACTTTAAGCGCTGACCCATTTCCACATACAAGAGAGTGAATGAGATCCCCTGGGTGAACCTTTGAGGTACAGTGTGATGGAGAATAGCTGATAACTTGAGTTTGAGTTTGGGATACAGTATACAGCAGTTCTGCTCATTCAGAAATAATCACTTCCCTTTGGTCTTTGTATTCTTAGGGCCCTATTCCACAGTAACGATAATTGGCCGGAATCGGCCCCATTTGGCCCGATTTGGGCGATTATCGCTTGGTGGAATAGAGAGAACGATCAGCCGATGATCGTGTCATCGGCTGATCGTTCATTTAGGGCCAGACCTAAAATCCTCGTTCCCCCACCGCGCATCGCTACGGTTGAATAGCGGTGCGCGGCGGGCCACCGACGATTTGACAAGCAGCAGCAGCATCATACATTACCTGTCCAGGCTTCTTCTCTGTGCTGTCTTCATCCCCGGGTCCCGCGTGCTCTATCTTCAGAATGGCCGGTCAGCTGACGGAGCGCTCAGCCAATCACAGGCCGCTGACCAGCCTTTCTGAAGATAGAGTGCCGGGGATGAAGACAGCATGGAGACAGGTAATGTATAATCGTTACCGATGTCCTTGCAGCCCTTGCTCTATGATCATCGGGCCGTGGAATAGGCCCAGAAAATGAGCGGCGAACTGGCAGATCGCCGCTCGTTTACATCATTGATCGGGCCCTCCTCGGCCCGTGGAATAGGACCCTTAGAGGGGTTATCCAGCGCTACTAAAAGATGGCCACTTTCCGTTGCATTGAATTAAATGGAGCTTAATTGCAACCCACACCTGAACTGGAGACAAGAGAGAGGGAAAAGTGGCCATCTTTTTGTAGTGCTGAATAACCCCTTTTATGTTTATCAGTGTTTATACCTCGCAGCAATGCTATTGGAGATGAGTACTTATGTGTAAGGCGCACTTCAGACATAGCTATAGGTTTACCACAATTTGTTGCCATTTGTGTTTTTTTTACCACGTCATTTTTCTGTGTGAAACACGCTTCCCCAGAAAAATTGTGTGCAGTGTTTGGCTATGTTGACACAATATCAAAAAAAGAGAAAAAATGTCCGTTATTGTCGCAATTTCATTGACTTCAATACAATGCATTGAAGTCAATGGAATGACTTACGTCCAATGCACACAGTGTATAAAATGACGGACGTTGTCTGGGCCAAGGTCAAAATAATGATCATGACAATTATTTTCGGACTTCTTTTGCAAATAGTGGACGTTGTTTTTTTAGTTGTTCACACACAGCTTATCTTTTTTCACCGTTCTTTCACCATTTTTACAATCAAATTCAATAGACTTTTCAATTAAAGACACATCTAAAGGGCGACCAGTCCACCTGACCTAGAATAATGTACCAACAGCCGTCATTGCACTGACGGGCTGCCAAACAGCGAAATGACGGAGCTTGTCCTGTCACTGAGTACCTTAAACGCCACAATTGCTATAGATCGTGGCGTTTAGGCTGGGTTCACACTATGTATATTTGAGGCTGTATTTGTGAGGCTGTATAGCAACCAAAACCAGGAGTGGATTGAAAACACAGAAAGGCTCTGTTCACATAATGTTGTAATTGAGTGGATGGCCGTCATTTAATGGCAAATTTTTGCTGTTATTTTAAAACAACGGCTGTTATATTGAAATGATGACAGTTATTTACCGTTATATGACGGCCATCCACTCAATTTCAACATTGTGTGAACAGAGCCTTTCTGTGTTTTCAATCCACTCCTGGTTTTGGTTGCTATGAGGACCTGACTTGAGGACCAAATACTGCCTGAAGTATACAGTGTGTGAACCCAGCCTTAAGGCGTAAATGAGAGGTAGTTGTGGGATCGCAGATGCCTCTCATTATCCTTGGCTCCCCGGACACTGATGTGTGTGGGATCGCTGTCACTGTAGTGGTCCCGCACAAATCTAAAGCCCCTTAAGTTAGGAACGTGTATATGTTCCTGCTGCACCTGGTATGTGCAGTAAGAACGTATATTTACGTATTGCTGATGTGAATGGGTTAATATTGACTGATTATGCCGACATACACTGATGAAATTGGTTTCTGAAGTCTGCATGATCTGTCCTGCTTCAGAATATGCTCTGTTTGAGTCTTGCTAGACAGACAGCAGCAGCAGCAGTGATAACCCCCATAACTAGTTACCCCCATTCCAGCAGGTTTTAAACCTGAATTCTGAAAATAGGCAAAAAACTAAGACCATAGAAATACTAGATAACACACCAAAGGGTCAAAACCAGATAGTTAAAATAGGCCAACAAGTCAGATAAGCTGAGTTAATACCATTAAGTCAGAAGTTAGGATAGCAGGAAAGCTGAGAACAAGGCAACAGTAATGCTCAGAAGGACCAGTCATGGTCAGGTGCCCTTATTAGCTACAAAACTAAAAAGGTCTTGAGTGTCTGAGCCAATCTGGTGCATCAGGCTCCTAATAGGTCTGGAATGTTTACAGGGGAATGGAGAGACACCACCTTACGCCTGTTTTCCGGGCAGCCTGGGAAAGTGTCCAGAGAAACAGCTGGGATTGGTGCCAGAATGTCAGAATAGGTTGGCACTGGGGTCAGGTGTGTTTACGACTAAATTATTATAATCCCTTCATTCACCAGGTGAACCCTTCCACAGATCTAACAGCAAGCAGGTGACATCCAAAGGTGACACATCTAAATGATTTCCTTCCTTTAATTTGCCGAAGCATTTGAAGCTCTTGATGGTAACGTCTTTTTCTGCATACCACTCATCCATAATATTTGCCATTTTGACCCTTTTTTCACCTCAAAGTGAATGTACTATCAGGTACAGCACTGCTTTCTTTTTTTTTCCTGAGATTGCCGATTCCTGCTCTTGGTGCCGGTCTTTTCCCGAGCACCGGCCTGCCAGGAACACTGGGGTCGGGCCTGCCACTCCCCAGTGTGACGAAACACCCTCCCCTCTGTGATGCAGCTCCATTGATTCTAATCACGGACTCACAGAGGGGAGGGGGGCCGCAAGCCTGCCCTCAGTGCATCGGGTAGGGCCAGTGCTCAGGAAAAGATCAATGCTGAGCTCGGGAACCGGGCGGCATTTCAAAAAAGGACCATGCTACTGGGATCACTGCGCCCACGCCAATCGATGTAGGTTAAAAAAAAGCAGCTATGTACATAATGGTACATTTGCTTTAAAAATTCTTTAATGGTGTCTTTGCCCACTACATGTTTGGCAATTTACCTTAGAAAAGTATTCCTGTGTGTTTTATTAATTATATGAAGAAAACAGCAAGGAAAACTCTCCTAAAAGTCACAGCACTAAACTCTGTTCAACCAATAGTCTCAGCAATACTTCCACTTCCTTTCTCACAGTCCTTTCATCTTACACGCTCCTGTCATCTACATCTCAAAAACATCTCTAGTAGGGATGGTCCGAACCCGCCGAGGTTCGGGTTTGGCTGAACCCGAACGCTCGGCATCGGATTGCCGCTGTCTGCCCGCTCCGTGCAGCGGGCGGATACAGCTGGAGGACCGCCTAGAAAACTGGGATACAGCCTATCGCTATGGCTGTATCCCAGTTTTCCAGGCGTTCCTCCCGCTGGATCCGCACGCTGCATGGAGCGGGCAGACAGTGGTAATCATTGCGGATGGTTTGGGTTCGTACGAACTCCGTACGAACTCGGTTGGGACCATCCCTAATCTCTAGAATCCGCCCAATTCTCACCACTGACACTGCTCATACTCTGACTGTCACTCTGATCCATTCCCGTCTTGACTACTTCAACTGCCTACTAATCGGTCTTCCTTTCTCTAAGCTCTCCCCTCTCCAGTCTAACGCAGCAGCCAGGCTCATCTTCCTCTCCAGCCATTACACAGAAGTCTCCCCCCTGTGCCATTCACTCATTCCCCTTCCATAGCAGTCCAGGGAGGGGCATTATTTATTTAGCTATTGCCCACAGAAGTACTTTTTGTTTTCCCATCAGTAACCACAATAGGGTATCCTCCTTTTTCTGAGGCTACAGGAGGACTCTTGCGTTTCCCTTGTACTAGCAGTAATTACCTTCACCTCCACCCTTTCCTTGGCGTTTACCTTCTGTATGTTTCCTTTGTTTCCTTCATTATATTCCTGGCTATCGCAAGAAACTTTCCGGTCTTCCATTGATCTCTGATAACAATTATCATGAACTTGCCATGCCTAGTTACAAATGTAAACTAACATCTGACAACAATATAAGGATATGTACATGACACATTTTTTTTGCACTCAAGCTATAATACAAATGGTC
Organism: Dendropsophus ebraccatus; assembly: GCF_027789765.1. Classification (NCBI taxonomy): domain Eukaryota; kingdom Metazoa; phylum Chordata; class Amphibia; order Anura; family Hylidae; genus Dendropsophus; species Dendropsophus ebraccatus. The sequence goes on along the minus strand of NC_091460.1, from coordinate 137,068,812 downwards.
ACCATATGTGTGACCAATGATGAGATATGCGGTAAGTGAATATCATTAGCCCCAGCAACTCTCACACAATAATGTTTGGATTTGATCAATAACACAGTAAAAAGTAATAGGAAATATAGTATAATATTTATCTACTGTATCTATGAGACCCATTTATTAGCCATAAATTATTGTTTTATACATAATACTGCATTACAACATAAGAATGTAAATAGGAATCAAAACTTGTCAATGTCAGTTCCCATGGAGTTCATAGATTTACATATAGTTAAGTAAAAACACTTGAACACTTAAGTATACAGTTTCCACCTGCAAAGAGCTTAAGAGACAACCTAAGAATTATTACTTTTGGTGAGGAAAGTGTCTTGTCATATAGGGGCTTAGTTCCTTGTAAAACACTCACATTTTCTTTCCATGATGCTGATATAAAACCTGTAAAACTTGGAAAAAATATGTAATTGCGCTTATACTTTCTGTACTAAAGAGAACATGATATAGCAACTAAACAAACATACACAAATGATGCCCTTTTTATTCTTACGGTTTTATATACTATTATTAGAATGATTCATATTTAGATGTTTAATGAAGAAATTCTATTTAAGAGCGGAATTACATCTGTTTCAGGTATGTTCAACCCTTCTGGAATCATGTTATTATAGTTTCAATAAGTCACAGGTTTAACTGGCTGGATGGAGAATTAACAGTGACACATATTGTGAAAGCGTGTATTTCTAAAAGTGTGAGTCATGTGCTGAACAGCATGACAACTAGGAGACCCGAAACATATGGTGAAAATCTACTGTTGCCACATATGGGATTCTTAGAACCACTCATTACTGAATATTTGTGTATCTAATAGCTACTGGTTTCAAATTTACTTAAACAGGCTATTTGTTAAAAAAAAAAAAATGGTTGGCTATATACAGAATAAGTATAGTTTATATTTGGAAATTAAATAGTAAGAATTGAGGTAATACACACCTCTGAAAGCATTATTTGCTTTGCCCCTTAGCCCATTTTTTTAACTAGGACCACTAGGAACAACGCTTTGTCTTTTTTACATGAACAGACTGCTGGTGCAGGGATTCCGGAACCGTAGTCCTTTTTTTGAATGGCCACCTGGATCAATGAGTGGAGGGGAGGTCGTCAAAGAGTGGAGGGGAGGTCGTCACATGGGGGGGGGGGGTGGACCCACCCCCTCATGCCAGGCCGGTGCTCAACAATAGACCGGCGCCATGCGAGAGAACCGGGCATCATTTCAAAAAAAGGAGTGAGCCACTAGTGGTACATGCGCTTCAAATCTGTCCTGTCTCACTTTATACGGTAATAATTTTGTGATACTTTTGGTTCCAATTGATTTAGAAAGAGATTTTTTGGGATGACCTAGTGTACTTTATTTTAATGATAAATATTGGTTGTTATCTTTAGCTGTAATATATGTAAAAAAAAAAAAAAAACTCCAAACCTGTGAAAAAAATATTTTTGAAGGTTGACATTCCCTGAAAAAGATGAAATAATAATTCCCATTTATTATATGTTTACTATATGTAAGACATCCTTTGGTAAATGTCATTTGACTTTTATTGCGACGCAGGAATTTTAACAGCAAAATTTCCAAATATTCATGACAATTTCCAAAAGACATGTTTTAAAGAATCAGTTTTATTTCTGAAGTGGATTTGACAAGTTTAAAGGAAGATTGTTTTTCCTTAAGGAGGTTCACAATCTTTTTTTTTCTGTAAAACAGCAGGTATTAACAGAAAATGTAAACATAATATAATACAGTATATAATAGTATAATACATAATGTGTCGTCTTGCTGTGCACAGAGGCATCAGAAATAAATGAGCACCCTGTACACTTTATCTTTGTTCCTGTTAGCGTAATCTGATTGTCACTGCTGCTAGTGTACATGATCATCGTTTCTCTTATTGTACCTGTCTCTTCTGCAACTGTACCTGATTGTCACTGCTGCTAGTGTACATGATCATCGTTCCTGTTATTGTACCTGTCTCTTCTGTAACTGTACCTGATTGTCACTGCTGTTAGTGTACTGTACATGGTTAGTGTACAGGTTGTAAAAAGTAAAATAATACAATTTTAGAGTTTTCCAAAAAGGGTTTAACGTATCGACGAAAATTTACTACTAACATGAAGCACATTTTGTCACAAGAAAGCAATCTCAGAATCAATTGGATAAGTCTAAGTTTAACAAAGTTATTAGCACATAAAATAAGACTGGTCACATTTTAAAACTATGACTTGGTCCTTGCGGAGTAGTAATTGCGGAAAAAAGGGGTTAAGTAGCCGGGACAGATTTAATGTCAGTGGATCATAAAAAGTTACCTTCTTCAGGGCTTCCATGTACTCTTTGCAAATTTTTGTCTCTTTTTCTTGTTTTACAAAATCTTTTTACATCTTTTGTTTGTCACCTATGGCCATTTTCACACAACGTATTACTTAAAGCGAATGTACCATCAGGTACATTCAATTTACGTATTGCCTATGTATATAACGGCATAGGTGCAAAGAAGCCGATGCCGCAGTGACGGTTTTTGAACCATGGCCCGATTCCGGTGTACAACAACATTCTATTCACGGCCACCAGGCTGGGGGTGAAGCACTGGAGGTGGGCCAGCCCCCTCCAGTGGGAGGAAACTCCTCCCCTCTAAGACGCGGCTCCATTGATACTAATGTTTGTAAAGAATGGACGCTGATTGCAATGGAATCAGCGTCCGTTCCTTACTGAAGGGGCGGCATTGCATTAAAGTCAATGCAATGCCGCCCTCTGTATTTACAGGGCGTTATGTTAATACCTGCTTAAATAATGTACCTGCCAATTATTCCCGGAGGTTAAAAAGAAGAACCTTCCTGCAGAAGTATCAGCTGCAGGAACGTGCTAAATGCAGCCTAGTGTTCGTCAGTTGCTAATGCAGCTGTTAAACGTTGTGTGAACGTAGCCATAGACATATTTTCATTTTGTATCTCAAGATAGTATTTTGAGATGTCCTCCTTTTAAAAAGTTCATCTCACTACGGTCCTCTTTTATTCTTAAATTGTTTTTTATTATTTCCCTTTTTTTTTTTAATTATGTTCCTTTTTGTTACATTACTATGCTTTCACATCTATCTATCTATCTATCTATCTATCTATCTGTAATTTTTTTCATCAACAATTTATTTACTAACATAATTCTTATTTTATGTATTTATCATATTATTATTTTGATCAATGTTGCCATGCGGTAAGATATCGGTTTCCATATTGTCTGCTCATTTGTGAGCCTGCAGCATCATCCCAGTATTTTGTAAGGATGCAGCTCAAACTGCGGCCATAGACAATAGACATATTCATTATTTTGTACAGACGCAGTGAACAACGGCCATAGTTTATGCACTGTGTGCACAACAATGGCCATTATTCTAATGAGATCAATAGAAATCAATGAATTCAATGTGTTCAATGACCACTATGGCCGTAGTTTCTCGAATTCATTATAGCATGTGAACATAGCCTGGACATGCACTTTCCATGTCCTTTGGACACTGTGATTGGCTGTTGGCAGTGTGCCTGCTATGGGCTTATATCTGCCAGATATGATTTAGATTTAAGTATGCCTATTTAGTGCTCATTCATAATTGATAGGTTAGTTATATAATATCTTCCAGCTGCTATATTGTGTATATAACAGGAGCTTCCATTAAGAATGTTTCACACCCAAGACCACCCATAAATTGAGTATCCCTTTAAAAAAGCTCATAGCCAAATGTGCTTGGCTTCTGAAGTGATGGTAGTTCTGAGTTTGAGTAATGTCCCATTTGGAATAGTATTATGTAATCATTGCATGATTTCCTGGTATTTTATTATGTCTAGTTGATGTTCATTCATATTCAATATTTTGTCTTATGTCTTTATTCCCCTCTTAAGGTTATTATGCTTTTATTACTGTAGAAAGCAATATAATTGAACAATCATGTTTCTACTAGTCTACTAACCCTGACCACATTCCTTGTGCTTAAGGTTAATCTATTTTATGTGGCTTTAGATCTTGATGCCCATATTTTATGGTGTATTAATAAAAAATATACTATTTTATATACATTGTGTGGTCTAAGTGACTCTATAGGTTGGTCCAATCACAGCGTCATGTAAGGGTTTCTAGCCCCTTTACAGGTATGCTTTTCAGTGTTTGAACTTCTGCTTGTGGTGAGGTTACATACATTATTAATGGTTCTGTCCACATGATGCTTTTTCTTTCCATTTTTTTTTTATTTTTCAAAATGATGTCTGTCTTTTTGAGTTCAAAACAACATCAGTCATTTCTATGTTTTGGACGCCCATCATTACAATAAAGGCTGTTGGTACATTATTCTAGGTCAGGTGGACTGATTGCCCTTGTGTCTTTAATTAAAAAGTCCATTGATTTTAATAGTAAAGATGGTGAAAGGTCAGTAAAAAAAAAGTGTGAACAACTAAAAAATATTGTGAATAATTGTCATATTTTGATTTCCGTGCAAACAATGTCTGTTATTTAACACTGAAACGAGAATGAAACGTTCTACTGTTCTATTATTTTGGTGTTATAATTAGAGATGCTCGAACAGCACAAAATCTTAGATTCTATCGAACTCGAATCTTTCGAATTTGATTCCCGATGCCTTCCCGGTCCGTGGGGAAGGAGGAGACAGCCCGACTACCGCCTGGAATTCAAGGTTACAGCCTATTACCTAGGCTGAATCCCGAAATTTCAGGCGGTACCGGGCTGTCTCCTCCTTCCCCACGGACCAGGAAGGCATTGGGAATCAATCCCCTCCCCCCTTTCTCCATTACCCTCTCCCCCTCTTTCCCCTCGTTTCCTCTCAGTACGGACAACTTTAGTTTTTTGGTGGTCTGTTGTAACTTCAAATGAGTAGTGCATTCCTAAAAATTCCGATTATTGAATGGTTAAAGCCAATTGTGGTTAAAAATGTCTGATATTGAAAACCTTAATAAAAAAAAAAAATAAACTAAAAAAAAAAATGGAGAATGTGGCATGGTACAGATTCTATCAGCCAAAGATAAGATAGACAAGATAACATGTGCACTGGACACTATTGCCTATATTTTAATTATTCAAGTCCATATTAAAAGGTTTAAGCAATATTTTCTGAACTCCACCAGTAATTTTTCAAAACGGAGAAGAAATTCTCCACATTGTTTGATTATAAACTGTGGAAAAATTAGGTCAACAACTGTGAACTTGATTTTGAATAGTATATCAAGGTATAAAAAAAAGTATATCTGGATTCTCGAGTATTTTTACATTGTGTTAGAAAAAAAAAACTCTGTAGACGGATCTAGAATGTATTGTTTTGTCATTTAAGTCTACTTCCGGGAATGATGTATAGGGTGACATTATGTAAGAGGTGACTTTAATGAGTGAAAAGTATAACGCTCTTTACATGTTCTCTTCCAGGCATTCATCAAAAAGTCCTCGGGGACATGCTTAACTTACAAACTGTGAAAGTAGAGAAGATTGAGTGGTAAAATCACTAACAGATGTACAGAGTGCTATGGTGCACTTATACTGTAGTGTCAGGGCATATCTGTAGATTGCAAGAATTTGCAGAAAAGATCTGCTTTAAACTCTAAATTCACGATATAGGCTTCAAGTCACTTGGTCTTAGCCAAAACTGTAAAATTGTAAGGGAGTGATCATGTCATGATTCCCCTCAAATGTAGTCACTAGTGGGCTATTAAAGTGAATATGTATGCTGTCAGTATGTTACAGTTTATCCCGTTTTGACAGGGTGCTGATGGATATCCTGAAGAAGAAATCGTGTTGTGAATGACCCGAAAATGAGGTTCTGAAGGTGGCATTGATAATCTCTAGTTTTATTTAAAAAAAACAAAAACATAAAATTAAAATGATTATTCGTATAAGAACGTATAAGAATGTATACGAACATTTAAGAACAGAAGACAGCACAGTTATCACGAGACGGGCCGCGCACCCGGTGCCATGGCCAGAAGTTCTCTCCCCCGGCCGGAACAGCAAATGTTACTAACTATGCGCTGACTTGCCTCCGGCACTGCCAGTAAGCTCCATTGTGTGTGCTGGGGGCTGGAGTTTCAGCCCCAATCACATCCTGGGGCTGGGACTCCGGCCTACATAAAACCAATACCCCCCCCCCATGCACCCATGTCTGCGATAGATTTAATTTCTGGTTTCCTGATTCAGTTTTTTGGCTTCCCAACTATCCTTCTGACTTCCAACTTTGTACCGCACTGACCATCTGTTACTGACCTTGTTTCCTGACTTTGATTTATTGTGTTTTTATGTCTTCTGTGCATTTTGTGTAAAACCTGTTAAGGCCAGGGACTGTCGCTCAGTTAACCGCTGCCACTTAGGGCAGTTGCGGTAAGCAGGCAGGGACAACAGAGCAGGTGTCTATGCTAGGGCTTCACCTCTCTAGTGTCCTCCAGTTCCTCTATAAAGGGTTAATATGTTCTATGTAATTCTGCTGTCTGAGCTAACACTGTAGGAATTTGACAGTGAAGACACCCAGGTTCACACACTGGTGCTATGGCAGCCTCAAATCCATGGGTCATGTGCTTGGTAGAGTGCGTTAGTTTCTCAGCGGGTTGCAACTAGGTTTACTGACTGCAAAATAAATGAGTAAGTAATGGTGCATTTACACAGAGAGATTTATCTGACAGATTTTGGAAGCCAAAGCCAGGAATGGATTTGAAAGGAGGAGAAATCTCAGTCTTATGATCTGTTCTCTGTTTATAGTCTGTTCCTGGCTTTGGCCTTAAAAATCTGTCAGATAAATCTGTGTAAACGCACAAATAGGAATTAACTACTGCAGCCATAATATGACATTCAGGTCCCTGTGGTGGCTCAGCTTGCTATCATTGTTATGATGTTCCTGGGGGAAACATCAAGACGTCACAACCCATCTCTGTCATCCATTACAGTGCCTCCAGGTGGGGACATCAAAACCTCACAAGATTGCAGTTCCTAAAGCTATGCTTGATAAGTAGCTTTAAATGAGCAGTCTCAGCCAAAAAGCAGCTGAGGCGAAACACCAGTGTAGCTGTTGATTGGCTGAGCAACGTAAGTGAAGGTAGGATATTGGAGTGGTAAGTATTAAACCCCCCCCCCTAAAAAAAAAGAGCACAGTCTGGCCCCCAGTGGGTTAAGCTAACCCCCTGGGGGGCGGACTGTCACTTTGTAAGATTTCAAGTTAACCAGGTACCCTCTGAACCTAGATAAATGCTTCAGTCTCCCATTTATTTCAGTGGGGCTTGTTATTTGAGTCGATCACTTGAGCATTGAAAAATGCTCAACTTGAGTAACGAGCACTCAAGAATTTTAGTGCTCACTCAACTCTAACGCTCCTGATTAGTATTGTGTTTTGTGCCATATGATGTGTGGAACTGCCATTTCATCACTAAAGGGTCATTGCATTGTTTAATTCAGTCAAGGTGTGGTTGCATTTTCGAGGCACTTTATGCCACTTTATGTATCTAAGAGATGCTGGTCAGAACACGACCAAAATTGCAGGTAAAGAAATGTTCTTATTTACAAAGAGAAACTCCTATTTCTGAGTAGTCCTTAAAGCGAATGTAGAATCAGGTACATTTGTTTGAAGTGTTGCTCATGAAGAGAACAGTGCAGTCTCCGTCTCCAGTGCTTCAGCCCGGGCCGGTGCTTAGTAATAGACCGGCGCCCTGTGCAGGAACCAGGCAGTAGTTAAAAAAAAAGACCGCAGCTCCGGCTTCCTGGTACTTGGTAATTTCGCTTTAAACTGGGGGCAGGGACATTGATTTCCCAGAGATCCTATCAGATCAGGTTGTGTCAAAGTGACTGTCAGCTCCCAGCCCTTCTGACTGCACACTTATGAGTCTCTAAATCTAAATAAAAGATGCATTCCTATCATTATCTTGATCAGTGGTGGCAACAAAGGACCCCCCCGCCGTCCCCATATACCAATCATAGAGTGTAAGTTAGCAATATAAACTTTTTAAACTGCAGCAGATGGTATTATGATGACACCTTGGTTGTTTCAGCCCCTCATTACTTATTTTCATATCTTCTATCATATCTGCATTGAGCTCTGTCGCATAGGCTATGTTCCCACAACGTAAGAGACCGCCCGTTCCGTGACCTGGACAGAACACAGAATGGCCAGCCTCTGAAAAGATCCTCCCGACCGCTACTGCAGTACTGGCCGGATGATCTTTAGGGCTGCAGAGTTCTAATGCGGGCGCATCCGTGTGCACCCGTAACAGAACTCCCCACAGCCCACTGAATAGCGGCCGCAGAAAACTGACATGTCAGTTTTCTAAGGCGTCGTGAGAGATCCTGTACGGAGCGTGTACACGTGTATATGTTTCGGCCGGGATCCCATAAAAGGCAAGGCAGCGTATATTTTCGTATAAAGTACGGCCGTTGTTGCCGATTCTACGAAAATATACGCTGTGTGAACATAGCCTCATAGAGTATAGAAGTCCACCTTGCCTTACAATCCATCTGTAAATCAAATTACAAAAAATATCCAAAACAAATGTTTTACAGAATTCCTAAATAGCAAGATTTACATGTCCTGGACACATAAGAATAAAGTACATGATGCCAGCTATCCAGGCCTGGGAACAAAGAGTCGCTTTGAAGCATGCCGTGGGGGAGTGTTCCAAAGAGGCCGGTACCAGCCATCTTGCTATAGAATGCTTAAGTTATCAAATATTGCAATATGTGCCAGATGTGCTGTATCCACATGGAGCTTGTTGCCTTGAACTTTTTTGGGGGGGTGGCACAGCAGAACATTCTACCTAAATGAGCTCTTTGATGTAACAAATTGTTTTATAAACCATTACGTTCCACATAAACCTTTAAAGTCTTTGAATTGTTACTTTGATATTAAACTATTGTAGAGGGAATCTGCTTACACAGTGAGGGAGTAGAACATTTTAATACAAATGAGTCTGAACATAAAATGCTTAGTAAGATAAATTCTTCTTCACTGCGGTCTCTGTAATAGCTTGCTGGATCTTTTGTTTAATTGGAGTTGACTGCTCACTGTATAGTATGTTAAACTCCATTTATCTCTATATATCATGATATATATGTGTGTGTTCAAAACATAAAGGGATCACTATATAGGCTGTCTATAATGAGAATATATGTATAGTTTTTAATAGAAAACATGTCTTTAACTACTTCAGTGCTGTGTTATTTCCCCTGTTTAGCGGCAAGACGATATGGGATCGACTTCAGGCTTTAAGGGATGCAACATTTTTTTTTTTACCTAAGTTATCCAATCATTATTTCTTTGGTTTCATATAGACATGCATATTTTTGAAATTGTATAGGCGCATGAAATAAATATAGAAATTAGAAATAGATAGAGAGACCCTTTTAGCACCTGGGACGCCGAGGAGGAAGGTATGTGTGTTACCACCCTACGTGGTGCCCATCCTGCACTGTTAGAATAACCTTTACTCTGGTGCACAGTTAGGAGCACTGCCGCATCATCCAGCCGCCCGTTCCATTGATTATCATTAGAAGGAGCGGGCCGATGTTGCGGCAGTGCTCCTAACAGTGCACTGGAGCGAAAATTACTCTGACTAACAGTCAGGACTGGTGCCGAGGAGGAACATAATGCACATACCTTCCTCCTTAGCCTCCCGGGCACTCTAAGGGGCTATCAGCAGTTAGATTCGTCTAACCTGCTGATAGTTCCCCTTTAATACATGAAGCAGTATTGCCATCTGCAGAACATTTTCTCAGCCATACACCATGGCTTCAATGCTTATTTCTGCAGAGCTCTTTTCAGACCCACTATTGGTAGTGTATCTCCTGAAGGAACAGGGGGTATGGCTTGCTGAAATCCATATGCCCTATCCACCAGGCCATAAGCAAGACTTCATTGGTCAATCATATGTTGGTGGGTTCAGCTGAGCCCTATGGCACTTTAAGGGCATATCCAGTGCTACAAAAACATGGCCACTTTCTTTCAGAGACAACACGACTCTTGTCTCCAGTTCAGGTGCGGTTTGAGATTAAGCTCCATTCACTTCAATGGAAGTGAGCAGCAAACCCCACCCAAGCTGGAGACAAGAGTGGGTCTGTCTCTGGAAGAAAGTGGCCATGTTTTTGTAGCGCTGGATAATCCCTTTAATTACCTATTACTTCAATTACTGTTGATCTTCTTCCCACTACTTTCAAGTCCAGTTTCCCTGCTTTCATCTACATGAGTGTTCTTCTTGTAGCCCCCCCTGTATAGTATCCTGTCTGTCACTGCTCTTTTCTTGCTGAGACGACTAGGTCTACACAACACAGTAATGTGGGCTTACAGCCTCTTTAAGGCACATTGCACATAGATGTTGTTCTTCTTCAGCCAATGCCCTTTCACCCCAGGATCTCTTCCCCATTACTCTGCCTGCCTGCCTGCCTGAGAAATACATTTCCTAGGATCCAGTGAGTGCAAAAAAATCTCAACCATTCTTTAAAGGCAATTGAAAACTAAAAGTGTCCTTGGATCGCTTCAGCTTGTGCACAAGTTCCATAGACTGCTATAACAATGATTTCTGTGATGATCCGACAGTGCAGTAATAGCAACATATTCTTTTTATACTGTGAGGGTAAGAGTCATTTCCTGCAAGGTTTTCCTGTGAAGGGACCTCCAACACCTAGAGATAGTGGGATAGGCTACATTATACAGAAGTACCACCTCTCATGAATAATCAAAACCAGAATCTAACATTAACATAGCCGGTACTAACCAACATGTATGGGCAGATTGGCTGGGAGATAAGCTCAACAATGTCCTTGTTTTTCAAACTGGGGGTCCCACCAGGCAGTGTCAAGGCACCACTTTTTCTACTCGCCAATGACACCACTATATTAATACTGATCATAATAATTAAGCTGTAATGTTACTCCCACTTTGAATCATTATGATTATTGATCAAGCTGCATCATTGATGGGTGGGGAAGACAATGCATCGGGAGTGCTGGGACCTCCACCCCAGAGCACCATGCAAATTAAATTAAAATATCAGATTTGGCCCATATTTCCAGAATGGTGCAACAGATTAAAAAACAGAGGACAGCGATTAGCATATACTGCTGTATGTTAACCTCCTCCCATCGCTCCACAGTAAATTAATGTCACAGCAGCCTATGCCTGACGCTGCAGCGACGTTAATTTATGATCCAGGATGACACATCCGCGGCAGGTCCCGGCTATCAGTGATAGCCAGAGACACTCCGCAAAGCTGTGCTCCGGTGCTGAGAGTAAACCCTATAGATACTGCGGTCAGCACAACCGCAGAATCTATAGGGCTCCTGGCAGGAAATTCTCCCTGTACAGAGGGAGAATTCTCTGCCGGTGTCCATTGGGGCTCTGCAAAGTAATCAGAGTCCCGATGGTAGCCATGGAAACCGGGAGCCTAGGGCTTCAAGTTTCCTGGCTACAAAGGTCGGCGGGGGGAGAAAGGGAAGGCAGGAAGCACACGCCAGGTGCGCGGCTGTGAGCTCTGCCCTCTTCCCTCTCTCCCCTGCCGCTGTCACAAAATTGTAACAGTGGCAGGGGACAGAGGAGAGGAGTCAGACACAGGGACATCGGCTTATGGGATCATTATGATCCCATAAACTGATATCTTAAAACGACCTGGGCATTGAGGCATCAATGACCTCAGGTCGGGACCTGAGGTTAATGATAGATTCCTTCAGAGCTTTTTCTGCCAGTAATTTCTAACATCAATCCTTAGTAACCTTATACTAGATCCCTGTAGTCCTGCTTTCCTTCCTGACACTACAGCTCTGTTAGCTCTCCTCTACATGGATGTGCCAACATTCCAGGCCTCCAAAGTGTCCTACTAATTCACACTTTTTGGAATCACTAGTGCGGACTATCATATGAGTACACTGGGTCTGGCTTTTTAAAGTTACATTTCACATGTGAGTGCTGTTGACCCAGGCTGTTTAAGGATCCTTCTTAAATCGATCCTACCCGGGTATTCTTGTGCTGTTATAAGAAACCTTTGCCTTTCTTGACATCTGCCTGTCTGACCTGCCTAGGCTATTTGTCATCTGGGGGTAATGACTGGGAAATTTTTTGCAGCATCAGATCCCTCTATAGGTGTTGAAGGGTGAAGACCTTGGAGTTCCTTAGACTCCATTTCTGAGTTTAGACTCAAGGCAAACCTGTTGTAAAACCTTGTGTCACTCAGTACCTTCGATTCAAAGTAGTTTTAACCATACACACTCAAAGATCTCCCCATAGATAGAATGGCTCCGACCAGTGCCGCAGTTATTTTTTTGAACCTCGGCCCGGTTCTAACGAACAGCGTCCTTCTATTCCTGGGCACCAGCCAGGGGTAGAGGCAGGCAGGCCTGTCCCCAGTGGGAGGAAACCCCCACCCCTCTTTAATATGGCTCTTTTGATTCTAAGTGATCCAATTGGAGCCGTGTCAGAGAGGGGCTTGGGTTTCCTTCCACTGGAGGGGGGCTGGCATGCCTCCAGTGCTTCACCCCCGACTGGTGCCCAGAAATAGAACGGGAACCATGCTGCGGTTAAAAAAAAGGACCCCAGCACCGGCGTCCCACACCGGAGCTGTTCTATCCATATGCAAAACTTGAAGCAAATGTACCTAATGGTACATTGGCTTTAAGTGAACATAATTAGATGATAGCATATTATATTGCTATACAATGGGTTGCCAGTGGTACAAAAATATGCAAAAAAAGTCCTTTACTACTTAATAGAAAGCGAAAATACTAAAATTCCATTACAAAGCCTAAAGAATTCCCTATTAAAAATAATAATAGAAAACTCGTGATTCCAACAGATGTTGCTTTCAGGTTTTCCATTAAGACTCTAAGAGAAAGATGCTAAACTGTGATGAACAATAAACCTCAATCCTTTACTTCTGATATACATGGGTAACTTTAGTTAGAGAAAACTCCAAGGATTTCTCCTTAAATGTATTGCCTGAAATAAACTATAAAACACAGGGTCTCATTCACCCAACATTTGATCAGAAGTTTAGAACCAAAGCCAAGCTTGGCATCCATGTGATCCTGGCATTCATACAAACTACAAAAAGAATAATTTTGGTTCATTTTAAGTAGGAATGTCTCTACATTCAGTACATTTCAGTGCAAGAATAACCGTCGGACCTATATTTATTCTATTTGGCCATAAAATGAATACAAAGTCTCATCTGATCATATTGCATTATTTTACATGTAACTTCTATTAAAAGGAGAAAGGTATAAAGGGATTTAAAAATAATCTTGGACTTTTCAGATCCCCCCCCCCCCCAATGCTTAGATTTCAGGGGCCACCTACAGAGCTCATAAGCTTATGCAGTCATTCATTGTCTTTGTAAATAACCTGAGCTTTCTGCTAAAAAGATTTATCTGACTAAAGTTCTGGAGCTGCCAAATTCAACAAGAAATTTATAAGTACAACCTCGTATTAAAGTCACTGAAGTTGTAGTCTGTAATTGTGACTTTCCTTAATAAATAAATATTCTGTCGCTCAGTAAACTGGCCCCTCGGTGAATGTCATAACACTACTATCTACTCTAGAAGCAATCCTAGCTAATAAGACTTGTCACCAGCTCGAGTCCTTACTAGATATAAGTATGGTCTTCATTAAAGGGAAACTCCAGCAAAATTCTTTCAGATCAACTGGTGTCAGAAAGTTATACAGATTTGTAATTTACTTCTATTAAAAAATCTCAAATTTTCCTGTACTTATTATTTGCTGTATGATATATTATTATTATTATTAATAATGTAGTCGAGAGGCATTAGTGTCAGCCATAGGTGTGAGATGTAGCAGCTCATTTTTCTCTCCGTGTCCGTATAGATCAGTCATGTCAAACTCTGGCCCACGGTGCCAATATTTTTGGCCCGCCAGGCAATTCAGGGTTTGAATTACATCTGGCCCACCATCACATTAGATTATAATATATGAGGTCTAGACAGCCGCTCAGACTGCCCCTATTATAATCTTGCAGGGTACAGGCAGTTTTTAGCCCACGGCCTAGGAGTATGTGAGATATAAGAGACTAAGGGGATATAAGAGATATAAGAGACTATGGGGGAGGGCTGGCTACTATATAAGAGACTATGGGGGAGGGATGGCTACTTTATAAGAGACTATGGGGGAGGGCTGGCTACTATATGAAACTACAGGGGAGGGCTGGCTACTATGTAATAGACTATAGGGGAGGGCTGGCTACTATATGAGACTACAGAGGAGGACTGGTTACTATAAAAGAGACTATGGGGGGAGGGCTGGCTACTATATGGAACACTTGATGGGCTGGCTACTATATGAGACTAGTAGAGAGGGCTGGCTTTTGCGGGGTGGAACATAACCTTACTTTCAATGGGATCCCGGCCGGAGCGTACACACATCGTATATGCCCCGGCCAGGATCTATGCGGCGCCGCAAATAACTGACAGGTCAGTTTTCTGCGGCCGGAATTCTGTGAATTCCGGCTGCAGAAAGCACTGTCAGTTCACACAGTGAAGCGAGCGGCTCCGGCCGCTTGCTTCACTGTGTGCTATGGCAAGCTCTGATGCGGGTGCACGCTGATGCGCCTGCATCAGAGCTCCGCGGCCGGAAAGATCACCCGGCCGGTACTTAAGTACTTAAGTACCGGCTGGGATGATCCGGGCTAAGACCGGCCATTCCGTGACCCGGCCGGGGTCACGGAACGGCCGGATGTTCACGTAATGTGAACATAGCCTATGAGACTACAGGGGAGGGCTGGCTACTATATGGGACACTTGGGGGGCTGGCTACTATTTGGGCCCTATTGTGAGGGCTGGCTACTATGTGGGGAAATTTTGGTTGGGTTGGCTACTACATGGGGTAATATTGTGGGGGTTGGCTATTACATGGGGTAATATTAGGGGGGTTGGCTATTACATGGGGTAATATTAGGGGGGTTGGCTATTACATGGGTTTGGGTTTAATCACGTCATAGCAATTCATCATATCATTTATCATAGAGCACAGCACTGGGAGACGCACACAACTGACAGCGCCAGGAACACCGCACGCTGCTCTGACAGTGCCAGGACCGCCGTATTCACTCTTCAATAGTTATCAAGGTTGGCCCCCGACTTTTTTAATTTTGGCCCACTGTGTATTTGAGTTTGACACCCCTGGTATAGATATAGATATATAGCACATACAGCAGCAGTACTGGAAGACTTGAGATTTTTTTTTATAGAAGTTAATTATAAATATCTTGCTCTTTTATGGCACCATTTGATTTGAAAGAAAAACATTTTCACTGGAGTTGCCCTTCAAATCAATAACATCCACTCCCAAAGCACCAGGAGTGAGGAGGGCCAAAATAAGATCCTATACCTGTAACAAAGAAAGAACACAGTCATCATAATTGAAACCTTACAGGTTGAGAATGAGGTACAATGCTAAATATCACACTATTAAGTCCGGAGCACCGTTAGGAGCACTGTCCCACGCCCATAGCACTGAGGGCTAGATTGGAGCTCTGTTCATAGCATTGTGCTTAGCGGTGCTCTGGACCGAGGATTACACTGATAACAGCATGGTAACAGGGAGGAAAGTAGGAGACATACCGTCCTCCTCTGTGCCCTGTGCACAATAGGGGGCTATCTGCAGGTTAGATATGTCTAACCTTCTGAGAATTCCCCTTTAAAAGAAAACAGAAATAATTCAAATGATGTTTGGAAAATCCCCCAGTTGGCCAGTATCGTGTCTAACTACTTCTCCATGTGGTCTCCTCTCTGATAACCCGGCAGCATAGAACCTTTTTAGAAATGGAAGTTGGAGAGGACCCCTCCCCCCATTCTTTAGATACCGTGATTTTACTATTTTGGAGTCAGGGCAGTGAATGTTTAAAATTCTCTTGCATCCTCTTATAAGAGACTTATCTGTATAGCATTTATACTCTGCCGGCCCGTATAGGTCACTTCTTTTAAACCTATTATAATAGATAGGGGTAATACATGGAATTACATTCCACTTATAAGCACTTCCACTACCAAAGAATTAAAGGAAGGCATCATGAAAACACTAAATGAACCACTGCATACATTATATATAAGAAACAGTGTGCTGTGTGAGGATTTCCTGAATACTCTTCTTAGTGCCATCTTGTGAGCAAAAGAGGTACTGATAGAAGCTAAAATATATATATTAAATGCAGAGCTATCTGCTATAATGCTGATTTAGTCAACGTGTACATATAGTGCTATTTTATGCTAACATGAAGAAAGCTGCAAGTGGAGAAATGGAAAAATTGTATATAAAAGTAGATGCAAAAGCTAAACCACTAAAAGGCTATGTTCACACAACGTCAAAAATATTGAAAAGGCGGCCGATTTTTATATAAAAAAAAAAAAACGTCAAAAGTCAATGGACTTTTCAATTAAGCCACACTCAAAGGCCAATTAGTAACCCAAACTAGAATAATGTACAAACACCAGTCAAGGGGAGGCCAGACAGCTAAATAACGTCCGTTATTTTAGACTCAAAATAACGGACGTCATGTTAAATGGAGCTCCAAAGACGTTGTGTGAACATAGCCAAAGGCTGCTACGTGTAAGTTTTAGTTTTGTGTTCATTCCCTATATCCACTAGTCTCTACAGCTCATTCACTGTTTCTTCTGCTTCCAAATGTTTGTCATTAATATGATTTTATCCCCACTTGCCTGTTCCATATTAGTGTTGTCTTTTTTTTTTTTTTTTTACTTGCTACTGATATACTATACGACCAAAATTAGAAAAATACAACACCTGGTCATGACATGAATATGAGCTTGAGTACCCCATTATAAACCCCCCACAGCCCCCACTCTAAGAAGACTTTCCATAAGAGTCTGCAGTGTGTTTGTGGACATTTGTGCCCATTCAGCTAAAAAAGTATTCACAAGGTCAGACACTGATGGTAACTGTAAAGTTCTAACTCATGTTCCAGTTCCAAAGAAGCGATATGGAAACAGCACATCCAAGAAACTTCCCTTTTAATTACACAAGTGCAACGTTTCGGCTATAAATGCAGCCTTCCTCCAGCAGTGAGTCTGTGATTCTCACTGCATTGATTGCCGAAACATTGCACTGGTGTGGTACCTGAGTCCAGTCTGAGATTAGCACCCATCTACTGGGGTACTGGTGCTGCTAGGACTTGTATTGCTTTTGGATCATGTTCCAGTTCAGTTCCATTTGAGATGATGAATACTGTAACAAAGAATCTACCCCCAAATACAGTTATTTTTGTAGAAAGATTTTTATAGGTAGCATTAAGTAAGTATCTGCCATGACCAGATATGTCTTTTATCTTAGGGCTGTATTATACGGCCTAATATTTAGGAGGAAGCGAGCGCCAACCTGTCAGGTCAGCACTCGCTTCCTCCTTATTCCTTGCTCTTTCTGTACTATTACACAGACAATGAGTGGGAGCAGCATGAGGGGGGGGTGCGTTGAGCTGCGGGAGGGGCTTCCCGGGTGATCCATAGACCAATTTTTCACTTTTTTTTTATTTTTTTTTTACTGGATTCAATATTATGCCTCATTCACACATCAAGTCTTCTTTTCAGACCTCAGAAATCAGGATCATTGATGTCCTGGAGAAACTTCAGTGTGGCATCCGTTTTTCATTAGTTCTTAAGGATCGGCAAAAACTAATAATAGGGTATTCAAAGGCCACAGGGTAAATCCTGCCTAGAGGATGCTAATGGATGGCACATGGATGGTGCGTCTGTGCGTAGTCCGTTGAAAACTGACCCATTGACTTCTATTGGAGCTCCCGATCTGCAAAAACGGACCTACTTTTTTTGCGGAACAGATCACTGGTCGAAAATTGATCCATTTTTAAAACGGATATATGGATGACTACAATGGGTCATTTTACTGTTTGTAAATGAGTAAATGAGAAAAAAAAATGATGTGTGGGTTAGGTCTTATACGGATTAAGGCTATGTTCACACTGCGTATGAGTCCGGCCGCATTTCGTATGCTGCCGTACATGTGCGGCTGAAACTACGGGCGTGAGAAAAATAGGCATGCGAGCGGATGCGTACGAACCGCGAACATACGCCCCGTAGTAGAGTTATGCTTCCCTAGCTTGTTTCGAAGCGATCTGAAACAGGTCATTTACTTGGAAATCTTCGCCCAGCCCCGTAAACAACACACAGAACCTTTTGGATCGAAAAATCAAGTTCAATTTGGCTGAAATAAGTACTCCGTACGGGACCGCATGAGAATCCACGGCCGTGAGTTTCAACATTTCCGTCCTCAAACAATGGTCTTGTTCATTTTCACGGTGCCGTATACGATCCGGCCGTAAGCTCATACGTAGTGTGCATTGTGCGGCCGTATATCGTATACTTTCAAGCGAACGCATCAACCTCAAAACTACGTGCGTATATTCGCGGTTCGCACTACGGCCGGAAACATACGCAGTGTGAACATAGCCTAATAAAAATAAGTACAGTATAATCACAATAAATGGTCAGATATATCCCAAAGGCATGTGATAATGTCTGTTTTTACTGTGTCTTAAGATATTTAAACAACCTTGTAAAAGTGTTATATGAATAGCTAGAATAATTAGAATAGTATAATAAAAATAACATAATATAATCTAATAATGCTGAAGCAGGTGAAGAACCTAAGATTTTTTTTCATGTTTTCTATACAGTCAGTAATGTCTTATTCAGACCGATAGGTCTTCTTTGTAGCAGATACGTTAACTACAACCGTAATAATCTGAATCTGAAAAAGCAGACTTTACAAAATGACCTTGTTGTTCCATTGCTGGGGGAAAAAAAGGTTTCAAAACTTTGCTAGGAGGGTTTGTTCAATTACACATTTAGAAGAAGGTAAAATACTTAGGTATAACACTGTTAGAGAGTATATGACCTAAAGTTACTAGATTTGGAAATCTTTCATTAGAAGCGAAGACATAATGCCTTACAGGATAGAAGGGAGATATAAGTCTTATGCCCCTGTACAAATATAGCAATTAACTGCAATTATATGCTTGGCTGGCTGGGAATCATTGGGCCAATTGTGGGCACAGTTTAGGCTCATGTACCTCTCCAGGCTACCTCGTGATGGAGTATAACATGGAAGAGACCTCTGTATCTAATAATAACTAAATTCAATCTTATAGCTAGAAGCTAATTCTATGTTAGCGATATGAAACTGAGTAGTAAAAAAGCATATAAAAGCCTGATGTGTTAATTTACGAGCCGAGCTGGTACCATTAGAGCAGCGATTCCTCCAACCACAAACACACGGGTGTGAGGGTGCAGGTCTAACAAAAAAATAAAACTAAAAAAATATGTATAAAATGTATATATAAAATTTATTAAAAGACTCAACTCGTTTCGGAACCGCTCCGGTTTCTTTCTCAAGAAAGCAGGAGCAAATATGTGGATTAGGTTTAATTTTTTTTTTTTTTTGCTGAGGTTGAAAAGTTTTTTTTCTTACTGATATAGCCTCATAGAAATACAGTATTGCAGCTAATAATTCTATATTAACCTCTCATCTTGACTTCAAACAATTAGTGCTCGCGTATCTGGATAGAAGAAATCACATTTCTGTAGCTAACAGTATAATATGTTGAACATGCATGAAGGCCATGGTTTGTGAAAAGGATGGATTCCATCATTTGTCCCTGGCTGGAAGTAATAAACTTCATAGCAGACAGCTATGTAGACACAGCTAATTGGTAAATTATTTGTTACAGGGACTGTTGAAGAATAGCACATACAGTTCACCAACAGAAATCTTGCTTTCCTGGGATTTTATGGACATGTCTGGGATTTTAAAGTAAATATTGTTAGGGTCCTGCTCCAGAAACATGGGAATCTGAGAAGTATACTTTCCTAATTTAGTGGTGAGAGTATTACACTATTCACACATGGCGCTGTACTGTATGTTTTCAATTTAAGAGAAATATTATAAAATTGAAAAAAAGCTTTTAAAAGTATATATATATATATATATATATATATATATATATATATATATATATATATATAATGTATATATATATATATATATGTATATATATATATATATATATATATATATATATATATATATATAGTGGGGAAAATTAAAGAAAGACCAAGTTTCACAATCAACCACTTTAGCATGTGCTGTGCATGCTAGCCAGATCAAAAATTTGTTGGGGCAGCCATGGGTGACATGTCGGAATCCCCAAACCTTTTAGTCAGTCTGCAAGCAGCAGTTGGTAATTTCAACCAGCTATTACTGGTCTAGTTTGTAAAAATGAGTTTAAACTTTGCACAGATTTTTAGAATTACATTTGGATGGGTTTGAAAAAAAAAATAAAAAAATCATTAGGGAGTAGTTTATTGTACTATATTGCATTGTATTGAGACATATCCACCTCGTCTAAAAGTGGCGTTAGATAAGTTCGGAAAAAAGTTTTGGCATCAAAATTTCTTTTCATATGCTTGTTATTGTTTATTCGGTAAAGGTGTCTGACAGTGGATAATCCTTCCCATAGGGGAAACATGAAAAGAGAGATCCAGGGCTTTTGAAAATCCAGTAACAAGCAGGGGCAGGGAGGAATTTCATAATGAGTAGGCACTTACCTGTCTCCATGCCACAGTGAGCAGCAGGACTGGCCTCAGCCCCCCCCTCCACCCCCAGAAGTCATTTTCCTCCGAGTTGGGAAAGTGCCTGCCCTGGCTGATGGACTGGCCCTCAGCCAATCAGTGACTGGAGTGGTGCACTGCCCCAGTCACTGACTGGCTGAGCAGGCAGCCCATCAGCCAAATTGTGACTTGTACACCCTGGAGATCCCAAAGCCCGGCCCGGCCTCTCACCATGGGCTCCGGGAAGAGATATCAAATTCTCCCCTGCCAGATTTTCAAAATCCGTGGACTTCTCCTTTGAAGGTAAATTCCAGGAAAAAATAGCTTTTCCCCTCGGCTCGGCTCTTTCCATCTCTCCATAGGAATGAATAGAGCTGCGGGTTGTGTGCCAACCTGGGGCTCTATTCATAACAGAGCTGGCAGGGGTCCGATACGGAGATTGCCGGGGGGCTCAAGGGTTCAGACCCCCACAATCTCCTACTTTTCACTTATCCTGTGGATAGTGGGAAAGTTCATTCTTCCCAGAATACCCCTTTAATGGTTTGCCAACAGTTATTGGAAGTGTATGGTAACTTTAAAACTCAAACCAAATATAACAATTAAATTTTTGCAGCAGTTTACACTTTTTACAAAAAAAAAAAAAAAATGAGTTTACAAGGAATGTCCTAATGTCTCACAGATAAATTATCTATGTTAGAAAATTATGAATAATGTAATTATCTAGTGTAGCATTTAAAAGAGCAGCAATGTGGTTTCACCGTTATTTATAAAGTCATTCTTGTTTGTGACAATATTTAAAAAAAATTCATGCTTCGTGAGTCCTAAATTAGAAGAACAACAAGGAATTAAGTTATACACATGTACCACAAATGATGTAGCCCAAAGTCAATGTAAACAGGCGTGTGCTGAGTTGTTGGTTCCTGAAAAGCTATTTCTCATACATTGCGGTTTTGAAAAGAAATGAATTTGGAAAAGCCAGTTAAGACCAAAAAAAATATATTTTGTTGAATGAAATTGACTTTGTGTTGAGTTGCTAAAATCCTATAGTGACGGATAGAAATCAAAGCCCCTGTTTGTAAATAAGGGAAGTAAATGAAAACATGCCGAAACTAAATACACCAGAACTAAAGGGCGACTACATTTTGGAAATGTTTTTAAATTATAACATAAGAGAAACAAATTAGCTTTTACTATCCTGCGACATTAGGATTTATGTCTTAAACACAACTAATAGACTATTAGGCAGTAGTCCAAAAATGAAGGAATGAATTAAGTATGAAGTAAGGAATAGAAAATGCAGATGAGTATGTTTGTGAAGGGAATGGAAATGAGCGAACCTCATGTGCAAATTTGTCTGAATCCGAATTCTCCGCATGGTGGCTATGTTTACCGGTGGCTAAAAAAGTTGGATGCAGCCCTAGGAAGTCTTGGAAAACATGGATACAGCCATAGGCCATGTTCACACAACTTATGTTTTGCATAAATCGCGGCCGTTGTTGCAATTTGCAACAACGGCCGTGATTTTATACAAAGCATACATTGTATGTGAAAGAATGGAATCCCGGCTGGAGCGTATACTATGCGAATCCATCTGGCCGCACTAAAAACTGACAGCCGGCAAACTGGTTACTTTTCAAATCATCATCGTGACAGCGAGTGAAGCAGATTCTACTAAGGCAACAGCCGTTTTGCATAGGTTTGCTACTTTTGGCCTAAGATAACCTGCGCAAATCTCCAATATATTGCCAGTTTTAGTATTCTATTTCTTAGGATTTCTTAGTTAATCAGAATTCTCAAAATATTTTATGCAGCTGATAAGTTATGAAAAGAATACAAATGGGTAACAAAAATATTGAAGTGTGGTTTGGAATGGGTATGAAATGTTCTGTAATTTGCTGGTGTGCAGCTCCTACAAACACAGCATGGCGTCATGTTTACTAATTATAACATTCATCTCCTGGTGTGTCATTTATTGTAAACAGGGCACGCAATGACTCTTACAAACAAACAAGGACAGGGATATTGAGTCATGTGTTTCTTTTGGTTTCTTCACAGAGCACAACTAGAATCAAAACGGTATACAACTTGTAATCCAACTAGTTTAATTGACATGTTTTATTTTTTCCCTTAATTTTTGTCTGATCAGTAAGGGCCCTAATACGCCAACAGACAGATTTTTTTTCAAGCCAAAGCCAGGATTTATAAAGAGGAGAAATCTCAGTCTTTCCTTTATGACATTTTCTCTGTTTATAGTCCATTCCTGGCTTTGGCTCCAAAAAAATCTGTTAGATAATCTGCCGGGGTAATAGGGCCGTTAGGCTCTCTGTATTTGTATAATAATTTTGAAGTGGATTTTGAAGATATATAGATGCTAATGTGATTATATAAGTATACTGTAGACCTGTTATGCTCTTTGGCTATTTGGACGTTTTGATATCTGTTTTTTATGCTTAAAAATGCGTCCAAAAATGTTGTCCCATTCAATTATATTTTAACAGGCAAACAATTGTGAGTTTACATGTTGTTTAATTTAATAGCTGATGAGAGATGAGCACAACTCAAGCATGCTCAAGTTCAATTGTTTGGCATTTGAATACTGGAGCTGAAGAAGTTGGATGTATACGTAGGGGGTCTGGGAAAACATGGATACAGCCTATGGCCTATGGCTGTTTTTATTTTTTTCAGGCAGCTAAACAAATGAGTCCAAAAAATTAAAACATAGTTGTTTATTTACTGTGGAAAATATTTCACTATGGCTTGTTTGGCCTTAGCCAATCGCAGTGGGGTATTAAATTGGGCAGCAGTCTGATTAGCAAAAAAATAAATGAAAAGTGGCTAAAATGCAAAAATACTGTCTTGTTTTGATAGTTACGGTAAATAAAAATGATCATGATCAAAATACAACCTTTTTTAGCCTTATGTGAACATGACCAAAAAATGGTCTAAATGCAACAAAAATACCTGAAATGTTTAGACACATTCCATTTTTTTTTTTTTTTGTAGCCACAAAAGTTATAACATCAAAGTAACTGATGAGCTTTGATGTTATTTCTAACGTTGCTCTTTCTTTCAATTTGTGACATGGCATGATACTTATATAAAACATCATACTTTATACTATTTGTCACAAACTCGCCGGACGTAGGTGGGGAACAGAACAAGACAGTGAGCCCTAACCACTAGAACCCACCTTCTGATCCTACCTACTTGCCTCAACGGCCCTAAACGGCCGTGGACAACCACGGTGTCAGTCCCTGTCCTACACCAAGTGATACACAAAACAAGACAGACGAAACAAACACAATAATGCAAAGTCTACGGTCCGGGTCAGCAACGGCGGTCAGCGAGGTACAAAAACGTAAGGCAGAAGAAGAGTCAGAGACAGACAAGGAGGTCAGGGCAGGCAGCAGACAAAGCAGGTTGGAAGATCAAGCAATAGGTCAGGCAACAGAAGTAACAGAACCAGGAGAGCTGAAGCGCTTAGCTGAGTAACACTCAATAGCCAGCAGGGAAATGAAGAGCCTGCTGCTTTTTTATCTGGAATCAGGGACTGGGTCCAGCACTTGATTGGATCAGCCCTGAACCCAGCACCCAGCTCAGCTGGACAGGTCTATAAGGAGTAACCCCTGCACTGCCAGAGTGCAACAGGCAATGCGGGTGTGGCTGGGAAACTAAGACAGCATTCAGACAGGACTGCAAACAAAAAACAACCAGAGGCTCAGCGCTTCCTCGGTCGCCCAGTACGGACCGAGGAGCGCAAAGTCACATTCCTGACACTATTTTGGTTCTTCAAATGCCTTTACCCAGCAAAGTAATTTTTTTGTGACTGGGCACCCCTTTAGAACCTTAACATCCCTGGTAACTTAAACATATCCATAGGTTTAAAAGGGTTATCCAAGCAGAATGTTATACACATATTGTAGATACTTGGTGAGGGGGAAATTAAAAATAAATAAATAAATAAATAAATATAAATGAAAAACTGGTGCCAGAAGCTGCAGTGGAGCAGGTAGAGTAAAAAAAATTATTATCAATATTATCACCTCCCTTACCATCTAGGTGTAAAATTTTGTGCCTAGACAACATCTTTAAATAGGCACTGTCTTTCTAAAAACATTTGAAATGGCACAGGGAAAAGTAAGAGAATAATAGTAATAATAATAATAATAATAATAATAATAATAATAATATTTATTTGTATAGCACCAACAGATTCCACAGCGCAGTAAAGAAGTCCAGCACCATCCAAAGTATTGATCTTGAAGCTTTTATAGCATTACCAAGTACAAAAACGTTCCTAAGGGTACTAGTACACGGAATGATAAAATCGATTATCGCTCTGTGTAATAAATGCAACGATGAGCCAATGATCTTTGTCATCGGCTGATCGTTGATATAGGTTAGAACCTATATTTGTCGGGCGCTGACCACGCACTGCTACATCTAATAGCGGAGCGTGGCCAGCGACTGACGATATACATTAACTATCCACGCTCCAGGCCTCTTCTTGCGGTATTCTCCCCGGGTCCCGCGCGCTCTAGCTTCAGAGCGGCCTGGACCGCCGCAGCCTGTGATTGGCTGAGAAGCTCTGAAGCTAGAGTGCACGGGACCCGGGGAGAAGCGGACCGCAGGAGCAGCCCTGGAGCGTGATTAGGTAAAGTATACAGTTTAATAGGCTGGGTTCACACTACGTATATTTCAGTCAGTATTGTGGTCCTCATAGTGCAACCAAAACCAGGAGTGGATTAAAAACACAGAAAGGCTCTGTTCACACAATGTTGAAATTGAGTGGATGGCC
Organism: Dendropsophus ebraccatus; assembly: GCF_027789765.1. Taxonomy (NCBI): domain Eukaryota; kingdom Metazoa; phylum Chordata; class Amphibia; order Anura; family Hylidae; genus Dendropsophus; species Dendropsophus ebraccatus. Next base: position 137,043,376 of record NC_091460.1, on the reverse strand, counting down.
GCCATATAACAGTAAATAACGGCCATTATTTCAATATAACAGCCGTTGTTCTAAAATAACAGCAAATATTTGCCATTAAATGGCGGCCACCCACTCAATTTCACCATTGTGTGAACAGATCCTTTCTGAGTTTTCAATCCACTCCTGGTTTTGGTTGCAATATGAGGACCACAATACTGACTGAAATATATGTAGTATGAACCCAGCCTAAGCAAGGGCTGCAAGGACATGTAACAATGTCCTTGCAGCCCTTAAGCGATTATCGGGCCGTGTAATAGGCCTGATCTAGCAGATTGACGCTCGTTTACAGTTGTTATCGGGCCCCTATCGGCCCATCTAATAGTACCCTTACTCTTACATGTATAGTAACCAACAGTTGGGATTACTGGCATCCTAGCATGTATTCACTATTCTAGCTGCCAATTGGACCTGGTTCCTTGTTCCTGTCAGTTCAGCGCTCGCTTGCTCCTTGTTCCCATGTGTAACAGTGCAGACAGCGAGTGGGTAAGAACTAGGGGGGGGGGGGCAGCTGCGGGGGGGCTGCCTGAGTGATCACTAGATCGTCCGGGCAGCCCATAGAAGATAGCGGCGATCTGCTGCCGCTTCTATCCCATGGGGTAACCACAGTAGATCACTGCTATCGTGATCGTTGATTTTTCAAGCATTGAAAGACAACGATCAGCCGACATCTTTTGGAGTAAAACTGAAGCTAGTTTGTTATATAACTGTAAGATGTTCACATGGGTCAACATGTGCTTCTAGTCACAAATCAGCAATGTTTTCATAATCTCAGGCAACATTCTAGTATATAAACAAAATGTGTCATTGCTTTTCTCTCATGGCTATATCCCTGGATAAGCCCAGATGTCAATGGATTGTATGTTATGCTCTGGATACTACAAACATGTTGGAATTTAGTAAGCAGATACATTGAGTACTTTGTGTTGTCTACTATCACGTTACATTAGTAAAGATGACAAGTATAAATAAAAAGCATCATAAAATGCTGGAAAATTGCTCTGAACTCTTGTTAGCCTAATGTGTAGACAGATGTCCCTGCTTAAAGGGGAACTCTGGCGAAAATCTTTTTTCTTATAAATCAGCTGGTTTCAAAAGTTATATGGATTTGTAATTTACTTCTATTTCAAAATGTCAAGTCTTTCCATACTTATCAGCTTATGTTTGTCCTGCAGGAAGTGGAGTTTTCTTTTCAGTCTGGCACAGTGCTCTCTGCTTCCACCTCTGTCTGAGACAGGAACTGTTCAGAGCAGGAGAGGTTTTTTATGGGGATTTGCTCCTGTTCTGGACAGTTCCTGACATGGACAGAGGTGGCAGCAGAGAGCACTGTGTCAGACTGAAACCTAAACACTATTTTCTGCAGGGCATACAGCAGCTGACAAGTATGGGAAGATTTGCGCCAAAGTACCTCTTTAAATGGTAGCTGCCTCCTCCAACAGAATGGCCTGACTACCTGAAAGAATAATTTATGTACAGTATGTTTAGTTCCTCTGTCTGCTCTCAATGACTGTGTCTGCTATCATTGCATAATCATGCCAGTCTCTGTCCTAGTCTCTCCAAGGCTCTGTTCACATCTGATTATGACTTTTGCTGGATCAGTAGAATCATCGACTCAGGCTAGGTTCACACAATGCAAAAAGAAAGGCCGTCTTTGATAACATCATCCGTCATTGTGCATTGTATTATTTAAAAAAAATTGCCCAATGCGCAAATGGACATCCTCATTACTTTTTGCGGTCGCAGTTCAACAACAGCCATAGTGTATACTCTGTGTGTATACACTATGGCCGTTGTTGCATTGAAATCAATGCAAACATATTAATTTCACTACCAACAGACGTTCTTTTCACTAAAAAGAACGGCCATTGTCAATTAAATTAATACACAAAAAAACAGAAAAATGCAACAGCTCACCGCAATGGCAAGATACAGACGCACTACAGACATGAAAATAGTCAAAAGCAGCCCAATTAAATTAATTAAATTAATATCTTGTGTGAATATAGCCTTATAAGGAAAGAATTCTGTGAATTAGCTATTATCCAGCTTGGATTTTAAGCAGTACAATAATATAGTCACTGTTCGAAGACCACAACATCGATAAGATAACTTGTACACGGATATTACAGAAGAAAGAGATAGATTCCTTCAGCTCATAAAATTCAATCATCTTTATTTTAAATCTTTAAAAATTACCAGGTGTGTTTACCATTATTGAAATAGCTATAGAGCCCAAATCAACTCTCAGACACCATCTCTTGCAGGGGGCATGTGGATAGCGCCGTTATTATTATTCAAAAAGGAAGAAGCAGGAGAGGTCTGAAGAAGCGCGCATGCGCGTGAACCAGCTGTTACCTGAGTTCATCTAAGTGCTGGCGTCCTGTTGATTCAGCCCAGTATGTCCTGCGTGTTTTTTATTGAACACTGAAATAAAGAAGATCACGATTTATGGTGAGTGCCCTCTCCTGCTTCTTCCTTTTTGAGTACTCTAGATTAGAGATGAGCGAGCATGCTCGTCCAAGCTTGGTTCTCGTTTGAGTATTAGGGTACTCAATGGTGCTCATTACTCGGATGAGCATCTCGCTATACTTGGCATCTTCCTCTTCCTGCATGTTTGGCGGCTTTTTCTCAGCCAATCAGGCTTTAGGAGCTCGTAGCATCACGTGGGAACCCTACGTGTCGATAGCAGTGATTGGTCCTGGATTGGTCCTGCGATGCTCGCATCAGATTCAGGCTGGAAGAGATTATGGAGAGAGCTGCTGTCTGTCAGGGAGAGTGTTAGGGTGGGGAAAATAGTGTCTGTTAGGCAGGAATTATCCACAAAGAACCCAACAGTCCTTCTAAGGGCTACAACTCTTGGCTGCTGGCTGGGACTTGTGGTGCAGCTACCGCCATCTTGGTTGCACACTGTGCAGACCGACAGGTGGCAGAAAGGGGACAGCAAGTGGTCCACATAGACCCTTAAGAAATTGCCCAAAGTCCTCTCAGTACTAATTTTTGCTGCTGTTGTACTTTGGCTTGCTGGGATCTGTAGTGCAGCTACACCTATCCTTGCTGTGCAGTGTAACGGGTGCTCTAAAACAAAAAGCACCTGGTACCTGGTACACACAGACTCCATAGACTACACCAAAAGTCCTCCCAGTTGCGCCTAGTTGTATGCTTTCCTAACATGTGGGTCAGCAAAATTGTATTGAGGGCCAACACCCGGCTGTTGCCCATAATTTGGCGTAATGTTGCGATTAGCCAGCCCCAGAGGCGTCCATACATGCTGCCCCTGCTGTTTCCTGTCCATTTCCGTGGTGTTTCCATTATTTTCTGAGGTTTTCAGGTTTTCACGCACCCTTCCCTGTGCAGAGCTTTGGTCCCCTACAAAAATGCTCAAGTTTCCCATTTGACTTTAATAGGGTTCATTACTCGAAACGAGCACCCGCGCATCGGGAAATATTCGTCTAGAGTATCGAGCACCCGAGCATTTTAGCACTCGCTCATCTCTACTCTTGTTTTTTGGGAAAGTGAGCACCAACCTGTGACTTTGAAAATACTGTGCACCCATACTCGCTGCAAAAAAAAACTTTAACCCCACACCGTCCATGTCCTTCTAAGGTAGTGCTAGTGGCTGTTGCTCAGTACTTGTGGGCAGCTTTTATACGGTACTGTAGAGGTGTATGTGTATGCTTGTCAGTGGCGCTATCCACATGCTCCCTGCAAGAGATGGTGTTTGAGAGTTGATTTGGGCACTATAGCTATTTCAGCGTTGATTAAGACATCTGAAATTCCCTAACCAAGATACCATGATTAAGAACCGGATAGGTTAGAAACACGTCGGTAATTTTAAAGATTTAAAATAAAGCTGATTGAATTTTATGAGATGAAATTCATCTCTTTCTTCTGGGGTTCCACCTTCTTGGTCTGTAAATCTTATAAGGCAGTAAGGTTCAGAAACAGATCCATCCTGGCGGAGTGCTGACCATAATGACTTTCTACACATACACTGATAATAGACAGAGAAAGTTAGAAGAAAGACAATGGAGACTGTGCCACCTAACAAAATAACCCGCTGGGTGTGAAATTGTATTTTACCTGACTTGTTCCCAGATGTTATAAAGCGCTGGCATTTACAGTCTGCTGAAGCAAATCATGTGCAGTTTAGAGAAGAAAACTGTGCAATAAATCACTCTGGAAGTTATCGCATCTCAGTGTATTACTGTACATTGCCGTAACATGATTTATGTTCAGGCATCAGCCGCTGCTGTACAGTCTAAGGGAAGATTTTATTAATAAAGAAATTAAATATTGCAGTAAAATTTTAAAGTATTGAATAAGAAAAAAAGCTCAGGCTCACTTCTAAGAAGTCATGCATTTTCATTCACTTTTAGGCTATGTTCACACAGTGTACAGTATAAACAACAGCCATTGGTTGCTGTGTCAAACAACGGTTGCTGTTTGACATGTTCCTGTGGACGTTATTTGTGGGCACATTTGGGTTTGCCTGCAATCCAACTAACCATTGAAGTCCATGCAATGTACGATCGTCAGAACGTTTTTTCTTCTTCTCCTTCTTCTTTTCAGCAAATATCACAGCTAACAGCAAGAATGCACAGCGAGTAAAGCGAATCAAGATTCGCTGTGAATGGCACTGTCAATTCTCTTTGTCCTGCAAAGCAAATTCCCAACGATTCATTAAGGTAATTCGCAAAAAAACTAAATGGCAGCTGCACATGCTGTCTAGGGCATCACTGGGCAAGAGAAAGGGATTAACCATAATGCCTAGCGTTTGTCCAATTAGCTGCAGGCCCCTCTGTGATGTCAGCACCTCCCCCTCTATATAAGGAGGTTCGGTAATGGAGGCAGCCAGTCAGCTGTGTGTGGAGGAGAGAGCAGGATGGCGGTTACAGGCAGTTACAGCAGAGCAGGGAGAGACTAACAGAGCGATATAGGGACAGAGAGGAGAGGAATGGCGGAAATTGGATGAGTAACTGGCTGATTGGCTTTATTTATTTTTTTTATTGTTTTCCTGCAATTTTTTTTGTAAACATGTTTTATTAGTTTTATATAACAGATACAGGGGTAGGGATACAATGGTTCTACAGGAAGCAGGGGGGGTTGTATAGTACAATTATAGTGCACATCATACCATCAAAGTCCATGAAAAACATATTTTGCTGTACTGCCAGCACACCATCTGTGGAGGGGGATGGGTGGGTGGGAAGGGGGAGGATTGAAGGAGGAGGGGGAAGGATCATGGTAAACTGGTGAGGTTACAAGGCAGGAAGTGTGGGTAGGGAAGGGGAGATGTATGGTTGTAGGAGAAGAGGAGGAGAGGGAAAGGGTAGGGGTAGTAGAACAAGGGATGGGAGCCAAAGTGGGGTTTTTTTTTGCGATTTGACACTTTTACAACAACGTGCTTTAACTATAGCAAATTTTCAGTCAAACTCCTTAAGATTCAATTAATTTCAGTAAAACAGCCCAAACTGTAGCTACAATACTGGGACTATTGCAGAAAGGCGAATTTGTTAAAGCATGTTGTTATAAAAGTTTCAAAAATCGGAAAATCACAATTTAAAAAAATGTCAATCATCCAGTCACTCATCCAATTTCTGCCATTCCTCTCCTCTCTGTCCCTATATCTCTATTAGTCTCTCCCTGCTCTGCTGTAACTGCCTGCTGCCATCCTGCTCCCTCCTACACACACGGCCGACTGGCCACCTCCGTTACCGCACCTCCTTATATAGAGGGGGAGGTGCTGACATCACAGAGGGGCCTGCAGCTGATTGGACAGGCACTAGGGATTATGGTTAATCCCTTTCTACCGCCCACTAATGCTCCAGACAGTATGTACAACCGCAAGTTTTTTTGTAAATTTCCTTATCAAATCGTCGGGAATTCACTTTGCAGAACAACCGCTCGATTCCCAGTTAAGTTTGATTACCAAGATTCGCTTCACTCATCTCTAATTGAAAGATTCTTATTTTTTCAACACACAAGAAGATATAACTATAGGGTCACAGTTTGATAAAATATACATTACCCCTCTTTCCAGCCATTGATGCTTTGCCGACTAATTATGATTTGTGATAAAACTTGTTAATGAGGCTTTCATGATCCCAACAGGCTGGGAATTGTGCTTTGAAATGGTAGATAAAACACAACAGGAAATTGTTATCTTTAGTGCTTATTACTGGCTGCCATTTAATGATGCTTTTAAAGTGGGAGCTGACATATAAACAGCAGTACTACATATACATTAATATCCAACACAAAGCAAAAAAACAATAAAACAAATAATATCATCATAATAGGACTTTGAAATGAAACTTTAGATAGATATCTGAAGACCAGAAATTCAAGCTGTGCATTATACATCACATCTGGTCTATCCAATAAACCAAATGGTTCAGATGGGAGGCTGTGCAAAGATCTGAATGCTTCTTTAAATATTTATGTTGGGAAATCTTGTATAGTTTTATGAGTAAATCCCAATCAAAAAGTGCATCTAATATGTACATGTCCGCAGTGAGAATGAATTTCAATTGAATCTTTCATTAATAAATCATTTGGTTGGACACAAAATAGGATTTCGCTGTTAGATTCTTTATTGTATACTAAATCTCCAGTGGATAAAACCTGATTCTTTGTAGTTTATTAGAAGCTAGAGAAATGCTGAAATAGTTCTTTTGGACTTGCTGAGCTGCTGGGATTAATGGCATATCTATTCCTATAAATAATTTGCCATGAGAGGCGGAAGCGATGGAGCGATTTTTGGAAATTTCCAATCTTTTAACTGTTGTTCTGATTCAAAAGTGGAATTTAACAAAAATGTCAACATAAAAAGCCAAGTAAATTCATGGGTATTTAAAGATTAAATAAGTAGAGACAGGTTTTTTTTTTTTTTTAATTTAACACAGAATAAATTAGGAGTTTGAGAAGAAAAAAAAAAAAAGGAAGGAGATAAAGTGTATAATATTTTAAGTTTAGTTACACAAACGTCCGTCATTTTGACTACAAAATTACATCCATTATTTTGAGGATTGACGACTTTTACCCCTCAAAAATCTACCCAGAAGTCGGGATTCACCTAAAACGCCACGTATGGTCGCTGCATATGTTGAGGGCGCTCAAAAACGGGCGCATCCACGCTGTAGACAGCTTTAAAAAACAAATAATTCAACTCACCTGTCAACCGTTTCCGGCAGCTCCTCTCTCCCGGCAGCGCAGCACATCTCAGATACTGAGACACTGCCTGCTCCAGAAGTCCCCAAAGCCTCTGCCATTCTCCCAAAGCTCTCTCGGCACACAAGCATCTCTAAGTTTCTCAGAGGAGACGCTCGGCTGCTGGGAGAGCCTTGGGAGAATGGCCGAGGCTTCGGGGACTTCCGGCGCAGGCAGTGTCTCTGTATCATGATGCATGTGTCGGGAACATGACAGCAGATGTGCGGCTGCCAGGAAGGGGTGACAGGTGAGTTGGATTGTTTTTTTTTTTTTCAATGGGGCCCCTGCAGCCAAGTGGAGTCAGGCGGTGGGAAGGTTCCTTTCTCCTGCTTCTGTTAATCCCTGCCTGACTGCACCAGGACTCCCAAGCTGCAGCTAATCAGCCGCCTCTAAGTTATAGTCTGTATAGCTTATAATTTAGAAGTGAGTGACTGGCTGCAGCTGGTAAACCCTGCTGTGGTCAGGCAGGAGGTAAATTTTTCTGGCATATAAGATGAACCCCTGAAAATCTTCTTAAGGCTATGTTCACACTACGTAAGTTTCCGGCCATAGCGAGTTCCGTGAATAAGCGTCCGGAGACTTACGTAATTTGCGTACGATGGAAAAGTATACGATGGACGGCTGCACAGTTCACACTACGTACGAACTTACTGCCCGGATCGTACGCGGCGCCGTAAAAAATGAACAAGACCATTGTTTGTGGATGAAAATGCCGTAACTTACGCCCGTAGCGTTACATGCGGTCCCGTACGTAGTGGTGATTTCTTCATTTTTGCAGCTTTTTGTGCCGATCCAAAAGGTTCTGTGGGGTGTCCGGGGCTAGGTGAAGCTTTCCAAGTAAAAGACCACTGTCAGATCGCTACGTAGGGCGCTCGGGAAGCGTAAGTAGACTACGGGCGTAAGTTCGTGGTCCGTACGTAGCCGGCCGCAAGTAGCGTAAATCTCCGGCCGGAGTTTAGCGCGTATATGTCCGGCCGCGAAAATATGCGGCCGGACATATACGCAGTGTGAACATAGCCTCAAAGTCAGAGGTTGTCTTTTACGTCTATCTTTATCTTTTAGAGATGAGCAAACTTCGAGCATGCTCAAGTTGATCTGAACCCGAACGTTCGGTATTTGATTAGCTGGGGCTGCTAAACTTGGATAAAGCTCTAAGGTTGTCTGGAAAACATGGATACAGCCAACGACTATATCCATGTTTTCCACATAGTCTTAGGGCTTTATCCAACTTCAGCTACCACCACTAATCAAATGCAGAACGTTCGTGTTCGGATCTACTCGAGCATGCTCCAGGTTTACTCATCTCTATTATCTATATATTCTTTTTTATAGTTTTTTTTTTATAGGGAGATTTTTTTCTTGTCTCTTCTTGATTTCATATAACCAAATGTGTGTATAAGTAGCTTGGCAGTCTGAGGCTATGTTTACACGACGTTCAAAAAACAGAAAAGGCGACCACTTTTTCCATTTAAAAAGACGTCCGTTTTTGCTGTGATTTAATTGACTTCAGTCAATGGATTGACGGACGTTCAATGCACACAGACGTTGTCTGCATGGAGGTCAAAATAATGATCATGACAATTATTTGCAGATGTCTTTTGCATACAGTACACCGGACGTTATTTTTTAGTTTTTCTTTATTCACCGTTGTTTCACCATTTTTACTATTAAATTTAATGGACTTTTAGACACATCCAAAGGCCGATCAGTCCACCTGACCTAGAATAATGCACCAGCAGCCGTCACTGCACTGATGGGCGGCCAAACAGCGAAATGATGGACGTCATTTTATCTTTTCAAGAAAGGAGAGGAAAAAAATGTAGCGGAACATAGCCTTAAGATGACATAACTGAAAAAGAGCATTGCCATGGTCCTACCAGTCTTGACAGATACACATAGTTGTAACCTAGGAATAATCCATAAACTGAAATTATTTAGATTCCCCGGACATCTGTAGTTCATAAGGAAACTATGTCCCAGGAACAATCTCCTGCATAAGTAATGTTCAAGCTGTTCCTTCTTACGAACACCATTAGATAGAAATGTACTGTATTTCAAAACAACAAGGGTACCAAGTATTGTCCTGCTTTGTTTAGTTTGGCCTGTTGGTTCCAATTCTTGAGGACATTTGTGCTCGGGTTTTACTGGAACATATTGCTTTTTGCAGATGTTAAACAGTTCCATGAGCTAAGAAGGCAGGTGTTACATATGACAAGAGGTATGACCGAAAAACACGATTAAAGGAGCTTACAATTACTGGCCATACCTCAAGGTTCTTAGGTAGACATATGTGTATTGCATTGTTATATATATATATATATAATATATATATATAGTGACAATATAATACAAAAATACAATTATTATAAAAATATAAAAAAAAATAATTAATTTTATAATTTTAAATAATAATAATGCTCAGCATGAACAGTATAAGGCCATGTTCCCATTACGTAAGTTCCGTAGTAATCACGGCCGTTGTAACAACGGCCGTGATTGCTACGGTACTCACATAGTGGTACCTTCTAAGGAATCCCAGCTGGAGTATAACATACACTCTGGCCAGGATCCCTAGCACCGCCACTAGAAACCAACACATCAGTTTCCTGCAGCCTCTATTCAATGAATAGCGGACGCAGAAAACCCTATCAGTTCACACAATAGAGTGCACGGCTCCGGGCGCGCGCTCCATTGTGTGCAGCGGGGAATTCACATTCGGGCACGCACAGATGTGCCCGCATCCGAGTTCAGCGGCTGTAAAGATCACCCGGCCGGTACTGCAGTACCTGCCGGGATGAACTTTTCTGACATCCTTGATCCTTTTCTGATATCTTTTCGTGACCCGGAACGGAATGCCCGGTATCATACAAAGTGTGAACATAGTCTAGATCCTCGTATGCATCAACTTAAGAACAAGCATGCGGCACTCACCGACTTCAATTCAAACAACTTTATTCCATTAGTATGGTTGCAGGTCGGAGATGCAAGGGCGACAGTTTTGCTCACCAACAACCGCACACTTCCTCTTCGCCCCTGGCAGCATGGGCATTGCATGTTTGAAACAGCATGCAGAAACAGATGGGGATTAAAGATAAGTCAATCGTGTGGCCCTGCCTCTACATTCGTCAGGCTGTGTCAAGACCTTTTAAACGGGCACTGATCAACAAAACTGGTGCTCATGACCCAAAAGTAGTTGGTCCCTTTTACAGGACACTTAGAATCCCTCTCATTTATGTGTAGTGATCTTGGATCTCACATACAGTAGATATGTGCTGATAAAATCCAAACCTTTATCATACGAATGAAAAATGATTTCATTCCCTAATTTATTGTAAATTTGGATCTTCATGATTTAAGTTGAGTTCATAGTACATTGAAAAAAAGAAAACTGTTGTTGTTTTTTAACCTAATAATATGTCTTACTAAATTCTATGGGAATCAGTGAACACATTATGAAACAACAAAAAACGCCATAATACCAACATGCAATTACGGGGTGCAGTGAAGGCTACATTGACTTTAACAGAACACATTATTAGATTAAAGGGATATTATTTTTCTTTAAAGGGCTTGTGGGGTGCTACACATTTATTCACTAAATAACACACATTACAAAGTTATACAACTTTGTAATGTGTGTTATTTAAGTGAATGCCCCCCCTTCCCCGTGTTCCCCCCACCCCCAGAAGTGTGGTGCATTATACTCTCCAAATTACTGTCGACCCCGGCCGCCATCTTGGGACAATGACGTAATCTTCAGGAGGCCGGCCGGACCGCTCCAGCGGTCCCTTATGTCGTCTCCCTTCCAGCGCGTCAACAGCTGCCCAGCCGCGATTGGCTGAGCATAATTATGCTCAGCCAACCGCGGCTGAGCAGCTGATGATGCGCTAGAGGGGAGCCGACATGAGGGAGGGGAGCGGCCGGAGTATAATGCACCACACTTCCGGGGTGGGGGGAACACGGGGAAGGGGGCCATTCTCTTAAATAACACACATTACAAAGTTGTATAACTTTGTAATGTGTGTTATTTAGTGAATAAATGTGTAGCACCGCACTACCCCTTTAAAATCAACTGGTATGTGAAATGTAAATAGTATTAAGTTCTATTTAAAAATCTCAAGTCTTCCAGTAGATATCAGCTGCTGTATGTGCTGCAGGAAGTGGTGTATTCTCTCCAGTATGACACAGTGCTCTCTGCTGCCACCTCTGTCCACGTCAGGAACTGTCCAGAGCAGTAAAGGTTTTCTATAGGTATTCAACAGTGTTCTGGACAGTTTCTCTCATGGACAGAGGTGGCAGCAGGTAGCACAATGTCAGACTGGATAGAATACACCACTTCCTGTAGGACATACAGCAGCTGATAAGTACTGGAATTGTTAAGATTTTTAAATAGAAGTTAATTACACATTTGAATAACTTTCTGACAACACACAGTAAGCCCTGACTTTCAGTACAAGCGTCAGTGACTTAGATGTCCTAATCCTTTTAACACAAAGAAAAGATTTGGTCTTGCCGTATATTCTCAGTGTTTATAATGTTAGAGGTTTGCTGCGGAATAACCTTTCATAATTCTATAATCATTTTCTTCAGTCTGAGACCCATAAGGTTGTAGTCAAGCAAGGTAAATCTACCGGAGCGATTAATTGTTGCGTCTTCCACCCCTTAAAGGCGCTCTTCTGTGTTTTAATTGATACCATATGTTTTCAGATGCCAAAGGAATAATATTCTGGCATTGATGTATTGTAGCTGTAAAATGATGAACCAAGTCTCAAGACATATTTGAGAAAGAACCAATTAAGGCTTCTGTCCTATTACTGAAGAATAGTCGGTCTCTGCCAAACATCCCAGCTTAATATATACTGATCCTGGCCCAATGACACATAGCCATACCTAGGTATCAATAACAGAACAGGCCATAGTATCATGCTTTGGGAATTTAGAAGCAGAACAATGAATTATAATGTTTATCATTGTCATACCAGAGGACGCTATTTAAGTCTTTGGTAAAATAGTCCAATCTGTACTCTGTAACACTATGCCTTACCTCTGCAAGAATGAATGAGCTCTTAGTAACCTTCGGCTAGTAAGACTCATAAAATATTCTTTATTGGATATTATTTTAGTTCAATTAACCTTATCTGGTGCCTGGTTTAAATCATTTAGGAACAATCTGTACCGGAACAGATAAAAGCCATAAATCAGTATCTCGAGGATTAAAATTTAGAATTTTTATTTTTTTTAGGACTAATATTATGGAAAACATTAAGGATGTCGAATTTTGTTTTAGAATGTTAGTTTTCGTTAGTAATTTCTAAGAAATGTTTCCTCTTTTGTACAAAGGCAATAAGCCCAAGGAATGAAACCATTAGGCTATGTTCACACACAGTAAAATAATCTCAAAATACTTTTATGATTATAAGGTATTAGTGATGAGCGAATACTGTTCGATCAAATAGATATTCGATTGAATAATGACAAATTTCTCGAATATTCGCGGGATAGTCGTACGAATATCGAATATTTGAGAAATATTTGATAAGCGTTCAAATCCCCCAGCTTCCGGTTTTACTCTCCAAATGGTCAAATAGATGTTTTTCACTAATCGAATACTTGTTCCCATTGACTTTAATGGGATCGAATATTCGAATATTCGCGGGATATTTGTACGAATATCGAATATTTGAATATGCCACTATTCGCTCATCACTATAAGGTATCACTGTATTTTCAATGTATAGCTATGTTCACACTACATTTAACAGCGTCCGGCCGCTGTTAAACTGCTGGCTGCCAGGCTGCATTTAGGAAGTTGCTGCAGCCTATATTACATTGTATGAACTGTTTTTTATTTCCGGACGTTGTTCAGTGAACAATGTCCGGAAATAATAGTCAGGTACAACATTTTAAGAACGGGCTTTAACATAACGCTGTGTGAATACAGCGGGCGGCTTTGCATTGACTTCAATGCAATGCCGCCCCTGCAGTAAAGAACAGACGCTGATTCCATTGCAGTCAGCGTCCGTTCTTTACACAAAAATTACGTTGTGTGAACATACTGTAGGCTGTTAATGTGCTCCATTGAAGTCAATGGGAATTACACAGTATAGAATAACAACAAATTTTTAATTTTTCTATCTATATTATAAAATATTCCTTAGATCTTGTAGTTTTCATTCTCACCACTGGGGCTAAAACTAAGATGAGACTTCCTGTTGTGTTTCTAGTGCTAAAAGGCAGGCTGCTGTAAAGTAAGCTGTACAGCATTGCAGCATTATGTGACACCAGTAGATAATCTAGACAATAGCAGCTCCCTGTAAAATGACCTCTTCTCAGGTCACAGACCGCGCTCAGTGATGTTTCACATTCATCTCAAGGGGACAGAGTCTATCTATTGTCTTCTATGTCCATGTGGCTTGCTGTAAAGCATGTCACTAAATGCTGTTAAGAAGAGCCCAGGCAATATGGCAGCCCCCATATCAATGCACAAACAGTGAAATAAAAAAAATTACAGTCAGAAGATAGAAACAGATTGGGATAAAAAAAAAAAAACAAGTTTTAATATCAAACTCTAATCAGTAAAAGAAACACACATGCCCTTAAAGAAACAAATGTTTCCTGTTAATCCTTTTAATACCCTCACGATCATATGTTTCTGACATTACCGAAAGCACACCTACTGTATGACACCTGCTTCTAATCTATGCTGCCTGATCCGTGCTCCTCTCCACTTCCATTGGTTTCGTACGGGCTCTGCCTGTAGGATGCATGTAGGGCCAAGCAGCCAACAAAGCAATAAATGAATGAATGCATTAAAGTGTAACACTTTTGAAACTACTAAGATTTCTACTTTATTAAATTTCAGCAAGTCCTGCACAAAATGTCCTTGCCAGATCCTGGCGGAGCCGTGATTCTTGACGCCCTGTTAACTACAAGCCTGAGTGGGTACTTCTTATGTGTAAAGAAATAAAAGAAATGCTATTCAGCAAAGTTAGCCAGTTCCTGGCTGTGGAGTTGACCTATCGAAAGAAGGTGGGATATTTAGACTTTGTTTACAAAACGGGACGCCCGAAAAAAAGACAGATGTTTTTTTAATAAATTAAGTCTGTAAATAATGGTCGTGAACATTATATGTGGCTGGTATTATCAAGTTATAACAATGGTCGTTACTGCGCCTAAAAAGACCTTGTGTGAACATAGCCTTAAACCTACACTCATGATAAGTGACTTTGCTGCTTGTAAATCATGATCCAATTCTACTGCATTTAACTTTCCTTAGCGACCATTATATAACAGCAAGTTTGAGGATGGCTCATGTGTGGTGTCCCACCACGGGTGTTTGTAGTCTGAGCAACTGTCGCAAAAGCCTTGTACTTTAAAGTAAAGTGGTGATGAAGTTGTATATGAGTTTTGCCACTAGATATCACTATGTATAAGGCTGGGTTCACACTACGTATATTTCAGTCAGTATTGTGGTCCTTATATTGCAACCAAAACCAGGAGTGGATTGAAAACACAGAAAGGCTATGTCCACATAATGTTGTAATTGAGTGGATGGCCGCCATTTAATGGCAAATATTTGCTGTTATCTTAAAACAACGCCTGCTGTATTGAAATAATGGCCGTTATTTACCGTTATGTGGCAGCCATCCACTCAATTTCAACAGTGTGTGAACAGAGCCTTTCTGTGTTTTTAATCCACTGCTGGTTTTGGTTGCACTATGAGGACCACATTACTGACTGAAATATACGTAGTGTGAACCCAGCCTAAATTTGTGTGTTGCACAGCTGTAGTCACTACAGGGTTACTGTCTTGTTATCTGATTCTGTGAACCAATGAGAGATGCTCTTTTCCTTCTACCTATCTCTATTCTCCTTTCTTTACACACTCTCTTCTCCACCGCTCACAGGGACTTTTACACACCCTGTAGGAAGTAGTCACTTGGGGAGTGGAAGTGTACCGTCAAGTCGCAGCGCAGATTAAACCGGGCCACGCTCGGACACTTAGCATAGTCTGGGATTTGTGTCACCCTTGTAGGACAGCAAGGTCGAAACACAGGCACAAGTATTAACTTCTCAAGTATTCTTCAAGTATTTCTTCTCACAAGTTCCGAGCACATTACTGCAATTGGTTGCAGAGCACATTACTGCAATTGGTTGGTACTGTCCCGACAAACTCCTCTCCACTCCTCTAAACTCTACTGCTCTTCACGGTCTTCAATCTTGATGTATACAGTGATACGGGGGAGAAATATAATAATGGCAATCATGTGGACTACCACAGGACTCCAGGACGACTACATGCAAAAAGTAATTCCCAATCTGATTTGGTTGCTCCATGTTAGAGATCTGCTCTATCACACACTAATAAATGCACCTAAAGCAATTCTGCAAGTCTTAAGCTATGTGAACATGACATTTTTTCTGTCTGCTTTTTTTTTTCTTCTCAAATTCATGTCCGTCGCATCACGTTTTTGGTGCCTGTCATTACAATAATGGCTGTTGGCACGTTTTTCTACTTCAGGCCCTTTTGAGTGCGGTTCCTTTTTGATGGTCCATAGAATTCACTTGTAAAGATGGTGGGAAAAAAATGTGTGTGAACAATCAAAAATAATGTCCATAGAGTGCAAAACAACATCTGCAAATAATTGTCATAAACATTAATTTAACATCGCTATGACATGTCGGAAATTTTTACAAATGATAGTCACACTTTAATTCTCCCTACATGCACCAATAAAGATATAAATCGACATGTGTTTCTTACAGCAAGATAGTGATGTAGGCTGGAGGGGGTGGTGAGAGATGGTGACATCACTCAGGGAGGTGGAGACAGAGCTCAGAAACATGTGACACACATTGTAATTCTATTGTAATAGTTCTAATTAAATTCAATTTTCTTATACTAGAATACCCTTTTAGGCTATATTCACACAAGCAAGTAAGCGTCAAACAGTGGTTGAAAATAATTGACATGTCAATTATTTCCACGGCTGTAGCAAACAACGGCCTTTGTCCAATACACTGTGTGAACAACGGCCGCTATTTGCATTGACTTCAATGCAACATATGACGAATACGGCTGTTGTTTTAAAAAAAAATATATGTTGTGTGAACATAGTTTTAGGCCATGTTCACATGGCGTAAGACACTGGCCGTTCCGCAGAACCGGTTGGATGATCTTTACTGACGCTGAATTCGGATGCAGGTGCATTAATGTGCGCCCACGTCCGAATTCTCCGCTGCTCACAATGGATCGTGCGGCCGGAGCCGCATGCTCCATTGTGTGCACTGACAGGTTTTTTGGTACCGCTATTCAATGAATAGCGGCCACAGAGAACTGACAGGTCAGTTTTTTTGAGGTGCCGCTAGGGATCCTGGCCGGAGTGTATACTATGGGGGACATTTACGAAGCGTCAGGAAGTATGCCAGGGAGAAGGTGCAGATACACCCCCTTTCCCTGGCGGCCTGATCGGCGGGCTTTACCTGGCGGCCTGATCGGCGGGCTGGGGGAGCTTAGGGGGCGTGGAAAGGCAGGGAGGAGGCGTGGCCTCCTCCCACACCTCATTTATCATGATTTACACTTGCTCGCAGGTGTAAATCATGATGCAAATCTACAACTGCTGGAAGCAGGTGTAGATTTAGTACACTGGGCGCAAGTTCGGGCTCACGGCCGGCCGGGTTCACTAAGAGGCGCACCTACTTGGGAAAAGGGGGTGGGGCCTAATATAATACTTGTACTTGTATGCTGGTCTTCATAAATCCCCCCCATGTGTATACACTCCGACCATGATTCCATAGAAGGCAGCACTACATAAGCTCGGCAACAATGGCAGTGATTATTACATAACGTACGTAGTGTGAACATAGCCTTGAAATGCATAAAAGAGAATTATTTCACTACAGGAGGATGCACAGACAGTCTAGATACACTACATGTAAAAGGATTACCTGCTTATATTTATGGACTCTTTTTGACTTTAGAGTTCACCGTAGGAATCTACAGTATGTATACGACGCAGAGGGAAAAGATATGATAGAGTCACCACTAAATACTGGAAGCCTACCTTGTTGCCTTGTGTCATCTATATCACAAAAACTGTAACTCCGGGATGGAAAAAAGTGACAACTCTAGATAACCGTAATAAATCAACCTTCTCGGAAATGTCATACTTAGCTACAGTTCTCATTCGTTTTACAGAAACAACTGAAGATCATGACTTCATGTCACAAACCGCAGCATTACAGTTCTTTCCACACACATTTCCAATAATAACAATAATGTGAGGAATTCATCCCACAAATAGAACTTTGCACGTTGTGGCTTTTCTCTGGCCGTTGCCATGTGATTTTCTGCTGTGAAGCAGCTGTTCACGATTAAACCTGAATGGACATGTATGCCATAGCTAGGTGCAAGGATGATTGATAGGCATAATCCTACTGTGCAAGAGAAATGCACCTGATAAATGAGTTCCGACCATTTTCTTCCATGACACAATGTGATACGGGACTTTGACAGTAAGTTGTATAGAATAGCGGGATTGAAGGGCTGAAAGAATAGATGTTATCAGTACAAACTGTATAAATAATTTCTATTTCAATTTGGCAATAGATTTATAAAGAAAGAACTAGTAACCAAGGAAGAGAACATTTATATTCAAAATAGTAAGGCAGAAATGGCCACTTTATTGGGGGCACCTGCCTTTCATGATTGAAGGCTTCCTGGATGGATATTACCCATGTGACCCCCGGAGTGTGGCACATTATCTAGTGAGCAGGTTTTCTATAGATCAGTTTCAGGCTATGTTCACTTAGTGTATTCTTTTGTGACAATGGCCGTTGTTCACAATCTGTTCTCACAATGTATGGTTATACTCACTGCCGTACATTGTATTGAGGTCAATGGTTAATTGAATTGCAGACAATGGCTACGTTCACACAGCGTAAAATTTCTATTAATAGAGATATTACATTGTACTGCAGTCAGAGGGAATCCATACACTCTGGTCGGGATTAATACACTCCGGTCGGGATCCATACACTCCGGTCGGGATCCATACACTCCGGTCGGGATCCATACACTCCGGTCGGGATCCCTAGCGGTTGCAATAAGAACTGTCATGTTAGTTTTGTGCAGCAGCTATTCATTGAATAGCGGCCATATACCACTGACTGTTCAGGACAATGTACTATGCCACAAGGGTTGTGTAGTAATGGATTGGGTCCAGGAACATAACAGCAAGTTTTCTTTGCTTCTGCAATCCTCAGTCCTGAAAAATTAAAGTATCAGGCTATGTGCACACTTAGTATGAGACCGTCCTGGTCACGGAACGGCCGGTCTCAGAAAAGATCATCCCGGATGGAGCCGCAGAGTTTTGATGCGGGCACATCCTTGCGCACCCGCATCAGAACTCCCCACTGCACACTGTGGAGCAAGCAGCCAGAGCCGCTCGCTCCATTGTGTGCACTGACAGGGTTTTCTGCGGCTGCTATTCAATGACATGTCAGTTTTTCCGGCCGGAGTATATACCATCTGTATATATACCATGTGTATATACTCCGGCCAGGATTCCCTCGGCCTGCAGCACAATGTAAGTTCCGTAAGTATGTACGTAAGTAATGGCCGTGATTAGTACGGAACTTACGTTGTGTGAACATGGCCTCACTGTCATTATTTGTATAAAAGAATTGACATTTTAGAGAGACATGTTAAAAGTTGTCTTCGATCCTGGTCTGTGTGTATAGACCCTGACCTTTAGAGAGAATGGGAGCTGTCCTCCACCAGCTCTGTGTCACGGGATGAGTCGGAATCATAATGAAAGTCTAGGAGCCCAACTCTCACTGACACATAGCGTAGTCCTCTCCTGGCTCGTTCTCACGATCGGTAAGAGTCTGAACACTCAGACCTGGACCGATCAAAACTCTGACATGTCAAATGTTTTGTATATCCACAGTGGCACTTTAATCCTATAGAGTTTCTCTAGGATAAAGTAGATTTGGTTGTTCAGAACAGGTCCATACCTTCATCTAATTTGCATCAACTGCAACAAGTTATCCTGTTAATATCCCCACAGAACCATGCCAACATCTATGCCAATTTAATCTTGGTCATGCCACAATGACCTTTTTCAGTGCTGAACTTCTGATAGCCAAAGAAGGTTCAATGCTCTACTAGATAGATGTCTCCTATACAGTGTCCATCCAATGTATATTAATTATTAAACTATAAATCCAGTTATAAAAAACATAATGGAAAACATTCTGCCTTACTTTGTTCCCCCTATTGGTGGAAGGTATAACTGTGTTACCTCTTCTGATAGTTGCTCTCCTACTCAATTTTTCCATGTATCAAAAAATATTCCACCAAGTTGAGTTCCAGATAGATTATGATGTTGCAGATTGTTTTTTATTAAAGGAGAAGTCCGGCCAAAATTTTTATTAAAGAATTGTATTGCCCCTAAAAACTTATACAAATCTCCAATATACACTTATTACAGGAAATGCTTATAAAGTGCTTTTTCCCCTGCACTTACTACTGCATCAAGGCTTCACTTCCTGGATAAAATGGTGATGTCCCTTCCTGGATAACATGGTGATGTCACTTCCTGGATAAAATGGTGATGTCATGACCCGACTCCCAGAGCTGTGCGGGCTGTGGCTGCTGGAGAAGATGATGGCATACGGATGCTCAGTGTCCCTCCAGTGCCCTGTGTCCCTCAGTGTCCCTCTGCCATCATCCTCTCCAGCAGCCACAGCCCGCACAGCTCTGGGAGTCGGGTCGTGACATCACCATGTTATCCAGGAAGTGACATCACCATTTTATCTAGGAAGTGACATCACCATGTTATCAAGGAAGTGATATCACCATGTTATCCAGGAAGTGACATCACCATGTTATCCAGGAAGTGACATCACCATGTTATCCAGGAAGTGAAGCCTTGATGCAGTAGTAAGTGCACTTGATAAGCATTTCCCGTAATAAGTGTATATTGGTGATTTGTATAACATTTGGGGGGCAATACAATACTGTATTAGAATTTTTCACTGGACTTCTCCTTTAATATAAAGTTGTACTATTGTATTCATAGTGTTCAAGAAAAATCAAGTGTAAAACATTAGTATGGTGTGACTAGTGAACAGAAATGAGTCCTGTCGCTCATTATAATTAATAACAAGTAGCCATCCATTATTAAGAAGATAAAACAGATCATGCTGTGCCCCGTTTGTTCTCCAAAGAGGATTTCACGTTAAAGAATTAGGGTTTCATTTTGTTCCTAGTAATAATCAGTTATTTGAAGGAGAAAAAAAAAAGAAAATTTTGTATCTGAAATAGCTTATGCTTATAGCTTATAGCTTGTGTGAAGCTTATGCAGTGAAAAATAACCTCTCCGAAGTGAAGTGTAGAAATAAAGTTAAAAAAAAAACGTGCATAGCAGCCCAAAAGTAATAAACAATCCTGATGAATAGTTATTAGGAAATGCAGCTATGCAATAATTTGTGTTGTGGAAAGAACCATAAACTAGAGTTTCAAAGTTTTGAGAATTGTGAAGAAGGCAAATAGTGTTTTTTTGCATAATATATTTACAATATTCCATAATTTCCATCTTCATAAAATGTTGACTATAGTCATAAAAATAGTTTTTTTTTTTTATCTATGTTCTGTTTCTTTTTGATTATATGATGTTGAGGAGCAGTGTGAAATACCAATTCTAATGGTTTCCTGTTAAAAGAGGGCAGTGCATCATGACAGCTTAGTAACTAAGCTCGAGTTAAGCTGTTAAATCATATAAATGTGTCTTGAGTATATATCAACTACCTGCAATTCTCAAGAAGGAATTTCCTTTACTTTAGGTATTATAAGTGAATAGAGATGAGCGAGGACTAAAATGCTGAAATGCTCATTACTTGAGTCTAGTATTTTCCGATGCTAGAGTGCTTCATTTAAGTGAAGAGCCCCATTAAAGTCAATGGGAGACTCAAGCATTTCTTCAGGGGCTTATTATTCAGCAGGGGGAGGGTGTCTGGTGCAACTGAGAACCTCCAAAAATGATGAAAACACCATCGAGATGGAACTGGGACAGGAGGGCGAGCATGCATGGATGCTTTAAAGTGTATGTACCATCAAGAGAAGTGATTTTTTTCCCCCATTACCCTGTCGGTGCCGGCGCAAGGATCCCGTCGGTGTGGTCCTTTATTCAAAACACTGCATGCACACACATTACAGTTTTCTACTTCTGCACCGGCCTATTTCTATGCAGTGGAGGCGGGCCCAGTGCCCCCAGTGTAACAATATCCCCTTCCCTTGGTGACGCAGGCAGATAGGATTCTAATGGAGGTGTGTCACAGAAGGGAGGGGATATGATTAAACTGGGGGGCACCTGGCCCGCCACCAGTGCACCAGTCAATTACACAAGAAAAAAAAAAACAATCAGGGAATCAGGCAGTGTTTTGAGAAAAAGGAAGGCACCTTTGAGATCTCCGCGCCAGCGCCAACAGGGTGGTAAAAAACTTCTTTTACCCCTCCTGATGGTACATTCGCTTTAAAGACTCCCAGCTCCTTGAATTATGCCACTTTTACATTATGAAGATATTGCTCACCTACCCCAATATAAAGTCCAATTTAAGGCCATGTTCAAAATGTATTATTTGTATAAATCACGGCCGTTGTTGCAATTTGCAACAATGGACGTGATTTATACGAAACACACGTCCTATTAGAATTAATGAAATCCCGGCTGGAGCGTGTACACATAGTCAAAATTCCATTCGGCTGCACAAGAACCTGTCAGTTTACCCAATGGAGCCTGCGGCTACGGCCGCAAGCTCCATTGTGTGCCGTGATGAATTTGTAAGGGTGTGCCGGCATCCGAATTAAGCGGAAATGAATATCATCCGGCTGGTACTTCAGTACCAGCCAGGATGCTCTTCAGTAACACGGCCATTGTTATACTAAATGTGAACATGGCCTTAAGTGGGGGGAAAGTTAGAAACACTCTTTCCTGTATATTTACTTGTAGAGACCACCACTAGACTGTCTCACTGTGACATTGGTTAGACTGTATAAGACTGTGGGTGAAAGAATGGAAATGCTACAGCCTTTTAAACGCAAGGAAATGGTGTTTCCTTTTCAGCCTGACACAGTGCTCTCTGCTGCCACATCTGTCCATGTCAGGAACTGACCAAAGCAGTAACAGAGCAGTTCCTGCAGAGAGCAGACTATGTCAGACTGGAAAGAAAACACGCCTTCCTTCAGGACATACAGCAGCTGATAAGTATGGGACCATTTGAGATTTTTAAATAGAAGTAAATTATAAATCTATATGACATTCTGAAATCAGTTGATTTGAAAAAAAAAAAAAAAAAAGATTTTCGCTGGAGTACCCCTTTAAAGGAGAAGTCCCACCGACTTTGAAATCTGGAGGCAGGCGGGAGTGGGTGTGAAAATAACGAACAAATTAATTCACCAGTCCCCATGCATCATAGTGCCGTGGCCGGGGTCCTGTTCGCTGCCGCTGGACATCATCTTCTGCAGGAACCAGGTACGTCACGTACTCAGCTCCAGCGACGTCACACCGCAGCTGAGCGATTGCCGCTCAGCCAGTCAGTGACTGGGGCAGTGTTCGCCCCAGTCACTGATTGGCTGAGAGGGCAATCTCTCAGTCGGGGTTGTGACATTGCAGCTAACAGAGCTGCACGACCCTGGCTGCAGCAAACGGGACCCGGCGGCGGTATACAGGGCACAGGGGGGAGGTGAGTTAGCTTGTTAGTTTTCAGCCCCACCTGCCTGCAGATTTCAAAGTTGGTGGGACTTCTCCTTTAAATTTAGGTTGAATAATGGCCACTTTCAACACTCTGGCTTTTATTAAAGATCTATTGAATTTTGTCGATAAGAACGTGAAAAGATGTCCGAAAAAAATCTACGTGTGACCAACTTAAAATTATGGCCATTGTTTGCTAAATAAGGCTATGTTCACACAACGTCGAAAATAGTGAAAAGGCGTCTGCTTTTGCAATTTAAAATAACGTCCGTTTACTGACTGCAATGGCAATGCATTGAAGTCCATGGAAAGATGGACGTCCAATGCACACAATGCAATAAATAATGGACGTTTTTACCGAGGACGTTTTTACAGCAGACGTTTTTTATTAGTAGTTCACACATAGTATTTCTTTTGTCTTCGTTCTTTCTCGGTTTTTACTAATAAATTCAATGGACTTTTCAATTAAGCCACATCCAAAGGCCAATTAGTAACGGAGCTGAAAAGATGTGTGAACATAGCCATACGGATATAAATTTGACAGCAACTGCGAATACCAGCCGTTATTCTGTGCATTGTGTGAACTAACGGTCATTGTTTCCATAGACTTCAAATCATTAGAGACTGAAAATAACAGACGCAATTTTGGCCGTTATTTTAATAAAAAAAAACTGTGTGTGAACTTGGCCTAAGTCTGGAGTACAAGGCATACTACATGCACTTTGATGTATTCTGTTTATGAAACACTTGCCTATATACTGTATCTGTTATTTGGTGCTATTTTTTTTTTTTTTTAATGTCTGGATTCCTAGAGGATGTTGTTAGACTACTATTTTTTAAAATATACCAAGTAGAAGGTATGTTTTATGTAGGACTTGGGTTACCATGATTTTAATTTTCTTTAAATGCTATAATTGAAGAAATATTTGTTATTGTGTTGGTGATATCAATGAAACAAAATATAACCATTGTGATTTTTTATAATATTTTAATATCATGAATTATGCCATTTTTCTGTGGTTGGCATAGCTTTTGCTCAATTTTTTTTTTAAGATAAAAACTAGAATAAAGTAAAAGTACTAAACCAATTATCTTAAACATTTTTGGGGAAGTGAACTATTTTATTGTGTATTTATTTATTTATTTATTTATTTATTTATTTTTGCTTAAAATATAATATAAAAGCTCATTATCCATAAAAGATGTATACAGTTTTTAACCAGTTTTTTATACCATTTATGTGCTCTATATTTCTTCATTGTACATTTCCTTTTAATTTTTATATTATTAGATTAGCTGTTTTTGAGGTGTAATACATGTGTTGTACAAATGACAATAATTCGAGCACATTTCTAATAGTAGTTACAATGTCCGTATGAAAACGTATTTCCTTTGGGGGAACATGTTTATGTCAGTTCTCTTTTACCATTAGTGCTGATAACTAGCAAACATGAAATCAAAATGAGAATTAGACATGATATGTATACTTGATTATGGTTACATAATACAGGGTAACATCTAACCCAGGTAATTGGTACCAGTTGCACTTGATATTCTCCAGTTACGTATGTTACTTGTCACTTTGTGTTATGTGAACATTTACACAATGATTTCAAAGAATAAACCTCCTGGACTCTATAGTAGCTAGAAATGTTCTGCAAACCCCATTGGGACAATTCATATTGCTAGGCTATGTTCCAGGTTGAGCTGAAGGCTTGTCAAGAAGAGCATGGATTGCCTAGTTGGATGTTACCCTAGAAGGTTGCAGCTACTGAATAAGACACGAGAACAATAAGTTCATTGTTGTGCAACAAAACAAAGTGCTTCAATACTAATCTTGATAGGTTCATGGGCATTTGGTTATGCTAAGCACGTGAGTTCTCCAAAATTGTGAACGTATTGAATCTGATCTCAAAAAAGGATAAGAAAGCTTATATGAATACAACATAATAATAATATTTATTTGTATAGCGCCAACATATTCCGCAGAAAAAATAATAACGTAAAAGCCTCTAGGCTTCCAATAAGAAAGGAAACATACACATACACAATCCTATAAATGTGTTTCATTCATTGCTACACAGCTTGTCAACCTTGACTCATTGTTTATCTGCAGCATCAAGGGAACTCAGTTCTGTAATTTCTCTACCCTTGTATGAAATATTCAGTGATTCTTTGCTTACTGGCATTGTGCCGAGGGACTGGCTTAAGGCAAATGTAGTGCCAATCTTCAAAAAGGGCTCTCCAGGTAACTATAGACCTGTAAGCTTAACGTCCATTGTGGGGAAACTATTTAAGGGGCTTATAAGGGACTACATCCAGGAATATGTAATGGCTAATAGTATTATAGGTGATAACCAGCATGGTTTTACTAAGGACAGAAGCTGTCAAACCAACCTAATATGTTTCTATGAAGAGGTAAGTAGAAGCCTGGATGGCGGCGCGGCTGTGGATATCGTGTACCTGGATTTTGCTAAAGCATTTGACACAGTTCCTCATGGACGTCTGATGGGTAAGTTAAAGTCTATCGGTTTGGGAAATTTAATGTGTAACTGGATTGAAAACTGGCTTAATAATCGTACCCAGAGAGTGGTGGTCAATGATTCCTACTCCGAATGGTCCCCGGTAATAAGTGGTGTACCCCAAGGGTCAGTACTGGGCCCTCTTATGTTTAACTTGTTTATTAATGATATTGAGAATGGAATTAACAGCAATGTTTCTATCTTTGCAGATGACACCAAGCTTTGTAGTACAGTACAGTCTATGGAGGATGTGCAGATGTTACAGGATGACTTAGACACACTGAGTGTTTGGGCGTCCACTTGGCAAATGAGGTTCAATGTGGATAAATGTAAAGTTATGCACCTGGGTACTAATAACCCGCATGCATCATATGTCCTGGGGGGAGTTACTCTGGGAGAGTCACTGATAGAGAAGGATCTGGGTGTACTTGTAGATAATAGACTACAGAACAGCACACAATGTCAGTCAGCTGCTTCTAAGGCCAGTAGGATATTGTCATGCATTAAAACAGGCATGGACTCTCGGGACAGGGATATAATATTACCGCTTTATAAAGCTTTGGTGCGGCCTCATCTGGAGTATGCTGTCCAGTTTTGGAACCCGATTCATAAAAAGGATGTTCTAGAGCTGGAGAGGGTACAAAGACGGGCAACTAAACTAATAAGGGGAATGGAGCATCTTAGTTATGAGGAGAGATTAAAAGAATTACATTTGTTTAGTCTGGAGAAGAGACGTTTAAGGGGAGATATGATTAATTTATTTACATATATAAATGGCCCCTACAAGAGATATGGGGAAAAGATGTTCCAGGTAAAACCCCCTCAAAGGACAAGGGGGCACTGCCTCCGCCTGGAGAAAAAAAGGTTCAATCTCCGGAGGCGACAAGCCTTCTTTACAATGAGAACTGTAAATCTGTGGAACAGTCTACCACAGGATCTGGTCACAGCAAAAACAGTAGAGGGCTTCAAAACCGGCCTAGACAAGTTCTTGGAGCAAAATAATATAAATGCATATGTATAGAACCTATCACCCCTCCCCCTTCCCTGTATCCATTCCCTCCTTGGTTGAACTTGATGGACATGTGTCTTTTTTCAGCCGTATTAACTATAAGAATGAACCCAGTGTTTGCCGCAGACTTAGCAGTACCTACTGAGTAATGTCAGGTGGATGACATCCATAGACATATGCTCTGTGCCGGCACTCATGGTCACTGGATCTTGGCCGCCTCAGCTCTTTGCCCCTAGGTCTGGGATCTCGCCTCTTGCCCTCTACATGCTTGCAATTCCAGATCTGGCCCAAAGGGTGCACACATTTGCAATTTAGAGGGTTGGTTGCATAAACCTCTAATGGGTTCTCCAACCTAGGCACTACATATTTAAAGGGGAACTATCAGCAGATTAGACAAATCCAACCTTTTGATCTGCCCTTTTAAACATGAGATGCTAAGGAGGAAGGTACAGTATGTCTCTTACCTTCCTCCTATGCGCTGTTCAGGTGCACTTAGTGTGTGCTCCATGGTCCAGTGACACTGTCAGGAGCACTGGGACACCCATTAGGAGCACTGCCCACCCCCATAGCACCGATCTGGCCCGGGCTGGCCCACTCCATTCATTATCATTAGAAAGGGGTGCGCCGGCCAGGGGCATATCAGCGCAATGGACCGTGCTCCTAACTGGTGCCCTAGTGCTCATAACGGTCTCACCAGATCTCACATGACTAACTGAACTGGAACAGCGCAGAGGAGGAAGGTAACAGACATACCTTTCCCCTGTGCAATATGGACATATCAGTAGGTTAGATATGTCTAACCTGCAGATAGTTCCCCTTTAAGGTGGCACTGCACGCTTACCTGGGTCTTAGCAATGATACCAATGCACCTAGGACTTCACTGCATTGAGCGCTTTCACTAGCAGCCGGAAGTGTTGTCGTTTGGTTGGTCTCCCTGAGATCAGCAATCTGTTTCTCTTATGGCTCTACTAGGCATTGCTCCCACCTAGCCAGAATCCTGCTCCACACTGATGAGGGGCAACACCTCGAAACAGCTGTATGTGGATGGTTACCTAGCCTTGGTTTATCCCTTGTCATTACATTGACTTATAGGGCCACTCGGCCCTCGGCTGGGTCCTTCCCGGAGGGATATCTGGCTAGTCCTGTGTTTTGAGACTCTTCAATGAGGCTCCACAGGCTCTTCTTTTGCATTAGCAATGATACTGTCTCTGCCTCACTGCTTACTACTCTGACCCTCCTTTGCTTGACCTAGATTGTTCACTCCAAGCCTGTGCCAGCTGCCACAACACTTCTGCCAGAACCTGTCTCCACTACCTGGCTGCTAGCCTATTACCTACATCTGCACCAGTCCCACCTCTGCTTGTTTCTTGATGCCTTGCCCCAGGACCTTCTGGCCTACCACTACCCAGTTTAGGACTACTCTTAGGAATCAACCTTTTATCCTCTACCAGCAGATGTCCAGCTTCCTTTAAAGGGATAAAAGGTGAAAACCTAGGAGGTACTTACTTTCCTCCTGAGTGAGGCCAAAAGCCAACTTGGTTGGGTAACAGTGGGCTCACTCCTATTAGGATGTTACAGATAGTTCCCTAAGTTAAAAGGACATGGAACCCCTGCAAACAACAGTATAAAGGCCATGCAGGCATGGGGGATATTAGAACTTCACAAAAGTTAAAGTATATGCTCAGATAAGCTAATAATCATTTTGAAAATAAGGGGGATGACACATTTTAGGTTGGTATACACCTAATATTTGGCACATAGGGGGAGCTTTATCAAACATGGTGTAAAGTGAAACTGGCTCAATTGCCCCTAGCAACCAATCAGATTCCACCTTTCATTCCTCACAGGCTCTATGGAAAATGAAAGGTGGAATCTGATTGGTTGCTAGGGGCAACTGAGCCAGTTTTACTTTACACCATGTTTGATAAATCTCCCCCATAGTCTTATTTTTATTGGACAATGTGGTGGTGTGCCACACTATCCATCGTAAGAAGAAATGACCTGTTCTTATAGATTACTGCACCTTTATGAGTTGCACGCCATGCAGATGTCCATTTTCGATTTTCTTTATTTTTATATTTCTATTTTCTATATTTTTATTTATCCTAAGGTAGATGTATTATGATGGATTACCAGCTTTTCTCAACAAGATTATTTTCAGACACTCTGTCACAAGATGTATTATATTATTTTCCTTACGCTGTCATTAGCTGTCGCCCATGTCGCTATTCCGCTTAGCTATCTGTGCCTGATGGACGATGATTTTAGGTCACGACCTAAAGAAACGATCAGCGGTTGATAGTTGTCATCAGCTGATCATTGTCTTTTTTACATGGAAGGATCATCTGCCAAATCAGCCTGATTCAGCGGATTATGGCCCTATTTAATAGGACCCCAAAGCGCTTTTTACATGGGATGTATTGGATCCCAATGTGACACTAAATATTGATTTGACTGGGATTTTTCTTTACTTTAGATTTTCCTTATTGTTTAAAATAAAGTTTTATTTAATATATATATATATATATATATATATATATATATATAGAGAGAGAGAGAGAGAGAGAGAGAGAGAGAGAGATGAGCGAACCTGGAGCATGCTCGAGTTCATCCAAACCCGAACTTTAGGCATTTGATTAGCGGTGGCTGATAAAGTTGGATAAAGCCCTAAGGCTATGTGGAAATCATGGATATAGTCATTGGCTGTATCCATGTTTTCCAGACAACCTTAGAGCTTTATCCAAGTTCAGCAGCCCCCGCTAATCAAATGCCGAACACCCAGGTTTGGATGAACTTGAGCATGCTCAAGGTTTGCTTATCTCTAATATATATATTTTAGTATTATTATTATTATTATTATTATTATTAGGCATCCAGACATATCTTGGCTAATCATATGCAAAAATGATATGATTTTGGTAAATGTTTGCATATCAGAATGTAAGGGCATTTCAGCAATGTGATATCAATTTAGAATTGGCAAAGACTGACAGATCTAAAAAGATCATAACTGTTGACAGCATATGTGTTTTTGGCAATTTATTATGGACTTTTAGGTCCCTTCCACATATTTCCAGCATTCCGTCTTGGATCTTTTTCAGAATAATACAAAAATGCTGGAGGAAAACTGCTGACTAATAGATTCCATAGTTTCCTATGGAAATAGCCTTGTGTCCAGTGGTTTCAGTTGGGCTGTCAGATAATATGTGCTCTCTATGCAGCATTTTTCTCTCTGGCTACTGATGCCAGCACAGTGCACAGCTTTGCGGCCAACTTATTCATAAACTGTATATAACAGTTAATACGATATTTGTGAATCTAACTTATAATGTAACTTACAATGAAAGTGAAACATTGTGGTAAACTCTCTAAAGCAAATATATCATCAGGTACATCGCTGTGCTTAATGGATCGCTGTGCTTAATGGATCGGCTCCAGGATGCCGGTGCCATGGTCCTTTTTGTTTTAATTGCCTCCCGATTCCAGCACTCGGCACTGGTCTTTTCGGGGGCACCGGCCCGCCCCGGAGCGCTGGGGGCAGGCCTGCCAGCCTCCAACATAAAGAAACCCCCTCCCTTCTGTGACACGCCTTCATTGGAATCAAGAATATCTCCCCCAGTGCTCCAGGGCAGGCCAATGCTTTTGAAAAGACCAACGCAGGAATCGGGGGGCAATTTAAAATGGATCCTGGCGCCGATCCATTAAGGAAAAAAAGCACAGAAATGTACTTGATGATGGATGCACTTTAACATTTAACATGTGTATTTGTCTTACCTAAATACTTTTTCCATATCGTTGGATCTGCTGCTGTCTATGAAAAAAAAACAACTATATCAAAAACTGCTGCAAAATATTTCATGTGTTATCCCTGTCCAGGCTAAGCCCTCTCAACAACAAAGCTATTCTAAAAAAAAATTTAAGTTCCAAGTTTGCAGGGGCGGATTATGTATGCTGCCTTGTTAGCAATGACATTCGTTCTGTGAAAGTACAAGGACATAATCCAGGTTAGGGGTGTTAAGGAAATGCAGAGGCCCTACCTCTTTGACCCCGCTGTCACTGGAATAAAAGGCTTTTTTTTTTCTTTAAATAATGTCTACCCCCCCTACATAGTGGATCCCCTATATAGAAGTTGCCAGGGGCCTATCGGAGGATCTGCCAATCTTCTGGTGGGCCAGTGACAAGATTAGATGTGGGCAGCTTAGAAGGCCATGTACTCCCCATCACCCACATTATTGGAGCAGGGGGAACCATCCCAACATCATGATCCACTCCTGGTTTTCAGGATGGTTTTGGTTAAAAATACTAATCATTTAAGTCTTTTATTACTAAATGTCTTCACTAGACTTTTTGTAGATGCTTTTCAACTATAAAAAATAGGGAAACATATTCGGACAAAAATGTATTTCCAATAGCAATGTACCATTCCAGTGACCACAACATACAAAAAAAATCTAAAATGCTAGAGAAAAATGTCTTGTGAAAGAAGTCTTACTCAAGTAGTAAAGCTAAATCTGTAAAATGTAAATTTTCAATGACAGGACAGAGCTATTTTGCCAAGGTATGGATGAGATTAAAAAACCACACACATTAGTGCTCGTACATTTATAAAATTTAAGTAATCCAAGGTTGATTTATAGTGGCTTTCCACAGTTTCCAGTAGCAAAAAATACCAAAAATGTCAAACGGATTCATTTGCCACATTGAGGCTCCTAATTTAAACTAAGACTGAACATTTTTGATTTGTCCCAAGACGCTTTCGACTACACTAAGAAATAATATTTAATCATTCACTGAAATCTCGGACCTGACACATTTGGCATTGTAGGCCCCTTACTAGCGAACAATTTATTAGTTTTGTGTGAGTTGTGCTGCGGGGAAAAATATCAGTGGAAAGTTATTAAACAAAGAGCTGGTCTCCCCTTTTTTATTTTTTTTTTTGGTCTTTCCCAGGATCTTCTGTGTTAAACGATATGAAATTACCATCTTTATTCAGTGTCCAACAAGCTGTTGCATACATTACCCAAGTTTTTTTTTCCCCCCTGAAAGGTGTGATCTTTTAAACCAAAGGAATGATTATTGATGCAAAGTAGCTACCCCTGTTTTTGAAGGCGCATTCTTTTAAGGTCAGTCTTGCCTCTAATCTCCCAGTGAAAGGGAACAATAAAAGGATTGTTGGAGCTGGAATGTTGTCAGCTCCTAGGAGGTTTGAACTTTATCATTTTCTTTAGCTCTAAATAATCATTTATTTTTCTGCCCACGCAATTTTTTGAATCGCATCAAGTAAATCATAGTAGTTAGTAGTATTTAGTAGTATGCACTAATATACATCCACAACAGAGAAATATTAAAGCGATAACAGTAATTATTTTTTCACAATGCCATCTTAAAAAAATATTACCGAACAGCAGTTTTTTCTGTTACTTGAAGTTGATAAAACAGAAGAGGATAAAATGGGCAAGCATGCAGTATACATGCTTTAAAGTGACTGTACCACCAGGCCCAGGCTGAAGCACTGGAGGAAGGCCGACCCACCCCCAGTGGGAAGAAACAAAAGAATCAATGGAACTCTATCATAGAAGGGCTAGGGTTTCCTCCCACTAAGGGTGGGTCGGCCCGCCTCCAGTGCTTCAGCCTGGGCCTGGTGGTACAGTCACTTTAATATATTAGTTGTCTAGAGCTATGTAAATTATGCTTGTTTGGTTCCCTTTAAGCAATTGAAAAACTTAACAGAAAAGATCAATCAAGCCAAAAAAGGCAATACAGCTAAGGAAACCTGCTGGTACATCACCCAGCATGCTTCCCAAACATACCCCTGTAACCAACACCCCCTGCTTAATTCATCTGGAATCTTACTTTTATAAAGTCCCGCACTGTATGCTAATTCCATCCAAGTAGTCATATAGGCTGTGGCTCCTCTATGTAGTGATGATCCTGGGCGGGTTGAAGCGCTGTATTCACGCCCCATGGGCCTGATGGAAAGTACTGTAAACTGTGACATCACCTGGGGGCCAGCAGTGTGCCAACGTCTTTATGCGCCACACAAGCACAGTACAGCAGGAGAAGCCACTGCTCTACTACGCCGCGCAGTACAGCAGTGTCTTCACCCGCTGTACTTCACATGTGCAGCGTAGTAAAGACATTGGCATACTGCCGACATACAATGCCGGCCCCCGAGTGACGTCACAGTGTACAGCGCTTTCCATCACGCCCAGAGGGTGGGGACGCAGGTTACAGGGGTATGTTTGGGAAGCATGCTGGGTGATGTACCAGCACGTTTCTTTAGCTGTATTGACGTTTTTGGCTTGATTGGTTCCCTTTAAAAAGGAAAGAAATAATCCCCACATAACACAAAGAAAAGACAAGTGGCACCTGACAATAATAAACAATTATAGACAGCGCACCGTGAGCCATGTATGAAAAAGAGAGCAATGTCTGCTTGTCAATGTTGGTCACGGTGGAATTCCAGAGGTAGTATTGGTTCCCTAAGAAACGTGACAGGACCGTCTTGCCCTATTATGCCCTAGCCAGGGTTTTGTAGACCATACTAACCCTGCTCACACAGGGAACAACGAGCACTTGTCCTAAAAAAACTCTACCCCTTTGTGCAAAACCCTGAGAATTCCCTACCTGGTGTGCAGGTCCATATCGGTGTCCTGCATGATCACTACATTCCTTTCCTGTTAGTGTCCCTTAGTGTGCCCCACCTCTTTGAGGACCCTCGTAACCTGGCAGAAAAGCATTGGTGGGTTAAAGACATGCACACTAGGTAGAGAATTCTAAGGGTTTTGAGCAAAGTAGTAGATTAGGGTAGGGGTCAGCCTTTTTAGGATGAGTGCCCCATTGTTCCCTCTGCGAGCAGGAGTAGTACAGCATATAAAACCCTGGCTAGAGCATAATAGGGCAAGAGGGTACTTGCACCTTGGATAGGAGACCAATACTACCAATACTACCTCTGGAATTCCACAGTTGCAAACATCAACAAGAAGACATCTGAACGGGTGAGATAACAATTGCTTACTGTTTAATATGTGGCTTACTATGGGTGGTTTATGGTTGCCTATTGTGGTCAGGTGCCACCTGCGTTTTCTTTGTGTAATGTGGGGATTATTTCTTTCTTTTTTAAGCAATTGAAATAAAAGTTATGTATTAATTGTTATTCCTCCCTCTGTAAATCCAGATTTAAATCGATGGTACAGTTTCATTACGGGCCATGTATTGGCCAGTATCTGGTTTGTTTGAGTTCAAAGCAGATAGAGCTTTTCCAATGCAGTGCTTGAATTCAAGTAAGGGTAGGCAAAGTTCCCTCAGTACTTTAAATGGTTAGATCAGGAAGCAGGGTAAGTGAAGAAGACTTGGTCAATAACAACAGTAACATATCTAAAGAAACGTAAATACTACAGAGAAAAAGACATCATATAACTCAGGCAAGGCCACTGGGGAATAATCATTAAAGAGCCATGTGCAAGAGGTCATTCCAGTAGTGGATTATAATAGGTCCTTTTTGGGCGTTAGCCCGGGGCCCTTAGCTCCTGGGGGGCCAATGCTATTGCAAATAGACTTGTATTGCCTCCTGGCTACAGTTCTGCCATGATTTGCAGAAAAATAGCTGCTTTTTACCACAATTTTGCACAAATCAGGGCAAAACTGCAGCCAGGAGACAATGTAGTAACATTAGAGAACATACTGAAGGACCTTATCATGTGACAATGATCTTTTACAGGCTGCATTATGGAGGAAAAAGACAAAAACTAATGCCACCATAGTTACAGTGGGTTGGGGGGCCTAAGATTGGTGAACAGCCCGGGGCCCATGGTGAAGTTAATCTGCCCCTCATTCATTCAATATAGAAACATAATTTTAGGGGAACCAGCAGGAAAAGATTGACAATAGGTAAGATGCTGAGCAAAAGGGGACAAGGGGGGAGCGGCAGCACTGAAGCAGGCTTAAATTGGGGTTCTAGTGCCTTTAAGGACAAAGAAAAGCTACAAATTATTTTGTTATTCTTGCAGTAAAAAATTTCTGAACCATTGACTGAATAAGTGTAATGCAGAGGTGAACAAGCCTTTTGTGCATTCTGCCATCATGATGTTTTATGGTTGTATATGAGACTCTGTTATGTTTACACAAAGATTTATCACAATACAAGAACAATCAATGATAATAGCTTTCCGCAGAGCGTAATGACAAATTTATCGCTGCTACATCTGTAAAATGAATTACTTGGTGCCACAACACGTAGAACAAGCAAACTGGGAATAGCATGATGACTGTAACCATTAAAATATAACTGCCATGAAAGTGATGTAGCCCAAGCTGTGTGGCCAACTGGTCCCAGTGCAATACTATAAGAGCAATCCAAGATGAAGTCTCAGTGAGTAAAAATAATGTGCAGAAGTCATTATAAGAAAGGTTGAACAATGTAGGATCACAGGATCATCGAAGACCACCAATTTCTTAGTGTATTCCTGCAAAATTTTATTATGTTCATTCTCTTGCTTTATGTCAGATTTGAAAGTCAATTTTGCTTTAAAACTTAAAACATCATAATTCATACTCTGCAATGTACCAATCCCTTTAAGTGAATAAGGCTCGAATCAGATTGAGTTGCAGTTCCTGCATTGTGCCAAGTTGGAGGTGGCATTGTGCAAGGGGAAGAAAATCGAACGGACATCATCCACCTAGCGCTCTGGGACTTTTGTATTGAAGATCAGTAAGGGTACTATTACATGGAACCATAATCGGCCGATTATCGCTCCTTGTAACAAATACAACGATATACAACGAATACGGCCGTCATAGACTATATATAGACTAAACCGACTTATAGATCAAGGTAAATATTTTTGCAAATGTATTAATTTACCAAACTTTTTTCCTTCTCCTGATATGTCTGCTCTTCTACTCCCATCATTGACAGCTCTTTGTGTAGGTTACTGACCACCGCTCTGCTCCAAAACCAGTGGTCTGTCTGGTGTTTATATATAGACACAAGGGGGGAGATTTATGAAAGGATGTAAATATACACCTGGTGTAAACTGCTCTCAGCAACCAATCACAGCTCAGCTTTCAGCTCTGGTAAAATATAAGAGGAGCTGTGATTGGTTGCTGTGGGCAGTTTACACCAGGTGTATATTTACATCCTTTCATAAATCTCCCCGAAGGTATATGTATAGAGGTATAGGGGGAGATTGATCAAAAATGGTGTAAAGTGAAACTGGCTCAGTCGCCCCTAGCAACCAATCAGATTCCACCTTTCATTCCTCACAGACTCTTTGGAAAATTAAAGGTGGAATCTGATTGGTTGCTAGGGGCAACTGAGCCAGTTTCACTTTACGCCATGTTTGATAATTCTCCCCCTTAGGGCTCGTTCACACAGAGCAAAAGCAGCTGAATTTCTGCGCTGAATCAGCGCTGAAATTTCAGCCGTTAAAATAGATGCAGAGCTAATTTCCATTGTGTTGAATGGAAATTCTGCTCTGCAGTTCACACGGTGGAATTTCCGCACTGAACTAATCCGCTTTCCGCCAGAAGAATGAACATGTTCATTGTTCCGCTAGCGGAAGCCTATACAAATCAATGGGGCTCTCATTTTCTGTTTCAGCGCGGAATACGCACGTATTCAGCGCGGAATACAAGCAGAAATTACGCGCTGAATCAGCGTGGAAATGGGGAAAAAAGGGGGGGAGGAGGATTCTAGTATATATTCTGCTATAGTCTAGTTTACTCGCCAAATACTCGCTGAATTTCAGCGCTGAATGCATGCGGATTCAGCGCGGATTCCTCGCTGAATTTGTCAAGAGCTGATTACGAGCTGAACACTTTCCTAGCGGAATACGCAGGGATTCTGCTTACATTCTGCTTATATTCTGCTCGGAATTCAGCGTCAGTTGATTTCAGGCGGAAATATTTCCTCGCGTAATCCGCCCCTTTTGCTCTGTGTGAATGTAGCCTTAGTGTATAAACTGTATTATATAGATAAATATGTATAGTAAAGCTACATATACCACTGCTTTTAGAACAGAGTGGTGGTCTGTAACCTAGATAACAACATATCAAAAGAAGAAGGCAAGTTGTTAAATTGATGTATATCTCTTTAAGAAATTCCAGACTAAAGCTATTTTAAAGTATGTTATTGCCCAACAAAAGATATACAAATTACCAATATGCACTTATTATGGGAAATGCACATATAGGGGGACATGTATGAAAAGGCGAAAATGCCTTTTTTGGGCGCAGATGGGGCTGTTTGGTGTAAAAATATTCGCCAAGCGTATTTTTCCCGGACCGGCCCCATCTGCACCACCTTCGCCAGTGGGGCAGAGAGGGGGCGTTACGGGGGTGTGGCAGCATGCAGAGGGAGCGCGGCCTCTGCGTGCTCCGCATTTATCATTTTTTCTGTGGAAAAACTACACTGAAACCTACGCCAGCTCTGAGCTGAGTCTTCAATTTTTTTGCAAAAATGGTGATGTCCCGACCCACTGTTTAAGTCCCAGAGGTGCCAGATGGGCTGTGCGGCGGCTGCTACTAGGGTTACGGATGACAGGTATGTGCCCAGCAGCTGCTGCTTCTTCCCCCAGGATTTCTTGTAGACTGGTGCCCCTGCACCCACGCTTCAGTGCTGGTTGCCCTTGGCACCTCTCATTTAGCTCCTGTCTGCCAGCGAAGATTTCGTGTAGTAGTACATGCAGGGAAATAACATACAATAACAATAACATACTTTAAAATGGCTTTTGGCCAGAATTCTTCTTTAGGGCCATATATTATACAAAAGCACAAGAGGGTCAGACATGATCTTAGTGTTATGGCTGTATGGCGTATGTCAGGACTTTTTAATTAGGTTTTAGGTTCCTTTCCCTCACATAGGAGCAAATCAGCTATACTTACCATACAGATATAATGTATTGTTACTTTGGCACACGGATCTGATCAGCTACAAATCCCTGAACATAGCTGGAATTCAAGAATTGTGTCTTATCTTTTCTACCTAATAATTCTACTGCACAACCCCCATACCCACGCCACCAGCAATGGTCCCCCAAGTCCCCCCCTGCTGGCATTCCATATCTTTCTGTTCTTTATAACATTGAACATTTTTTAACAATTATTTGAAGTCTCCTGAATCTTTCTTATAATTCATTGCTAACTAGAATATAGATACAGATAGTCGATGCAGACAGAAATGTAATTGGAAAACTATAACCAGCCATACAAGATTAGGCCATGTTCATACAACGTAAGTTCCGTAGTAATCACAGCTGAAGGCTCAGGGAATCCCGTCCGGAGTGTATACTCATAGTATAGGATCTCTAGCTGCGCAGCGAGATGAATATGAATTCAATGAATATTAGATCCCTAGCAGTGCAGCGAGAAACTGACATGTCAGTTTTTTGCGGCTGCAATTCAATGAATAGCGGCCGCAGAAAACCCTGCCAGTGCACACAATGGAGCGTGCGGCAGCGGGCGCTCGCTCCATAGTGTAAAGTGGAGAGTTCTGATGCGGGCGTGCACGGATGCGCCCGCATCAGAACTCAGCAGCGCTAAAGATCATCCGGCCGGTACTGCAGGGATGAACTTATCTGAGACCGGCCGTTCCGTGACCCGGCCGGGTCACGGAACGTCCGGTCTCATACAGCGTCTGAACATAGCCTTATAAATAATGCCATTTGGAATAAGGTGCACAGAGACAGTCTTCAACCCATTTTATATACTGAAGCATACTTTGTAAGAGGGTAAGATAAAAATTCACAATTGGAAATTGATTAAAAGAAATATAGCGAATAAGGTGGTGATGTATTAAACAAGTGTTTATTGGAATGTAAAAGTAGTGAGTATAGATGATTCAGTATGGTTGTTTATCAGAAATAGCAATATGGCTAAGGGGTACTCGGGCAAAAATATTTTTCTTTCAAGTCAACTGGTTTCAGAAAGTTATATGGATTAGCTATTTACTTCTATTTAAAAATCCCATCTTCCCATATGAATCAGCTGCTGTATGTCCTGCAGGAAGTGGTGTTTTCCTTTCTGTCTGACACAGTGCTCTCTGCTGCCACCTCTGTCCGAGACAGGAACTGTCCAGAGCAGCAGAAAATCCCCATAGAAAACCTCTCCTGCTCTGGACAGTTCCTGACATAGACAGACGTGGCAGCAGAGAGCACTGTGTCCGCTTTTTGAGTACAGAAAGAGGCTTTTTTGTCCAATAAAACCTATTAGAGAGTTTCTTAAAATTGTACTATTATAAGTATAAAAAATAAAAATAGAAAAAATTAAATGCCACTTCGGCTGCATTCACATGTCCTGTAAAGTTGTCTGTGGTCGCAGACCCGCGACCACAGACCATTTTAGGTACTATTAAAGTGAATTAAGCCATTCACATGATCTGTGCTGCGACCCGCACCACTAGAAAATAGGGCATGTCCTAGTGCGGATCGCGGCGCGGATCACCCCCCGCAATCAGGAGATGTTGGACGACACGAGATGCGGTGAGTATAATGCACCACACTTCCGGGTCTAGCGTGGGT
The DNA here is from genome assembly GCF_027789765.1 of Dendropsophus ebraccatus. NCBI lineage: Eukaryota > Metazoa > Chordata > Amphibia > Anura > Hylidae > Dendropsophus > Dendropsophus ebraccatus. Next base: position 137,004,345 of record NC_091460.1, on the reverse strand, counting down.
GGGGGGAGACACGGGGAAGGGGGCCATTCACAGACATAACATACATTACAAAGTTGTATAACTTTGTAATGTGTGTTATTCTGTGAATAATTTTTTATCGCCGGACAACCCCTTTAATGTTGAGTGTAAGACCTTATTCACACAATCCTTGCCGCGATCCGGAGGAGGATTGCAGCATGGACCCCTAGCTGGTACACCCCCCGTGCTGCCCGTCACGAAACCACCCCCCACCCCCACCCCCGGCAGCAGAGATGACTGAAAAGCATAATTTGTGCTCCTCTCATCACATCTATTACTGACCTATTCCCCTATGCTGACCGGCTTCATGTTCACCAGAACCTTCTTCTGCCAGCAGTGTAGTCCAGGCCACTTCCTGTGAGCACGTGTACCCAGCCTGCACGGGGGAATGGGTGAGTAATAGATGCGATGACAGGAGCGCACATCAGCCTTATCTGATCGGCAACTCTTGATTGCATTGCCAGGGTGCCAATTGGAGATCTGGCAGGCTGGGCACCTCTCAGACAGCACCATAAACGCTGCAATCAACAATAATTGCAGCATTTAACGGTTAAATGACCAGAATCAGCATGATTGCTGAAATAAGTCATTAGTGCTGGATGTCAACTGGAGATAGCAGCCGCTACCTGCCGTATATAGAGCAGAGGTATGATCTTGGGCCTGCTCTATAAACCCTTCCCCGACTACCAATTCTGTATAATGGCCATGTATTGATTTACAGTCGTCTAAGAGAATCAACCAATATGGAGCTGACTTATTGAGGTAAAGGAGAGGTCATCTAATTTGCTTACTTTGCTACCCCTGGCTTCACCCGTGCTGAATATTGGCTTAATGTAACCAGTGCATGCAAAGATAATGCTACCTGTCTACATATACTCGTACCCCGGTCTTAAATTAGCCATGCCTCCTTTTTCCTCACCGGATTCACTAACAAACATATGCCTTTTAGTAAATCTGACGCACCGTGCGCAGGACCCTGCGCCCGGCACAGCAAATCTACTCATGCTTCCTGCAGATGTAGATTTGGATCATGATGTATTCATGCAAACAGGCGTAAATCATGATAAATGAGGCTTGGGAGGCCACACCTCCTCCTACCTTGCCGCGCCTATTGAGCAATCGGGGGATACGGCAAGCATACACCAGAGAGAAGGGGTGAATCTGCACCTTCTCCCTGGCATACACCCCAGCCGGACATTAATATATGTCCCCAAAAAAAGTTTACAGATACAACAACAGACATCCAACACATTACTGTATTTAGCACCGATATTCACCATATAAAAAAGGCTCATATACTATAACATGCCATATACAATGGATGGTGGAAATGTTTGGAAGGTGTCTGCCGTGGCATACAGGCCTTTTATTGCCAGACATATCCAAAGAGATATCATGTGGCCGTGCTCTTATAGACTACATTTCTATTATTATTGGAACATACACAGAACTGTCTAATAACATGACACTCTATAAAAGCTAGAATGTGATCCTTAGAGTAAAACACAGGAGAAAGCAGAGGCTGTCTGTTGTAGTGAATAGGGCACATTAATTTGATAGATGGAAGTTTCTCATGAACCTCCTTCAAAATGATGGCCCATGTCCCAGAATGCACATCTTTAATTCTTCTGCAGTTAATTTCGATACAGCCATCTAGCGTCACCTGACAACATTGCTGAGCATTACAGAGGTGCTGACATTTACACAGTAAATTATGAAGCCACAGAGTCACTATACATGTATCACCATGAATCATAAGCATGTTATGCCACTTAAATTTTTACTTTCATAATAAATTTAAAACTTCTATTTTTTATGTTGGATGTCTTAACATATTGAAGGAGCATTGAGTTTTTTTTTTATTTGTCCCGCCCCCCCCCCCCCCCCCCCCCCCGTGCTGTATGCTGGCGCGTATACTCACCAGCGATGATCGGTGTCCCGTGGCAAAGCTTCGTTCCAGTGCTGTGGCGCCATTCAAATCCAGCACACGTTCATGTTACCGCTCTTCTGTCCCCTCTTCTGTCTCCATGTTGATTGAGGGTCGGAAGTCCCGCTCTCCCATAGATTATGCATGTAAAGAGCGTGACTTCCAGCCTTCAATCAACATAGAGACAGAAGAGCGGTGACGTGGATGCGCGTGGGATTTGAATGGCGATGCAGCACCGGAACGAAGCCGCGCAACGGGACACCGTTCTTCGCTAGTGAGTACACGCACCAGCTGGAAGCAAAAAACAAAAACAAAAATAGAATGCTTCTTTAATATCTGGTCCTATATAGGACTAATTTTCTACCATAGTTGAATTCACACCACTGTTTCTGTACCAGTAACCATATCCCAGCTACTCAAAGTAAAGAGTACCTGGGATGCTCAGGTATTGTAAGTTTACTTCTATACACGGCATAAATTGAAGTATTGTTAATGTGCAAGGGTTAATACTGTTTTGTATTTTCCATACCCACCGGTTACATGTTAAGGATGTAGGAGTTAGGTCACATGACCTTTCCAGAGACAGCTTCAATCTGAAGTTTGGTCTAAGGGAGAAGTCTCCTAGGTTCAACCTCTTTCTGGAATAAAACCGATCCCTAAGTGCAACAATCTCTCTTTAGTGCTAAGTTCTGTACAAAGTCTTAGGCTTTCCAGTTGCCATTTAAAACCTCCCCCCCCAAAAAAAAGACAGATAAGGGTGATACACACTGTGACATTGTGTGGAGTCTAAGGGTACTATTAGACGGGCCGATAAGGGCCCGATAACAACTGTAAACAAGTGCCGATCTGCTAGATCGGCGCTCGTTTACTGGGCCTATTACACGACCCGACAATCGTTTAACAAGGGCTGCAAGGACATTGTTACCGATGTCCTTGCAGCCCTTGCTTAAACTGTATACTTTAACTATCCACGCTCCAAGGCTGCTCCTGCGGGCGGGCTTCTCCCCGGGTCCCGCGTGCTCTAGCTTCAAACAGCCTGCCAGCTGACAGGCCACTCAGCCAATCACAGGCCGCGGAGGTCCCGGTCTGTGATTGGCTGAGCGGCCTGTCAGCTCAGACAGGCCGCTCTGAAGCTAGAGCGCACGGGACCCAGGGAGAAGTGGACCGCAGGAGCAGCCCTGGACCATGGATAGGTAATGTATATCGTCAGTCACCGGCCGCGCACTGCTATTACACGTAGCGGTGCGCTGTTGGTGTCCGACAATTATAGGTTCTAACCTATATCAATGATCAGCCGATGATCGTTGTCATCGGCTGATTGTATTTATTACACGGATAATTATCGTTTCGTGTAATAGTACCCTAAGAAGCTTCACCCAAGACCACACTGAAAAGACAATTTAACCTCAAAGAACCTATTCTCAATCCAAGTAGAAAAAATTGGCAAGACAAAAGAGGGAATGCTGTTGAAGGATTCTTTTGTGACACTTAAAAGATACCTACCATTCCGTTTGCATAGCAGGATTCCCTTTAAAAACTCTGGTAGCGTTGCACTCTGCTACTACATTTCCAAGTGTATTTAAAGTGAATGTACCATCAGGTACATGGCGTTAAGATTTTCCTTCAATAGACTGGCACCAATGCGGGGATGCAGGTGCTGCAGTTTTTTTTTTTTTAACCGTGGCCCGTTTCCCGTGCACGGGGCCAGTCTATTCCTGTTTAATAGCCGCTATAGGGAAAATACCCCCTTAACTAAAGTAACACCCCAATACTACATTACTATATTTCTGTACTATCGTTATTGATTTGTTTTGTAAATTATGGTTAAAAATATATGAAGATATATTTGTGTCGATAGACCTCAGCTTTGCAATCGACTTTCTCATGGTTGGAATAAAATAAGTTGTCAAGATGATCTGGCGAATCCATCTGTCTCATATGTAAAGAAAACTATGTAAGATTTACTACTTTCTTCCATTTGATGCAAACATTAACTGATGTAATAAGAATTTTTTGATGCGCCGTAAGGCCCACATTTCCTGAGTTAGTAACATAGTCTCCATTGTGCTTGCTGGGAAAATCCATAACTGTTCTGCATTCTATAATCTCCACTTTAGACAGAAACCATTCATCACACCAAATCTGACTGAAACCACAGAAGCTGTAAATGGTTGTATCCTCTTGACAATTCCTTTGCTACATACATATTGGCTTTCTTCTTAGATTTATTCTTAAAAAAGTATATGACCTATTTAGTATAACTTTTCCATCGGTTTTACACAGCTATATTAACAAGTTTTTTATTCTTGTCAATTAGTAGTAAGCATATTGCTCTTTTATTGGTGTCATAGCCACATTCATTCAGCCAACCTCTGCTGATGCCTGGCTTTTAAAGACAAGTAGTTTATACTTTTCCTAAATTTACTTCACAGATTTGACTTTCAGCACTTAGTAATCTGCCTTATTTTATAGGGATGTAGAATTTCACATACAGTTTTTTTTTTTTGGGGGGGGGGGGGCTAAAAATAAGGGCAAACTACTAAGGATGAGCGAATGTACAGTGGGAACGATGCAAAGTGCTTTGTTGCTATCTGTATTCCGCTCATCAGGCTGTGGGCTTTGAAGTCTGCTCCGCTCCGTGTCGCTCCTCCCCGAGTGCTGGAAAAAAAGATGGATCCAGTCCTAGGAAACTGGGAGAAGTTTCCTAGGATGGGATCCATCTTTTCCCAGACTTCAAAGCCCACAGCCTGATGAGGAGAATACAGACAGGAACCAGTAGTGGATTATTATGGGTCAGTTTTGGGCGGTAGCCCGGAACCCTGAGCTTCTGTGGGGCCCATGGCAACCCAAATGGCTTATACTTTCAGTGGTGTGTTGTCTCCTGGCTACAGTTCTGCCATAATTTGCAAAAAGTTGATGGTTTTTACCACAATTTTGCACAAATCATGGCATCATGACATTATCTATCCTTTACTATAACTACCCTGCTAATGCAGCCATAGTTACTGTTGGGTGGGGGAGCCCGGGGCCTATGGTAAAGTTTATCCGCCCCTGATAGGAACAAAGCATCTCTCTTCGTTCCTACTGTAAATTCACTCATCTCTACAATCTACAGTATAAAAATAACAGACTTATAAAACATATCGTTTTTAAATGTTTTTTACCAGAACAATTTGAAGTATTTGTGTTTGCATTATTTATTGGTTTCTATAGTTAATTTTTTTCAGATATTTTTTTTCCAATAGTCAGTATGCATCAAACTACCTTCTTTCCCCCTGTTATTGTTTTATTTTATGCCTTTATGCCACAAAAGCTGGCAGTCATGCTAGAGCTAAGCTCCATCCCGGGTTGATTTTTTTTTTTCCAATTATTGCCATGTACAGCAAATAGCAAGCTCTATGCAAAAACAAGAAGACTCTACTCTGGGACACTTGTGGTGGAAATGGTCAAGAATTAAAGGGAACCAATTAAGATGATTGTGCTGATATGGTTCCCTGCAGCACAGTATAGATTTACTGTGCAGCTCACGGACCATACCAGCCACAGCAGTAGTAGCTTTATAAAGGTGAAAAAGAAGTTTTAGTCTGTTGTGCGAGGCCGGGAGATGTGGCGGAAATTTGTCATCTGGGTGGGGAGGACTAGTCACGGCTCTCTGCCTCTCAGTGTACAGTGTGGGAATGATTGACAGGCAGAGAGACCTGTTAGTGGTCTCTCTGCCTGTCAATCATCACAGAGAGCCATAACTAGTTATAAGGTGCTCCCCGCCCAGATGACTAGTTGCTACCCCGCTCCTTGCCTCCCATGACTGTATAAAACATCTTTTTCACCTTTATAAAGCTACTGCTGTCGTGGTTGGTATGCTCCGCGAGCTGCACATAGATTTATACTGTGCTGCAGGGAACCATATCAGGACAATTCTGTTAATTGGTTCCCTTTAAACAGAATGCAAGTCAGGTATACTCCCATTCCCCACCCTAATGTGTTTAATAGGACTGTAAGCAGTTCTGATCTTTAAAAAAATTGCTGACAGATTGACTTTAATAACTTAATAACTTATACTTGTGGTAGTGTGCTCCGAGTGTAAAGCCCCCTATACCCCAGCAAACTCTCCCTAATACCACACCATGTTTTCAACTAAAACCTGATACCCAAACCTCTGTGCCTGTGTGTGGAATCAAAGCCAGTTGTTAATACAGTATGGCCCCGCAGACTAATACAAATGTGTTCATGATACCCCTGCATTCCGTTTCCAAAATTCCCAAAATGCCTGAGCAGCACAGTCTTCCCAATGTAAGGACAGATGTGTTGAGTGTTGATTCAAAGACGTCTTATGTAACTTCTGTACCGTTTTTTTTCTAAGTAGGCTTAGTTAGAAAAGCTCTTGTCATTGCCCCTGATATGTTTTCTTTCCTTTTAAAAGACTAGTAATAGCTGTTAGCGGGTTTGCTGTCTGGTATAATTTGCAAGGCATCTTTCTGTTCCTTGACCCTCACTGCCAGATACACAGAATGATTGATGAACAATTCAAAATTTCTTGACAGATCACCCCCTACTCATATCCCTTTTTGTAACTATGGCTTTTCTACAAATATACAGTCTTCAACATATTTACACGCTTGAATATATAATAATAATCATACTGTATGTAATAATACATGATATCAAAATGATTGAAAGCATTTTGGGTAATTTCTCTGTTGGATTATTTAAAACAGAACAATTGTTTATTTGGAATAATCTTTCGAGGCCGTTCCTGGTGTGTATTGAATCCCTCTCAGAATGTCCATCTAATATGTTCAGTGCTGGTGAGAAGGAATTGTTTCTAGTAATTTGACTCTCATTGTCTGTCCTGTATTATACTAGTAAGTACAGTATGTTTGCAGTCTACATGAAGGTCTAGCATAATATCTAGCTTTTTATTCTTTCTATTTTTTTAAAAAATAAATTATTTAAATATAAATCCCCCATAACTAACTAAATAATAATAATAATAATAATAATAATAATAATAATAATAATAATGTCTAATCACGGAACAATTAGGTAATACAGTTTTTTTCCTTGTCATCATTATATATATATATATATATATATATATATATATATATATATATATATATATAACTAAACTAGACCTAATTGGAAACTCTTTGCAGTATTAAAAATGATACAATAAGGAGAAGAGAAAAAAAGACCTATATTTCATTTCCATCAGGGGATTTGAACCAAAGACAGACCTGCTGGCGGTCTCTAGAAAGATGATTTACCCATAGACCACAGCTCCAAAACAGACTAGAATGTTCAACTATATCTGATTGTAGATGAGTTCTCTGTTGGCTGATACTGGCTGACAGTTGAGTGAACAGGAGGACGGGCAGTATTAATTATTTATGAAGGATATGGAGGAGGAAGGAGTGGTGAGGTGTGCTAGAGTGCGGCACAAACTCTGAGTATCAACACCTCTTTGACTCTTCATTACTGTAGGAGATGTGATTGTGAATGTTCCCCTCCACGACACATTACCAAAAGTCAACATGCTTTCTAGGGGACTGTCAGCTACAGCTCACTGTCAGCACCTTAGGTAGAGCCTGGGTGCTGACAGATTCCCTTTAAACTAATAAGAACAGATAGTACACTTGAACTTAACCAAAAGGCCTAGAAGCAAAAATGAATACTTTATTTATCTACCCAAAGGACGTTAGTCTACCTAAAGTCGAATAATGTTCCGACAGGCACTGACAGGCGACCAAACAGCAAAATGACGGACGTCATTTTTTCTATTCAAAAACGGAGAAGAAAAAATGTTGTGCAAGCATAGCCTTTGCCTGGAAGCTCTTAAAAGTAACATGGTTATGAGAAAGGATGTTGCACTATGCCATAAGAGAGCCATATTTTTCCGTGGTTATGGTACCATCTGGAGGTCATTGAACCAGTTAAATTGTCCTTACCAAAATAAGGCCCAGACCTCTTTTCTTTCTATAGATTTTTTTCCTTTCTTATAACAATGCACTATATTTCCTATCTGAAACCCATCCAGTTGAGCCGGGTTCATGTTCTTCATACTTCTCTCATTAAGTTCAGATGCTTTTAATTATTTGTTTCTTTGCTGCCTGTTAAATCACAGTGCAAATACCAAGTGACTGCTGGCCTTAGGGTCCACTCAGAAGCATAACAAACAAATCATTGTCTGCTTTATGGATCTGAATGGTTGATGCTGTGAATATTGCCCAAGGAGCACTTTGGTGTGTTATGTGAAATACAGTATTTGCATTTATTATAGTCAATGTGCTTAAGTGATTGCTTTTACTTCCTTCTTCTAATTTTACACGGCATTCCCATAATTCACTGTAAGCAACTTTATTAGTACGGCTTGTCCGGTTTGAGATGAGGCAACAGGAGATTTCTTAAAAAAATTATAATAAATAATTCAATCAGATTTTCAACAGCTTATATGTACAGTGGTTCTTGCCAGTTTTGCTTTCCCTCCTGGAGTGACATGTTGGACGGTTTGCAGTCAGATACTGGCTTCAGAAGTCACATGTCGTACATGCTAGGTATCACCACCAAAGCCAGTCATTGGCAAATATTATAAACAATATAAGATACTATTGAATTTTGAAATAGTAAAATATTTTTTGTTGCCACTTGTAAGCAAAAATAAAGACCTGTATTCTGTCTCTTGGAATCTGGTCTCCTCTGTTAGAGTACGTTCACACGTACCGGACCTGCAGCGAATTTCTTGCTGCGAATTCGTAGCGAGACCGGCTGTGGATCCTGTACTGTGAAGGTGAATGGGTCCCATACACGCAGCCTCTGGCCGCCCACCCGCCCACAGCCCGGGCCCCAAGCATACATTACCTGCTTGGCGCTGTGGCTGTGTGCGACGCTCCTGGCTCCCCGCGTCGCACACAGCCACGGCGCCAAGCAGGTAATGTATGCTTGGGCCGGGGCTGCGGGCAGGCGGGGGGTTAAAGGAGTCAGAGCTGCGGGGTACGGCCGGCCGGCAGTGGGGAGGATTCGCTGCAGGTATGGGACCCATTCATCTTCACAGTACAGGATCCACAGCCGGTCTTGCTGCGGATCCGATACGTGTGATTTCTGAGGTGCTGTGACATCTCAGTCAGTGATTGGCTAAGCGGGCTGTCATTCCACCTAAGAAGTGGCGACAGGATCATTTAGCAGTGGAACCGGAGACACCCCATAAGGATACCGGGGGAGTGTGGTGAAGTAATAATAGCTTCTTTACTATTTACTATATTTTCGGCAAAATATCAAAACTTTTCTCGCACCAGAATACCCCTTTAACTGAAATGCCAGAGGATCTATTGGTGACCGACAGAAGGCGCTGACAGAATGATGGTTACAAATGATCCTGTAGAAGATAACTCTATCTGGTATTGACTTTACTGACAATGACCTACCACTATGTGCTTTTCTTTAGTGGGTTAAATATGATTCAAGCTTATTACTGACAGGCTCTATGCGTAATCATAATAACAAAATATTTAGTGCAATTAAATGGCAACTTTTTCAATATAGAAGGAAGTTGGGCTCTCAGAATGATCTTTTTGAAAGATGAACCTTTGGCCCAGCCTGAGGTTTAGAGCACTCTGGAAGAGATTTTCTTATCCAGGATATCTCTGTACTTGGCCGCATTTGCTCCGCGGTCTGGTAAGACCATTAGGAGAACTGGGGCATCCATTAGGAGCACTGCCCCCCCCCCGACCCAATATGCCCCAGTCTGCCTGCCCCTTTCTAATAATAATGAATGGAGTGGGCCGCCCGGGGGCTCCACACTGACGAGGGGCAAATACCCCAAAACGGCTGTCTGTGGATGAATGCCTGCCTTGGCAAATCCTTGTCATGATCGCAATACTCGCACCTTCAGTTAGATATTGCCAAAAAGAGGCCACCCTGTTGTTTCCCTATTTATGTTCCAGTGCTCGCAACCAAGTGGGACTTAAGGGACTACCTATCAAGGTGGTGTGGTGTTCTTCCCATCATGGAGGCACCCCGTGGCAACAGGATAGAGATATCTGGATATCTCGTGTTTTGAGACTCGCAATCGAGGCTCCACGGACTCTTGTTTTGTAGATTTATCTAACCTGCTGATAGTACCCCTTTAACAAATAAAAAAATGAATGTGATCAAGAAATTAGTGCAATATTTAACTGAAAGAGTTAAACATTTTTCATCCACTTTAAATTTCAAAAGGAATACACAATTGTTCAGAGTAGAATAAGTGTGATCAAAGCTTCATTCACTTTCTACAGAAAATGAACTATGTTATTTGAACAGTAAAGTTGTAATACAGCCTCCGCCCAGTTTTAAGATCAGTCTATAAAAATTTGGACAACGTTCCTGCCAAAATTAGTTTCATTTTAAATTCAAATAACCATCTGTACAGCCTCTAAAAATGTTAAGCAATTGACTTGGATGAGAATTTCAGTAAATGACAAGTAACTTACACTACATTTATTTCATAGGTTGCAAAAATTATTAGTTCTATATGGTATTTTAGAGGGGGGGGGGGGGGGGGGGGGGGGGGAGTAAATTTTTTACAAGAAGCAAAGATCAGAATTTATATACGATTTGCCAGATCTCAAAACCAGTGTTTAGGTAAAGAAAAAAAAAGTAAATTCTTATTAGCTCATAGCCTTTATTTAGTAAGGATTAAATAAGAATATTTTAGATATTGCTGCACATCTATTGCAGACTGTTTGAATAGTAAAATCTTATAGCCTTACAATGACCTTATTTATTATTGATATAAAATAGTTTGGCAGTTCTCTGGTTTACAAGGTGTTAATACCAGCGTGCAATATATTCTTTTAAATACAAAATGTTGAGGCTTTATAAAGTATAATCATTTTTATTCATTTTTTATTTATTTCAAGTAGCTATTCCTATCTGGGGTATTTATGCTTTATCAAGAGTATGCACAGGATCGGACATATCTAAGGGCACTATTACACAGGACGATTATCATGCGGATAATTATTGACTTTGAGCAAAAATCGCCCTTTGTAATTGCAGGCACCAATTGAAAAATCGTTTGTGTGTCGTTGATCGTTGATTTAGATCTGACCCTAAAATCATTGTTAATCGTTCGCATAAGGTTCACAGTAATTCCACATTTGTTCACTCAACTTTCACTGTAACTGCACATCGTTCCTTCTTTTGTTGGGATCAGATGGAATAAACGATCATAGTAACAATCCTTATTAATGAATATTGTTCTGTGTAATATGGTGAACGATTTTGGGTTATCAAAATATCAAAAATATTCTTGTTTGTTATTGTTTATCGTTAGTCGTTAAATATTGCTTCGTCTAATAGGACCCTAAGATCTCAGGGGTTTGATGGGGTCTCAGTAAAAGCTATTTTCTTAAAAGATTATGAAATGAAATCAGTGGCACAAAGTTGGATTTTGTGCCCTTTTTCATTTTTTTTTTATTTATACACTTCCCTCCTGAGCCTCATTTAGTCCTTTAACATATTTCAAGGTTTCAGTCCCCTCTTTCTATTCTTTCTGATAGACCTTCTGCTAGCCAAATTCAGATGCTTAAGTCATCCCTCATAAGTTTTATGCTTCAAATCGGCCACTATTTTTGTAGCTTGCCTTTGGACCTATTCTATTTTAACTATATCTTTTTTTTGGTGGTGAAGTCTCCAGAACTGGATACAGTATTCCCGATATGGTTTTACTAGAGCTCCATACAGTGGGATCACAATCTTGTAGGATATGAATTAGTAGATGTGTTTTTTTTATATATTAAAGAGGGGGGAGGCCAACGTGGGGGAATAACTACTGAGGGACAGGGAGGGATTATTTACATGAGGGATACTATTTACTGTGAAAAAAACAATAGGGTATGCCTACATGGGGGATACTGCCTACTGGGGTTTAAATACCAGGAGGAAGGCCTATATGGAGTATACTACTTACTGTACAGACTGGCCTAACTAGGACATGGATGTATATACGGGGCCTAACTGCTATGTAAGGGCAAATACAGGACTCAACTACTCTGGGGCACAGGGGCTACCTAAGTACTATATTGGGGCACATGGGTACCAATCAAGTATATGGGGGCACCAAGGGAGTCCTCCTTTTTTACAGAGGCCACCCCCGCCCTTTTTGGACCCATACAAAGTGTCTCTATGGTGTCTAAAACTCATAAATGCTAAGAAAAATCCCAATAAACACTTTTTAGGCAGAATTCTGGCACCAACACAAGTTGAGTCCAAATCCTGTGATTTCACATTTCTAACCATGTTTGTACGGTTCTTTCCACCATTTCTTAGAAGGTTTTTGACTGTTGCATAAGAAGAAACGTCTTTATAACATTTTAACTATTAAAGCCAGGATGCCAAAATCTTTGGGCATAGTATTGTACCCTAGAGACTACTTGTGTCTGAACAGTTTTTCTGGTCTGTTCTCGTGTCTTTAATATTGTGAACAAGGAAAAGGGAATAACACTTACCCTTTTAAGCATCACAGTCCAATGAATGTCATATGATCCTCAACAAGGTGGGGCAGCTAGGTCTAATTTGTAACATATCCCAGGCTAGTCTGATTGTTCCTTTGGATAAAGCTGAAGACGTAAACCTTTGTGTCCTGACATTGTTTTCAAGTTTTGGGTCTTGTGCTTTTCTGTAAAAACATTTTCCCTAAAAATGTTATTTCAGTAGATAATACATTTGGGGACTTAAAGGGAATCTGTCACTAGGTTTATGCTGCCTTAAACGAGGGCAGCATAAACTAGTGATATAAATGCTGAACAGATCTGTGTATTACTTTACATTTTGTTCAGCCGTTCTCCTAATATGCAGGAGAATAGGATTCTTGCCACACACCCTCCCCCACCCTCCAGCTGATGATTGACAGTTGACTGTCTGTACACAACATGGATAGATAACTGCCAATCAGCAGCTAGTGGGTGGAGTTTTCTACTTCTTATAAATACTAAGGACTACTGGGCTCATAATGGAGAGGACTACTTATTTTCCCATATTATTCAGGAGGAGATCTCTGGATCAGCTGCACAGAACAGTGTAAGTGATACATCATTCTGTTAAGCTTCTCTGTCACTAGTTTATGCTACCCTGAGATAGGACGCCATAAACTACTGACTGAGTCTCTTTAACATTCAGAGGTGTCCATAATGTTAAGAAGTCCTCTAAAATCCAGATTAGGGGTATACGGTAGTCCCTTTTTCCCACCAGAGAAATTCCAATGCATTCAAGATTACAGTGGGTGATATGTAAACAGCCAAGTAATCAACACCAACTCTACATTTAGCCCTTGTATTTGAGATCAGTCTATATGACAAAAAAAAAAACTTTCACCTAAAATTATAATTTTTTTTCCTACTTTCATACTATGCAATATAAAAGGCTAACATGCATGATGTTACATCTCACAACATGGTTTCACCCTGAAAATAAGTGGAAGTTCTTTGAGGTATCCATCTCATCTGGCTTGGCCCTGTACTTTGTAACAAAGTGCTGTTTTGAAAGCTGTCAGTGCAGAAAGAAAATACTATTTGGGTTAGCTGAGGATAATGCAATGTTGTGTATGCTAATCATCAGTTTTCTACCAGAGACGTAAATAATTACATTTACTGAATTGACATAAAAATAGCTGATCTCCAGACTTGTATATACTATCACCACTAGGACTCATTTGGAATATATTGAGTTACGGAATGCCTCATATATCTGGGTGGCAGCATATTACAAAATATTTATTTTCTTAAATATGTGATGGTGGGAAAGTTTAGAAAACAGCTTCAACACATCAGTATGTTCAATAGCAAGTCCTTAAGCATTAGGTATAAATATAAATATATATAAATATATAAATGAAAACACATATGAGGAGTGAGCATATTAGCAATAGCACTATATTGGAGGCCAAACCTATTTGTTACATGTAGATGGGAATATAGCTATCCTTATAGCACCAAAAGCTGATGAGGAGATGTTTTATGAAGTGTAAAAAACAATGACAGATCCTTTGGTGCTATAGAAATGTATGTGAGGATCAGGGCAGTTTCTAGATCATTTTGGCAACAGGGCGAATCTTGTTAATAGCGCCCCCCCCCCCCCCCCCCCCCCCCCCCCCCCCCCTCCTAAACTATAGTAATTCTGCTGCTTGGTGCAGTAAAGTCTGCAAGGTGTGACCTCCATCACACTGACATACAGGATACTGGGAGAGCTGGGTGACCTCCATCACACTGACATACAGGATACTGGGAGAGCTGTATGACCTCCATTACACACTGACATACAGGATACTGGGAGAGCTGTATGACCTCCATTACACACTGACATACAGGATACTGGGAAAGCTGGTTGACCTCCATTACACACTGACATACAGGATGCTGGAAAAGCTGGGTGACCTCCATTACACTGACATACAGGATATTGGCAAAGCTGTGTGACCTCCATTACACTGACATACAGTATGCTGGGAAAGCTGTGTGACCTCCATTACACACTGACATACAGGATGCTGGGAAAGCTGTGTGACCTCCATTACACACTGACATACAGGATGCTGGGAAAGCTGGGTGACCACCCCCTGTAATCCCCCCTGTGCTGTCCCAATTGTAATAATCCCCCCTCTGCTGTCCCTATTGTCATACCCCTCCCCTCCCTGTGCTGACCCCCCCCCCCCCCAAATAGTAATAATCCCTTCTGCTCCCCCTGCAATGCCAAACACACACACACACACACACAAAAACAAACAAACATTATACTCACCTTATTCTGGTATAGGGGTGCCGCCCCTGCACACATCTCTCTCCAGCAAACGCAGTGAAATGACGTCATTGCGCTGCTGATAGGGAGATGTCTGCAGGTGCAAAGTGCTCAGCTGGGTCGGAGCGGTACGGGGCGGAGCTATGGATGGTCCGGGGACGGAGCTACGGGCGGTCCAGAGGCGGAGGGCCAGGCAGTCCGGGGGCGGAGCTATGTGCGGTCCGGGCGCGGAGGTCCAGGCGGTCCGAGGGCGGAGCTACGGGAGGTGATTGTTCAGAGGGGCAGGTGATGGGGCGAGCGAGCTAGCAGGCGGGTGGCCGGCGGTGCGCGCAGCTAAGTGGAGTCTGGGGGGTGCCACCAGCGCCCCCTAGCTGTCGGCGCCCCGTGCGGCCGCCCGGTCCGCCCGCCTCTAGAAACGGCCCTGCTAAGGATACTACACTCCTTTGATTCTAACAATATTAACAACTCAGCTATGCTTCTAGTATGTATGCCTTGTAGAGATGAGCGGGTAGTACTCTATCTATTCCATTGAACACTACACTATTCGAAATACTCGTTTTTGACTGAGCAGCCGACTAAATACGCAGCAAAAAAATTTTCCCCTCCCACCTTCCCTGGCTCTTTGTTTGGACCAATAACTTTGCGGGGGAGGGGGTGTGACAGGCCCTAGGAGCACATGGGCATCGCGAGAACAGCATTTACAATCATTGGCTGGCCTACTCATGTGACCTCCGTAGAATAAAAACTTGGGACTTCCTGCTCGTCGTCAGATGTCATCTTGAAGGTAGTGAGGGAAAGAGGTTGGAGTAGGGAGATGGAGGATTTAGCTGTTTCTAGGCAGGAAAGACGCCAAAAGCCCTTCTTGGGTCTACAAGTATGCACAGCACAGCATATTTCTTATGATTCCCTGTGAATGGGCCGGCTACCACCGCACCTACAGCTCAGTGTCACA
The DNA here is from genome assembly GCF_027789765.1 of Dendropsophus ebraccatus. NCBI lineage: Eukaryota > Metazoa > Chordata > Amphibia > Anura > Hylidae > Dendropsophus > Dendropsophus ebraccatus. The sequence goes on along the minus strand of NC_091460.1, from coordinate 136,988,677 downwards.
GACACTCAGTTAATCTATTTGCTCCTACAGTCTAAAGGCCCTATTCCACGGGCCGACAATGGGGAGCAAATGAGCGCTGTCAGCGCTAGTTTGCTCCTCCTTCCCCGCTCGCTGCTGCCGCTATTCCGCGCGGCAGCAGCGAGCGGGTAAGTCCGGGGAAGGCCGGGGGTCTGCCTGGGTGATCGCATTGCATATACATCCGCATATCAGCTAGTTAGATAGACAGGCAGGCAGCTTAGAATTCTCCTGCATAGACCTATATCTGTCTATTTTGTCCTACAGTTGAATTGTTGCAGGACAGTTTATTGCTCTCTGCGCCTGTTAAAAAGAAAAAAAACACCTCTCATGTATCGCTGGATGACATTCATAAAATTGCAGATATATACCGTGTATATTGTGTTTGGAGTGTATTGTTGAGAACCTGTGATAGTGGCGTAAAAATGCAACTTTGGCATGTTAGATGCACCCAGGCATGCTCCCCCTGTTCTCCCAGTTAAATTCAGAAGTGTGCGCATCAATTTCTGAGGTGAAATCGAGGACTTGGAAACCTAAATATTGACCACTTGGAGGTCTCCAAGAAACGAGCATTTTTCTCCCATACACTTTAATGGGGTTCGATATTCGTATTTTGTTTTGTATTGCTCTATTAGCACACACATATGGCCTGTGACTCCAGCTTATCTCTACTAGTTATGGAATATGAAGCAGCCTAAAATGTAATGAAATACAGTAGTTTAAAATACGTGATATCACTCTTTTCTTTCCCTATGTTTTATCTGACACCTTTGCTTTTAAAGATTTGCTGCAGCAGATACATTTCAAAAGTTCGGTTTGGCGGGCTTGTGGAACTTTGATGTAAAGTTCGGGTCCGTGCAGAGCCAAAAATTAACAACCTGCAGGTTATTAGCTGTTTTAATGCCGTTTCTAAAGGCTGCTCCTTATACTTACATGTCCGCGCTCCCTCTGGGTCTCTTTTCCAGTCTCGTCCCGAGACGAGTGGCTGTGGTGGGACAGCGCACTAACTGGCTGAGAAGGATGTCAAGACACCAGGAACCCCCCAAACAAGCTGGAGTGCGGACCAGGTAATGTATGTACCGAGCCGCAGGGGGTTAAGGGAGCTTTTACATACTCGAAGCGGGATGACAATTCCGCTGTAGGTATGTAATCTCATTGAAAGTGACAGTGAAGGTATCCGCAGCAGATACGTTGTGTGTGAACCCACCCTTAATGTACACAAAAACGTAGTCAACCACATTTTTATACATGCTACAAAACTGGCTGCAGCTACTTTAGTGAGAATGTGCGTCTTTCTCCAGCGGTAACAAGCAATTAGCTCGGGAGGGAGCAGCAAATCTGCTGATATAAAGGAGGGTTACAAATAGCAAATATGTTGTCCCACCTTAAAGTGTCACTGTTGTTATAACTTTCAAAATGTAAATGAACAGTAGATGTGATATAAAGCAAGTTTGCAATATACATTCATTATATTTTTGTTGTTGTTATCCTGATGTAAAACAAAGCTGAACTTACCAGAAATCCAGGTCCAGTCTCCTGAAGGCTGCTATGTAACAGCTATACTTACTGTATCCAGGTCCAGTCTCCTGAAGGCAACTATATAACAGCTATACTTACTGTATCCAGGTCCAGTCTCCTGAAGGCAGCTATATAACAGCTATACTTACTGTATCCAGGTACAGTCTCCTGAAGGCTGCTATATAACAGCTATACTTACTGTATCCAGGTCCAGTCTCCTGAAGGCAGCTATATATCAGCTATACTTACTGTATCCAGGTCCAGTCTCTGGAAGGCTGATATATAACAGCTATACTTACTGTATCCAGGTCCAGTCCCCTGAAGGCTGCTATAAAACAGCTATACTTAGTGTATCCAGGTCCAGTCTCTGGAAGGCTGCTAGATAACAGCTATACTTACTTATCCAGGTCCAATCTCCTGAAGGCAGCTATATAACAGCTATACTTACTGTATCCAGGTCCAGTCTCCTGAAGGCTGCTATATAACAGCTATACTTACTGTATCCAGGTCCAGTCTCCTGAAGGCAGCTATCAGCTATACTTACTGTATCCAGGTCCAGTCTCCTGAAGGCTGCTATATAACAGCTATACTTACTGTATCCAGGTCCAGTCTCCTGAAGGCTGCTATATAACAGCTATACTTACTGTATCCAGGTCCAGTCTCCTGAAGGCTGCTATAAAACAGCTATACTTAATTATCCAGGTCCAGTCTCCTGAAGGCAGCTATATAACAGCTATACTTACTGTATCCAGGTCCAGTCTCCTGAAGGCAGATTTTCTGACTTTGGCTGGTTGAAAAAAACAGACTAAACACAGGAATTCCAGACAGTGCAGAGAGTCAAGACTCAATGTGTCCATCAATCACATGACTTCCTTCTCTCTGTGAGCGCTCAGATGGCCTGGGATACACCGGACTTCCTGTTTTCTGACGGTTTCCTGTTTTTTGGAGAAAAAAAAGAGTCAGAAAACAGGAAGTGCCGTGTTCTTCATGATAATAAAAAAAAAGTGTAAAATTGCAAACTTGCTTTATATCACATCTACTGTTGATTTAGACTTTGAAAGTTATAACGACAGTGACACTTTAAGGAACTTTTAAACTTATATTTTTTTGTATCTGTATTCTAACTTGTTTGCTTGTAAGCTAGCAGAGAATTGCAAGATTCAGGTCACTTTTTATTCATTTTCTCATCTCTACTTGAATGTATTGTAAAATGAAAAACTTGGGCCTTCAATTGAAACTACTGTATATCTGGATATTTCGGTCTTTTATTTGCAGCTTGATTACTATAAATGATAAAAATATAAAACTTATTTATAATATAAACTATAATAGGAGAGAAATTATATTTGTCCTTGAGTGGTGAATTTCTTAAAATGCCTTTGTGATTACTTCAGTGCGAGAAAATGAATAGGGATGTAAAAATAGGATTTCTCCGGGAAGCAGTGCAGTAACTTTGGTAATAGAGCATAGCTGCATGAAGAATAGTAACCTAATACCTGAGCAGAGGTTTCTAAGTTGCTGGAAAATAGATTTACTAAGCAAAACTGCTACAAAACCAGTCGCCACCAGAAACTTAATTTTTCAAAAAGGAAAACCTGTGAAATTTCAACCCCTAATAAAAGCTGACCCAGAAGTAGCTGTTTTCTTTTACATGAGTTATTTCTACTTCAGTGTGGAAAGAAAAGTAAACATTAGTCGGCTGTTTTTTTCATTTTCATTTTATTTAAACTGTGCAAAAAAAGTATCATGCAACGTTCCTGAACAATAGTGGGATCAGTAAAAAACCTGGACAATGAATGGCTTAAAGTGTAACTGTCATTCAAATGTCATCTTTCAGGAATCAATAAATATCAATAGTACAAGCGATCTAAAAAAAACTCTGTAATAGGTTTTATTAAGAAGAGAGCTTCCTTTATACTAAAAAAGCTGTTTTGCAGCCCCCCCCCCCTCCACACACACACACACACACACACACACACACACACACAATTCAGAAGAAGCAGGATTCCTGTGTCTATTATGCTCTATGGAGAGGGGAAAGGCTGAGGGGGGTGAGTGAGCAGAGGGAGGAGAAAAGGCAGCCTTGAAAAACACTACACCCTGCAATCTACTCTCACCAAGCTCCCAGACTAGCATTGACCTTACTGATCTGTGAATCCAGTGTTTATGTACCCAGTTTCCAAACTGTAGGGCTGCTTCACTCCTCTTCCTGCTCACTCATCCCTCTCAGCCCCTCCATAGGTTATAATGGACACAGCAGAACTCATCTTCACTTTGCTCCTCTGTAATGTAAATAACTTTGCCTGATAATGCACAGATAAGAAGTAAGGGCGGGAGGCTGGGAAACTGCTTTTTGCGTACAGAAAGAGGCGCTTTTTTGCCTAATAAAACCTATCACAGAGATTCTTAAGATCACTTGTACTATTGATTTCTGCAAAAATATTAAAATGACAGTTACACTTTAACCCCTTAACGACCAAGGGAGTAAATGTACGCCCTGGCGTCGTTAAGGGCGTTCAGAGGGGGGCCGTGCGGCGACCCTGCTCTGAACCGCCATGATATCGGGTGTGATTTTCAGCCAGGGACTGCTGCAATTAGCAAGCACGGTCCAATAGAACACCTATCTCATTGATCTATGCAGTATATCTATACTGCATAGATCTCAATGAGAGATCAGAGTAGTGATACTAGTAATTAATAAAAGTGTTAATAACAAAATCCCCTTCCCTAATAAAAGTCTGAATCACCGCCCTTTCCCCATTTTTTAAATAAAAATAAATAAATAAACATATTTAGAAACTCTGCATGCTTAATCGCCTGAACTATTAATTTATTTAATTCCTGATTTCGCATGGTAAATGGTGTAAGCGCAAAAAAAAATCCAAAGTGCAAAATTGCGCATTTTTGGTCGCATCAGATCCAGAAAAATTGTACTAAAAGTGATCAAAAAAATCACATATATGCAAACAAGGTACCGATAGAAAGTACAGATCATGGCGCAAAAAAATGACACGATCTGTTGAGGTAGAAAAGCCAAAGTGATGTACCTGATTGTACATTCTCTTTAAATCCCAAGGAAAGTAAGTAGAGATGAGCGAACCGGTTCGGCTGGTATGGGATCCGGTTCGCATTTTCCCCCAAAAAATGGCAGACGCTATTCTAGAAAGCAGGAAGTGTTCCGGGCGGAAAAACACATCCAATTAGCAGGGATCTTGCACTAGCCCACCCCCTGTGTGACGTCAGTATTGTTTTAAAAGGAGCGGTCACATGACCGCACCACGCAGTGTGTAGAGAGAGAGAGAGAGAGGAAGCAAGCTGCTGTTGTGTACTACAGACTAATAAGAAGATATTGTGGGAAAGGAAAGGAAAGATTAGGAAAGCGGAGAGGAGAAACATCTAGTGATTGAGAGAGAAATATAGAGAGGGTGAAAGATAGATAGATTAGGCATAGGACAGCAAAGGGTGCACGGAACCAAAACGTGCTGTACAGATATACAAGTCCTATACTTCTGATAGTGTGTATATCACATCCGTCTTATTCTGAGAGACTAAAATACCTGGTGCAGGTTTAAGCATTATATCTTTAAAAAAGTGCTATATATATACGGTATATATATATATATATATATATATATATATATATATATATATACATACACACACAATTTTTATACTTGTACCCTTCTGATTGAAAGTGTGTATATCACATCTGTCTTATCCTAAGAGACAAAAATACCAGATGCAGGTACTCCTGCCTGGCCTCAATGTTGGCTACTGCTGCTCCTGCCTGGCTTCCTTGTTGGCTACTGCTGGGCCTTAACTGGCATCCAGGTTAACTACTGCTGTGCCTGCCTTTGCCTCCATGTTGACTACTGCTGGGACTTAACTGGCATCCATGTTGACTACTGCTGCTCCTGCCTGGCCTCCATGTTGGCTACTGCTGCTCCTGCCTGCCCTCCACGTTGACTACTGTTGCTCCTGCCTGCCCTCCATGTTGGTACTGCTGCTCCTGCCTGGCCTCCATGTTGTCTACTGTTGCTCCTGCCTGTTCTCCATGATTGCTACTGCTGATCCTGCCTGCCCTCCATGTTGACTACTGTTGCTCCTGTCTGGCCTCCATGTTGGCTACTGCTGATCCTGCCTGAACTCCATTTTGGCTACTGCTGATCCTGCCTGGCCTCTATGTTGGCTACTGCTGCTCCTGCCTGGCCTCCATGTTGGCTACTGCTGCTCCTGCCTGGCCTCCATGTTGACTACTGCTGCTCCTGTACTGGCCTCCAATGACTACTGCTGCTCCTTTACTGCATTTGTGACCTTTTTCCTGCATATACCCTGTAATAGTGAATATTGAAGTCTAAAAAAAAAAAGATAATGAAGTTACTGACATGTAGAGCCCTAAATTCAACCACACTACCCCCGTATCATATAGATGCTTTAAACTATGAAATCCGAAGAAATCCGAAATTTGGTCGAATCAAATTTTTCTAAAAATTTTTTCCAGTCGGACCGAACTTTTGAAAAGTTCGCTCATCTCTAAAAGTAAGTTTCCTATACTGTCATTTATAAAGTCATAGTAAACTGAGTGAAAGCCGATGATAGCGGTCAATTCCTCATCCATACTCAGAGTTAAACCGTCCTATCAGCAGAGCTTTCCATATATTGGCATGGAGTCCATAACCCTCGCTGCATAATCAGTCATGATTGGGTCTGTATCCCTGCTGCCACAGAAACACCTAATGCATTTCTATAAAAGTATTGATGTGTTTATGATCCAGGCTGGCACTCTCCTTTCTTTCCATATTTTAACTTCATCCCGATTCATTTACTCATATGACACTCATCCTATTGTATTGCTCCCGGCAGCCTGTAAAAGAAGTGCAATACTCCGGGAGGTCCAGTGTAATTTTATGGTGTAATACAATTAAGTAACATGTAATGATACGTCTTTGTGATCCTTAGAAATGCTTTTATTCTCCTGTATTTCTGGGAACAATTACATTGTGTAAACTGAAAATAATATGGAATGAGCCACAAGTCTGTCCAATAATGAAAGTGTGTGTTATAGAAGCCAGTGTAAATTAAGTGAACACAATTTTTCCTACTTGTAAATGATACGTTCTCTGCCACCCTAGAAGTTCTGTTTTATGTTCTAAGTCACTTTAAGGAAAAATTACGTTTGTAATACGTTCATTGAAAAAAAACAAAAAAAAAAAAAACTACACTTATGTAAATGATTACAGGTGTGGTCAGATTCAATACTGGGTCTTGCCGCAAAAGTAAACATAGAAGTGCTTCCCCCGCTGCCTTATGCTGCGTTTACACGGAACGATTATCGCTTGAATTTTCGCAATAACGATCACATTTGAGAGATAATCGTTCCGTGTAAACACAGCAAAAGATCAAGCGACGAGCGAAAAATCGTTCATTTTGATCTTTCAACATGTTCCCAAATTGCCATTCGCTAAAAATTCGCAGATCGCTTCGTGTTAACAGTCTTTAAAAGATTCACAGTATGTGAAAAATGGGCTTAAGCGACCTTAAAAACGATCGCAATAACGATTTTTCTTACAAATTTTCTAACGATTTTTCTAACAATTTATTCGTCTAAACGCTGATTGTTATAAAAAAACAAATTGTTGCTTCAAAACAGTAGATAGCTTCAAAACCGGCCTAGACAAGTTCTTAGACCAAAATAATATAAATGCATATGTATAGAACCTATCACCCTTCCCTGTATCCATCCCCTCCTTGTATATCCCCATTCCCTGTATCCATCCCCTCCTTGTATATCTCCCTTCCCTGTATCCATCCCATCCTTATATATCCCTCTTCCCTGAATCCATCCCCTCCTTGTATACCCTCCCTTCCCTGTATCCATCCCCTCCTTGTATATCCCCATTCCCTGTATCCATCCCCTCCTTGTATATCCCCATTCCCTGTATCCATCCCCTCCTTGTATATCCCCCTACCCTGTATCCATCCCCTCCTTGTATATCCCCATTCCCTGTATCCATCCCCTTCTTGTATATCCCCTCTCCCTGTATCCATCCCCTTCTTGTATATCCCCTCTCCCTGTATCCATCCCCTTCTTGTATATCCCCCTTCCCTGTATCCATCCCCTCCTTGTATACCCCATTCCCTGTATCCATCCCCTTCTTGTATATCCCCCTTCCCTGTATCCATCCCCTCCTTGTATATCCCCCTTCCCTGTATCCATCCCCTCCTTGTATATCCCCCTTCCCTGCATCCATCCCCTCCTTGTATATCCCCCTTCCCTGTATCCATCCCCTTCTTGTATATCCCCCTTCCCTGTATCCATCCCCTCCTTATATCCCCTTCCCTGAATCCATCCCCTCCTTGTATATCCCCTCTCCCTGTATCCATCCCCTTCTTGTATATCCCCTCTCCCTGTATCCATCCCCTCCTTGTATATCCCCTCTCCCTGTATCCATCCCCTTCTTGTATATCCCCTCTCCCTGTATCCATCCCCTCCTTGTATATCCCCTCTCCCTGTATCCATCCCCTCCTTGTATATCCCCATTCCCTGTATCCATCCCCTCCTTATATATCCCCCTTCCCTGTATCCATCCCCTCCCTGTATATCCCCATTCCCTGTACCCCTCCTTGTACATCCCCCTTCCCTGTATCCCTCCCCTCCTTGTATACCCCCCTTCCCTGTATCCATCCCCTCCTTGTATATCCCCCTTCCCTGTATCCATTCCCTCCTTGTATATCCCCCTTCCCTGTATCCATCCCCTCCTTGTATACCCCCCTTCCCTGTATCCATCCCCTCCTTGTATATCCCCTCTCCCTGCATCCATTCCCTCCTTGTATATCCCCCTTCCCTGTATCCATCCCCTCCTTGTATACCCCCCTTCCCTGTATCCATCCCCTCCTTGTATATCCCCCTTCCCTGTATCCATCCCCTCCTTGTATACCCCCCCTTCCCACTATCCATCCCCTCCTTGTATATCCCCCTTCCCTGTATCCATCCCCTCCTTGTATACCCCCCCTTCCCACTATCCATCCCCTCCTTGTATATCCCCCTTCCCACTATCCATCCCCTCCTTGTATATCCCCCTTCCCTGTATCCATCCCCTCCTTGTTTGAACTTGATGGACATGTGTCACATTACATTGAAGTGAATGGCTAATTGATTTGTGGGCACACCTGACGGTGCCCGCAAGTCAGTCATAAAAAAAGAATGTTCCTGCCGCTGATACACAGGTATCAGCTGGAGGAACGTCCTGAATGCAGCTCGGCGCCGGCAGTTTAATCTGTTAAACCAAGTGTGAACATAGTGTAGGCAACCAGCAGGAAGAATAGTGGAAGGTAGATATGTGCCAAGCAGGTTATTGAGCTCTGTATGGAAGTTCCAGGGAGTTCAGGGTTGCCAGTCCGCTAGTACATCCCAGACTTTCCACACACCTGAATTGTAGCAGTTGAGGTACAATGTATGTGCCACAGAGGTCCTGGGACTCTGTGGGGGAAAGACAGCAGTTTGTGGTCAGTAACCCGAAATTTCAGCATTTGATTAGCGGTGGCTGCTGAAGTTTGATAAAGCCCTAAGGCTATGTGGAAAACATGGATATAGTCATTGGCTGTATCCATGTTTTCCAGACAACCTTAGAGCTTTATCCAACTTCAGCAGCCCCCGCTAATCAAATGCTGATCAATCGGGTTCGGATGGACTTGAACCCAAACGCGGTTCGCTCATCTCTAGTTGACATTTGCTATTTAGTATAGCTGCTGTGCGACTAAAATGGTCTGTCTTTCTTAGAACGCTTGTAGCGTGGGTGGGAGGCCATTCCCACGGTCCTGTCCAGGCTTTACTGTTTTTTTTTAAAGCCTAAGACTTGGTACATCAGGTGTGGAGAGACAACCTGCTGAGAGTCAGTTGATCCACAGTGAATCTGGCAGACAGGAGCTGGAGAGAGAAGCCCTGCAACAGAGCTGCTACAGACTTGCTGGTCTGAATGAGGACATACACAATGGTTTGTATATTCTTTCTGTTATTGTTCCTGAAAGGCAGACGCTTTGGGTTTGAAGCTGGAACTGCTGCTGTTAAACCCTGATGCTGGACTGGTTTTTTTTCTGGTTTGTTACCAAAAAACATTTTTTGTTGTATCCAAAGCTTGTGCCTACCACTTGTGACGCTAATTCCCACATGAGCCAAATAATGATCATGAAAATTATTTTCAAATTCAAGTCTTTTGCAAACAGTGGACATTATTGTTTTAGTTGTTCACACACAGTTTTTCTTTTTTCACCGTCCTTTCAATATTTTTTACTATTAAATTCAATGGACTTTTCAATTAAAGACAAAGGGCAATCAGTCCACCTGACCTAGAATAATATACCAGCAGACGTCATTGCACTGACGGGCGGCCAGACAGTAAAATGATAGACATCATTTTTTTTTCTTTTTGAAAACGGGGAGGAAAAAAACCTAGTGGGAACATAGCTAAAGACATTTAGACCAGTTGACTAACTTTGAGAGGGGGAACATCACTAAACTGACAGAAAGAGGATGGTTATTTCAACAAAATGGCCACCACCCGGGCCATCCTGACCAAGTTATTAGAAGTTTTTGGCAGAGGTGATTATATGAGAGATTGGCGGGTATACTCGTTCAAGCTCATTATTTGAAAGCGGTACTCGAAAGTACTTGATACTCTAGCAAGTACCTTTTGGTGCTCTAATAAAATTGATAGTCTCCTCTCCGCATGTTTGGCGGCTTTAGGGTGCCTTCACACCTCCTGGATCCACAGCGGATCTCACTTCTGCGGATTCGAAGCGGATTCACCCCTATGATAGGACATATTCGCAGCGGGATTAACATCCCGCTGTAAATATGTGCTTTAACTCCCTGGTGCTGGCAGCCCCGCCGCCGCGTCCCACATCCCCGGCAGCGGCACATCCCCCCCCATCAGTCCATCTCCGGCCCGCCGCCGCGAGAATACATTACCTGCTCGGCGGCGCGGCTACAGTGAGGCTCCCGGCTTTGGTCCCGCTCAGCTAATCTGAGCGGGACCGGAGCCGGCAGCCTCACTGCAGCCGCGCCGCCAAGCAGGTACTGTATGCTCTCGGCGGCGGGATGCGGACAGAGAGGGTTGCTGGAGCAGGGACAGGTGTAGAGTTTAGATTATGTAGATAGGTAGGCGATTAGTTTAAGGACTAGTAGCAGTAATTAGTCATTGTGACTGACTGAGGGTCCATTTACACAGATTATCTGCCAAAGATTTGAAGCCAAAGCCAGAAACAGACTATAAACAAAGATCAGGTCATAAAAGAAAAGCCTGAGATTTTTCCTCATTTCAAATCCATTTCTGACTTTGGCTTCAAATCTTTGGCAGATAATCTGTCAGATAATCTTTCTGTGTAAATGGACCCTGAGCTAATTTAATACAATATACCAATATTGGAAGGAATAGTATAGTGGTATATAGGTAATAGTTGTCCACATTTTACAACTATAGTAAAGTCCTTTATAGGACTGGAAAAAAGAGAAAAAGAATCATCGGCCATACAGTACCAGCATTATCCATTCTAACCAGTGGCATAGAGCGTCAATCTTCGGGTGGTAAGTGAATATACGCTGCTGTATATTGTGCTACACGTTTTTTGCTGACAGCATTATACAGTGGTACCTTGGTTTAAGAGTAACTTGGTTTATGAGCGTTTTGGTTTAAGAGCTCACGGTTTATCAAAATTGTGACTTGGTGTAAGAGCATTGCTTTGGTGTAAGAGCTTCCTGTACTGGGTGGGAGCCCGAGTGGGGGAGGGGCGTCTACAGCTCTGTACTCTGACCCAAGAAGTCTCCCTCACCTTCCAAATCAGATCCCCTTCAGGCTGCGGCTTACATCAGGGGACAGGACTGTGGAGGTAATCTCTCCATAGCTGTAACCCCTCTCTCCCCGGACATAGAGTGCTGCTATACTGTGCCCACATCTGCCCTGCTCATTCCTTCCTGCTCCCTGCAGTCTCTGTCAGCCCTTGTGTTTCCCATCCTCTCCACTACTGTACAGTAACTTATAATATCACAGATTCTGCTGTTTCTTAATGTTTGTTTCATCTGTTTTACATGTTATTCAGAATAATAAATCATTATATTTGAGGTGTGGAACCAATTGTCTGCATTTCTATGATTTCTTATGGGAAAATTTGCTTTGGTTTAAGAGTGGATATGGATTACAAGCGCGGTCCCGGAACCAATTATGCTCGTAATCCAAGGCACCACTGTACTGACTATTGTCTTTTTCTGACTAGTGTTATCTATTTTTGGAGAATAAAGCGCAAAAAATCATCTTCCATGTAATATAATTTCAGTGTTATACAGTCTAACCAGTGTCATGGTAGCGTAGTGGTGTCTCCACAAGTAAATGTACAGGGAAGAGTATCCCCCCCCCTCCCCCATTTAAATTAGACTTCATCTAAATTTGGGTGCACAATATTGTCAGACTGTAATAGCATCGGGATTAAGGGAGCCGGGAGTCTTTAATGCATCCATGCATGCACCTTCTGCTGCTACCCCCTTTCTGATGTTTTCAGGTGCACCAGACAACCTCTGCAGAAATGCTTGATACTCCCATTGACTTTAATGGGCTTTATAAATCAAATAGACCACTCAAACATTGAAAAATCATAGCAGTACATCTACACAATATCTAAATATATCAGAGCAGATTAATGGTGCGTTCACACCTACAGGATCTGCAGCTGATTTTCTGCAGCAGATTTCATTTAAATAACTGAACACAGCATCAAATCTGCTGCAGATCCTTTAGGTGTGAACGCACGCTAAAGCGGAAAATGAAAGCAGTCAATTGACAACGGACACAAATAATATTCATAAACATTATTTGCGGACGTTATTATGAGAAGACACCAGCTTTCATGCTAAATGGGGCGCAGTGGGAACACAGGCTAAAGGTCACAAAAGGAAACTCCACTTTTATACTTCCAGGGCTGCATATCAATGTAGACTCTGAAAAATGTTGTAAAATTAAAGAATTCTCCATGGAACTCTTTGTGGTCATAAAACAGGAAGACTAATTTATTTTTTGATTTGCAAGAATCTTTGTGTATATGTGATTTTCTGGCAAATTTATCAAGTTTAACTTTTATTTCTGCCTTTTGCTTATTCTGCATTCATCATGTAAAATGTCTGTATAATGATCATGTAAAGAATCGGGTTTACCAGACCCAGTAGCTGTCCTCCTCTCAGCACTGTTGCCAGGTGGAGGAGGGCAGACAAACTTTACTATGCACACGTAGTTACCAACAGTTCCGGGGGTGCTGGGACAGATTAGGTTTTAAAGGGACACTCCTAGGAAATGTCTCGGGTATGTCTTGGCAAGCTTTGCCCCCGTGATGACATATATTGGCAGGCAGGAAACCATCTTAAAGCAACTCTGTACCCACAATCTGCCCCCCCAAACCACTTGTACCTTCGGATAGCTGTTTTTAATCCAAGATCTGTCCTGGGGTCTGTTCGGCAGGTGATGCAGTTATTTCCTAAAAACAACTTTTAATCCTGCAGAGCTGTGTCTAACGGCCGGGGCTTACTTTGTATATGCATTAGGCTGGCACCACCTCTCCGTCCTTCCTCACCACCCTCCTCATCATTAGGAATGATCCAGGAACATTTACTGCTGTTTGAGCTTTGCACAGGTGTATTAACGATCCAGCCCATGTTCATTATACACACAGGTGGGGAATAGGAAGCAATCTGCCTGGAGCATTCCTAATGATGAGGAGGCTGCTTGCATGTGAGGTGAAAAGTAACTGCCAGTACTAATGGGACTGATTATGTGATTAAACTGAGCATGAGTCAACATTGCATCAGTATAGACCTAGTTTTCTCTGTGACACCACCCCTTTAACCTTTTCATGACCCAAGGTCATTGATGCATGTATGTCCAGATCACAATGAAGCAGTGCACTACTTCCTTCTCATCTTCTAAGAGCCATAATATTTTTTTCCACCTACAGGACTGTTTGGGGCTACTTTTTTGTACCATGAACTGTGTTTTTGATTGTTTTCTATCAATTTTCTATCTCTTTTTATTTCCAATCTGCTGAAACAATATTGTTATACAGTGGTACCTTGGTTTAAGAGTAACTTGGTTTAAGAGCTCACAGTTGTGACTTGGTTTAAGAGCATTGCTTTGGTGTAAGAGCTCCCTGTACTGGGTCGGAGGGGGAGTGGAGGAGGGGCATGGTCTGCATAACGGGGTCTACAGCCCTGTACTCTGACCGAGGAAGTCTCCCTCCCCCTCCAAATCATGGCAGATCCACTTCAGGCTGGGGCTTACATCAGGGGACAGGACTGTGGAGATAATCTCTCCATAGCTGTAACCCTTCTCCCTAGACAGAGAGTGCTGCTATACTGTGCCCACATCTGCCTTGCTCATTGCTTCATGCTCCCTACATTATGGGGATCTGCAGCTCCATCCTCTATCTACTGTACAAACTGCTGCAGTGTTATCAGGGTTATACAGTTACTATACATTATACTCCACATGCTGATTGCTATACTGTACAGTAACTTATAATATCACAGATTCTGCTGTTTCTGAATGTTTGTTTCATCTGTTCTACATGTTGTTCAGAATATAAAATCATTATTTTTGGGGTGTGAAACCAATCGTCTGCATTTCAATGATTCTTATGGGAAAATTTGCTTTGGTTTAAGAGTGGATTTGGATTACAAGCGCAGTCCCAGAATGTATTATGCTTGTAATCCAAGGCACCACTGTATTTGAATAGTTTGGACAATTCTGCAGGCTATGACACCAAATAGTGGACTTTGCTTCTCCTGGTCAATGCTTTTCTATTACATAGCAACAATTAGTGCTTTGCTACTAGAGTCTTTATAAGACTGAGGCAGACTTTAGGCTAGGAGCAGATCAGTAATTAGACAGGACAGATTGCAGTGTTTAATACTTAAATGGCAGCCTCCAGCATAATAGCTGGTGTCCTTCATTGAACCGGCTGCTGGCACTTTACAGTGCTGCTCACAATGAGGCAGCGGCACAACCCCTAGCCACAAAATGATGTTCTGGGACGTCATGAAAAGCACTGTAGGTGAAAAAAAAAAGCGTTATAGTGAGTAGGGAAAAATGGAAATGCAAAAATAAAAAATAAAAAATGCCCTGGTCAGTAAGGCCAAAATAAGTTGCAGAGGCAAAGGGGTTAAAGCCATACGTCTGACATGAAAGGATTAAAGGGGTTGTCCAGGTCTAGAAAAACACTCTAAAAACAACACCATATAAGGTCTTGCCTCTGCTAAACTTAAGACTAGCACATGGTACACAGCGGTATTGGTGTTCACCAAGGGTTAATTAGGAGTAACTGGGTACTGGGTTTAGCATCATAGTAAAGCACTGATCTAAAGTCATAGTGACACTCATCTGTATGAGTATTGCTGCAATCATATTAGTAGCTACTTTCTAGCAAGAAAGAAAGTATAATGGCTAGTTATCACTGTTCAGCTGGTGACATCATGTGAAAAGTGACCCCGTACTAATGTATCTTTCATATTACCCTTACCCTTCTCCATATCATTTATCAGTATTTTATCTGATTGTCATACAACACATATTTTGTGAAGACAGGTATACACACAATTACTCTGGCTTTGTTGGTCACTCACTTGAATGACATAATTTAAAGGTCAAGATCATGAAAAAATTCATCAGTCCAAAATTATGGAAATTCTCAGACTGATGAGGTGCCCACTCTGATTGATTGGGGTAAACCCTCTTCTCATGTTTCTGCTTATCTAGCGTCAACATTAAGATTTGAAGCGACTCTGTACCCACAATCTAACCCCCCCAAATCGCTTGTACCTTTGGATAGCTGCTTTTAATTAGAGATCTGTCCTGGGGTCTGTTTGGCAGGTGATGCAGTTATTTTGCTAAAAAAACAACTTTTAAACTTGCAGCCCTGTGTCAAATTGGCATGGCCTAGAGTGTGTATGGCCTAGGCCTGCACCGCCTCTCCGTCCCTTCTCCACACCCTCCTCATTATTAGGAATGCCCCTGGAAATTTTTTTCCTATTCATCACCTGTGTGAACACTGCACATGAGCTGGATCGTTAAGGCACCTGTGCAGTGTTCTGACAGGTGATGAATAGGAAAAATGGTGAAGATGGAGGGGCACTTCAATTCTAGGGCATGGGTACTCTAGGCCACGCCAATTTGACACAGGGCTGCAAGTTTAAAAGTTGTTTTCTTAGGACAATAACTGCATCACCTGCCGAACAAACCCCAGGAAAGAAAGCAGCTATCTAAAAGGTACAAGCGGGGGGGGGGGGGGGGGGGGGGGGTCAGATTGTGAGTACAGAGTTGATTTAAAACACAAATGTGAAATGGCATTTCCATAAAAACACTTCTAAGTATAAGTCTCTGCATTATGTGCGTGTTGACCTATACCCAGGGGCGTTGCTAGGGTCCTAAACCATCCGGGGCCAGGGCCCTCTGAGTGTCGTCATAAACAGTTAGCAAAGGAGCCCAGTGCAGAAGTTAGTAGCCCCAATGACTTCGCTATTAGCCCAGCTCTATTGCCGCTCCTAGTGGCACCAAATTCAAATAGTTGCCACACATCGGTCGCTAGTGTCAGCTATTTTACAGGGTAGATGTCGCTGTCACAACTGACATTGGCATTTACCACTCCTGAGCCGCTCCATATGGAGTGGCCCCCACTGTTAAAGACTGCAGCCAGCGTAAGCCCCCCTCCCCCCCAGTGCAGCGGTCCTCCAGCGCAACCCCTTCCTCACCCCTTCTCCGGGACCCACCGATGCTGCAGTCCTTCATGTCTGCCGGTACAGTGGCAGTGTATCCCAGTTTTCCAGGCGGTCCTCCGGCTGTATCCACCCTCTCCACGGAGCGGGCAGACAGCGGCAGTCAGAAGCTGAGAGTTCAGGTTCATACGGACCCGAGTAAGGTAAGAGCCCCATCAGATGACAGCTTGCACAAACTGACTGCTGTGCATCCTGCTGCTGGGCCAAGACAGTCAGATTTAGTGTGCAGTGTCAGCAGCCCACCTGCCCTGAGATAAGTCGGCCTGATGCAGATGCACTGTAGAGCTGAGGCCCCTCCCCCTATACATGTAATACCGTACAGTTACAGCGACAGGATGTCAGCTCGCTCCGCCGGTGTTCTGTCCCAGCAAGTGAGCCTTTCCAGGACCAGGGGCTCCCGAAGCGGGCTGTCATCTGACTGGGTACGTGCCTGAACCAGGGCCCTGTCAGATAACAGCTTGCACGGGACAGTCAGCGTGAGTGCAATCACTGCCAGCCTTTAGGTAATGCAGGGGCACAAAACATTTGGGGCAGCAGGCATTTTATCCGCGACAGGAGCTCCGGATAAAACTGCCTAGCGACGCTACTGCCTATACCAATGGGTCATTAGATAAGAATGAGTTTACGTCATTTCCTGGTGGGGGGTTGAGGGGGGAAAAGATAGGTGATTTAAGCATATTACAAAGTGTTTCAATTACTGAGAAAAAGCTTTTCGCTGGAGTACCCCTTCAAGGGAGTGCCTTGATGAGGTCTGGTCTGATGTTTATATACAATTGCGCTCTAAACTGTTTACATATTAAGGTGACTAGTTAAAGGAGTACTTTGGTTATCTATTATTTTTTTTTGTTTCAAATCAACCGGTTTCAGAAAGTTATATATATTTGTAATTTACTTCTATTTAAAAATTTCACATCTTCCTATACATATCATCTGCTGAATACCCTGCAGGAAGTGTTGTTTTTTTTTCTTTTCACTCTGAAACACTGCTCTCCCATACCACCTCTGTCCATGTCAGGAACTGTCCAGAGCAGGAGCAAATTCCCATAGAAAACCTCTCCTGCTCTGGACAGTTCCGGACATGGACAGAGGTGGCAGCAGAGGGAGCAGTGTGTCAGACTAGAAGAATGGGCTGGGCTGCCCTGCTCTGTGGTGTATCTGTCCATAGGATGGCCATGGAGGAGCATGTGACCACCCCCAAGTGTCCACCACTAAGCCTATATATATCGATAGTGGAAAATGGGGGGCGGGGCATGGTCACATGCTCCTCAATGTCAGCCATCTTATGGATAGACTCACCACAGAGCAGGACAGCACAGCCTGGAGGAGGGGAGTCTGATGTTAGCTCTATGAGGTACATAGGGAGCTGCTGTCACTATAGGCTGTGAATACACTTACTAATACTGTACACGGAAACATTTTACTATTCAGTGGCTAACCCCTTTAAAGCAACTACAAAGTAACAGGTATTGCTGGAAAACAAGTCCAATCCATGGAGACCCCACCCAGTAGCGGATTATAATAGGTCCGTTTTGGCCCGGGGCCCTGAGCTCCTGAGGGGCCCATGGCCCCCCAAACAGACTTATGTTCAGTCATAATTTGCATAAAAATAGCTGCTTTTTACCACAATTTAGCACAAATCAGGGCAAAACTGCAGCCAGGAGACAATGCAGTAACATTGGTGAATATATTGAAGGGCCTTATCATGTGACAATGATGTCACCACAGGTCCTTTACAGGCTATATTGTGGAGGAAAAAGACTTAAGTTAGTGCCGCCATAGTTACGGTGGGTTTGGGGGGGGGGCCCGGGGCCCATAGTAAAGTTAATCCGCCCACCTCACAACTTAAAAGACGTTAATCTGCTTCTAATATCTTGATGTCAGATACCACAGGACAGTTGCATAAATTGATAGGTCCAGCTGTGTGTTGGTGGCATGATATATAAGTATTACATTGTATGGAAATTATATTATATTGTATATAGACATATATTATTTAAAATCTATGGGGGAGTGGGCGGTAGGGGGAACAGATTAGAATTGTCCAATTCTGTAACAAATAAATCTCCTTTCACATAAGATCTGCTGCATACTACAGTTGAAGGTGATTTATGTGAGCCATTATTCCGCTGGATCAATAAGACTATTAAACATTTACATGGAGCTGACACCAAGCTCGACAAATGAATTAACACGATTTCCTGAAGTTTGGGCTGCGCCATTGTTCATTCCCAGCACAGTAATCTGATCATTGATTTTATTGCATCGTTCAGAAAGTAATTTGTTTAGTGTTAGTAATGAAACTGGGTAACTTATTCTGATGACTGTTTTACGTTACTTCCACATACCTTTGTATCCTTAGTGATTCATGAAATATTTTTTTTCTAAGAAAAAAAAAATCTAGGCAGCACATACTGTAGATGAGACTGGAGATGAGCAAACCGGGCAGAGGTTTGGGATTGTACGAAACGGAACCATCAGCATTTGAATCCCGGTGTCTTCCCGTTCCGTGGAGAAGGTGGAGACCACCTGATTGCCGCCTGAAAAACAGGAATACAGCCTAGGTTCATAGGCTGTATCCCTGTTTTCCAGGTGGTCCCATGGCTGTCTCCACCTTCCCCACGAAACAGGAAGACAGCAGGATTCAAATGCCGATGGTTCGAACCAGTTTGTTCATCTCTAGATGTGGCTGTAAGAGGCAGGGGCATAACTACCACCATAACCGCCATAGCGACTGCTATCGGGCCCCCACTTCAGGGGCCCACTCCTTCAATACACTGGGCCCCCTGCGCCATCATCATTTGCCATCACCAGGTGGCCAAGCTGGCCTTTAGGGGGCTGCAAATGTCCTTTTAACTGTGAGGGCTCCCAACCGGCACTTGCAGTTAAATGTTAAAGGTTTTGACTACACTTGACGAGTTTATGGTCAGTCCACTAATCAAAAGCTTGCTTTGCGGCCTAGCCATTTGTAGTTATGCCTCTGGTAAGAGGGATGTAATAGGGTCAACTCTACAAGAACCCCTTTAAAGTTGCCCTCTTTACAAAAAGCTTAGTTTATTGCCATAGTGTGAATCGATGTTTGAGGTAACCATTTGTCCCGTTGTTTACAAAAATGTTGCAGACCGTCACATAATGTGCTTTATAACTTTATTGCCTAATAGTTTGCTGTGTTATGTGTCTGATTTGCATCCATAAGATAGGGGGATAACTAGCTGATGACTGGGACCCCCAAGCTCAAGAATGGGAAAATACTTGACCCGCAGTGCTGCCTTGTCCTAGTCAGCCTTTGATTGGCTGAGCTGGCCTCCACCGTAGAAAATGCTGGCATTGGACTGGAGAAGGACCCCAAGGGACTGCCGCCATGTTAGTATAATGAGCGGCCTTTAGAAACTGCATTAAAACAGCTAAAAACCTGCAGTCATTTAGCTGTTTTAGTGCTAAAAGTTTGTAAAACCTGCCGACGCAAACTTTTGAAAATCTCTACTCAGGGCCATGCAGTAGTACCTCAAACTCCATTTTGGTTATGTACAAAACAGAGCAGTAATGTGAATGTGTGCACAAATCTTTGGGGGGAAAGAGCAGTGTTGTATTTGGAAAAAGCAACCATATTTTTCTAATTTGATACAAGCCATATACTGTACATTTTAAGGAATTTTACTAATTCTCTATATGGAGAGAGGGAGGTCTGCCATGAACTTATAATCATCACCGACTTTCTTTAGCTGATTCACAAAATACAAGTAAACCAGACTCGTATCCCTTTAGCAGCGCTAATGCAGGGTCATTTCTATACGGTGTATTTTACAATCTATGGGCTTAGGTTCCATCAAAACATCATCTAAACCACTCGGATGCCTTTTCACGTTCAACTCTTTCTGACAAGCGGGCCAATGAGCTAACATTATGAATCAAGAATAAGTAGAAACACACAATACATGTCAACGTCCATCAGGTAATTACACCATATAATTAATTTTTGTATTTTATATTTTGGTTACATAATTTTATTGATCATAGGATTGCAGTTCAGTACAATATATGACTTCGTTACAGCATGTCACATACGTTACATTGAACTTGGCAGTCCCTGGAAACAAAAGCTATCAGATGACAGATCATCAGTGGAGAGTTGTAGTTAAGTCTACCAATCGGTTCAAAGTTCAAGCATATAAAATCCAGTAGTCATCTGGCAACCAATGAAAAAATAAACAAAGTGCACGAACTGTCCTTCTGGTTTTGTTTTTGGGTCTTTCATGTGATCTTAATTGTAAAAGATGTCAATGTTTGCAATTGTAGCCATCATGTATAATAGTGCTCTCAACAGAGTTTTATCTCCGGACTGTATAAACATTGGGGAAGTCTTGGACAAGTCTTAAGATGCTTCTTTTTTTTTTTTTTTTTTTTTTTTTTTACTTTTTTTTTTTACTTTTTTTTTTTCCATCAGCTAACATTTCACTTCTAATCAATTTTAAATGTTTGGTTAAATTGATTTCAATTAGTGATAGGGTAAGGGTTACTTGGTAATGTTTATTTTATTTTTTCACTCAAGGAGTCTGATGGAAAGTCGTATTTTCATCATCAATCCCATGGGAGACTTAAGATTTTAAAAGCAGTGTCTAGAAACCAGGCCATTTTTCCTTAGCGCTGTATCACCTGTCCAGTAAGAGATGACATCATAAAACACATATCATCAATGAGAACCAGATACCTAGGTGATATGGCAACCATGTGGAATTCTCACTATTTTCTTACTAAATTATCATTACATCTGACGGCAAAAGGTTAAAGAATTATTTTAAAACTACTAAGGTTAGAAAAGGCAAGAGTAAGAGAGCCAGAAAATACATGGTTTACAAAAAGTTATTGTGTGGAAAAGAAGTGACGTCAGTCATAATGAGCAAAAATTATATTAACCCTTTCACGACCTGGGGTCACTGATTCCTTAATGCCCAGGTCGTTTTAGGACATCAGCTTATGGGATCATAATGATGCCATAAGCTGATGTCCCTATGTCTGCCCCCTCTCCTTTGTCCCCTGCCACTGTTGCAATCTCGTGACAACGGCAGGGGAGAGAGGGGAGGGGGTCGAGCTCACATGCGTGCTCCCTGCGCGCCCAGCCTTCCCACCCTCCCCCTGCCGGCCTCCATAGCCAGGAAACTGGAAGCCTGAGGCTTCCGGTTTCCTGGGCTACCATCAGGGCTCTGCCTGTTTAGTGTAATTGCAGGCAACTATTAAATGACTAAGAAGAAATCGTTAATCGCTTGTTTAGACCTGAACCTAAAATCATTGTTCACAAATCATTTGGAGTAATAACACATTGTTCAATCGTTCCCATAGGTTCTGTAGGTGTAATAGCTCTGACACGAAAAATCAGCGAGGACAGGATGACCACAAGAACGGTCACAAGTAATGATCATCTTTCCATGTATTTGGTGAACGATTTCAGGCCGTTCACCAAAGCAGTTGTTTGAGATCGTTAATCATCAAAAAAATGTTGTCTAATAGGACCCTTGATTTGTATAGTTTGAAGGAAACAAGGGAAAGATGGGGGGCGGTGAATCTTGAAATGTGTTAAAAGCCCAAATATGGTTTAGGACTCAGCAAGAGGAGAAGGGGGATTGGGAAGTCGGCACTCCGGGACGTAGTGGATAAAATATAACTTTTATTTGTGCATTAAAATCCCATGGTGGGCAAACACAGACCTACGCGTTTCACGCTTCTGCGCTTAATCATGGTCTACGTCCCGGAGTGCCGACTTCCCAATCCCCCTTCTCCTCTTGCTGAAGCCTAGCTTACGGCGTC
Source organism: Dendropsophus ebraccatus (assembly GCF_027789765.1). Taxonomy (NCBI): domain Eukaryota; kingdom Metazoa; phylum Chordata; class Amphibia; order Anura; family Hylidae; genus Dendropsophus; species Dendropsophus ebraccatus. Next base: position 136,966,539 of record NC_091460.1, on the reverse strand, counting down.
TGGCCAACTCCCTGGAGTTCGAGCACCCACCTCTGCACTCAACCTGTTGCTGCTATCCCTGAAGGACTGGTGAGCTGTATCTATTTTTTCTTTTTTTCTTTTTGCTATTTTATGGTTTAGGACACAATGAATATATATATATATATATATATATATATATAATATAGGCAGGCTAGACTGGATGATCTAGGCCAGTCATGTCAAACTCCGGCCCGCCGGCCAAATCAGGCCTGTGGTGCCATTATTTTGGGGCTGCCAGGCAATTCAGAGTTTTAATTACATCTGGCCCGCCATTGCTACTATGAGACTATGGGGAGGGTTGGCTACTATATAAGAGACTATGGGTGAGCACTTGCTACTATAAAAGTGGCTATTGGGGAGGGCTGGCTACTATATAAGACTACAGGGGAGGGCAGACTACTATAAAAGAGACTATTGGGGTGGGCTGGCTACTATTTGGGCACAATTGGAAGGGCTGGCTAATTTGTAGGGCAATTTTTGGGGGATTGGCTATTATGTGGGTTGGGGTTTAATCATGTCATAGCAATTTATCATGTCATTCATCATAGTGCACAGGTCTGGGAGACGCATACCACTGACAGTGCCAGCACCGCAGCATTCATGCTTCAATAATTATCAAGGCTGGCCCGCGACTTTGTTCCTTTTTTTTTATTTTGGCCCACTGTGTATTTGAGTTTGACACCCCTGATCTAGGTGGTCTTTTTATGCTGACTATGTGGTTTTTCCCTAGCATAGAAGACACACATCTTGCATAAAAAGGGCAACAAATAATATGCAATGTGTTATATTTCTTACAGGTGATCCAGACTTCCTAAGGCACATCCCTTTGGGACTTCACAGCACAAGCAATATTGATATTCCCTGTTGGATTCAAAGGATACAATCATAATAGTTACTGACTGGAGGCAGCAGCAGTAATAATGCAGTGGTATTGTCAGGAGTCAAAAGTAGTCACCAGGTAACCAGCCAAAGCACGTTGGGATGGAATGAGATGGTATCAGACACACAATTATGAGGGCAAAACAAGCATTTGCCTACAGCTGATGTCAGTGGGAATGGTGGAAGTACGGCACTCCAATAGGGGGTTGGTGCATGAGATCCAGCAACAGATTAAATGGAAGAAGCCCGGCACTCACCAATGAATTTACCTATTTATTCAAGTGCAGTATTTAACATTACAGCAAAAAGTACAGGTTCCAGCCAACATGGCCTTTATCAGCTTGGCTGATGAAGGCAATGTTGGCCTAAATGTTTACTTTTTGCTGTAATGTTGCATGCTGCACTTGAATAAATAAGCAAATTCATTGGTGAGTGCCGGGCTTCTTCCATTTAATCTACAGCTCGTCAGAACCAGGGAAGGAGGTATTTGGTTGGGGCTCATTGCTGGAGCCTTGTGAGTGGCATAATTCAATACTTATTGTTGCTTTATTCTGTAAAGACAGTATAGCATGATATATTTACTTATGACATCATTTTTTAATTCATTACAGTCTCTACAAAGTGAGGGAGTACAGCCCTTTTTCCCAGAGAGCAGGAATGACAGGGGAGATGTATACTTACCCTTATCTGTGTGTATAGTATAGCATTGCTGCCTTATCTAGGCTTCCAGCAGTATAAGAGAACTGTGATAACCTCTGCAACTCTCTAAAGATAATGAGATGATTCTGCTCATTATGTCTCAGTCTACACATCAATGAGGGATCTGCCACAACAGTGTACTCATCGACTTGAAATAGGGCAACATTATGTTGACAGACTGTGCTGAGAGACCACAGCTGCACAGTGTTCATGATCATGTGGGATCTGCCAATAGGCAAAATGGGAACATACACTGTATACAGTGGTGCCTTGGATTACGAGCAAAATTCGTTCTGGGACCGCGCTTGTAATCCAAATCCACTCTTAAACCAAAGGAAATTTTCCCATAAGAAATCAGAGAAATGCGGACAATTGGTTCCACACCCCAAAACTAATGATTTATTATTCTGAATAACATGTAAAACAAATGAAACAGCAGAATCTGTGATATTATAAGTTACTGTACAGTAATGGAGAGGATGGGAAACACAAGGGCGGACAGAGACTGCAGGGAGCATGAAGGAATGAGCAGGGCAGATGTGGGCACATACATGCAGCGCTCTCTGTCCGGGGAGAGAGGGGTTACAGGTATGGAGAGATTACCCCCACAGTCCTGTCCCCTGATGTAAGCCACAGCCTGAAGGGGATCTGATTTGGAAGGTGAGGGAGACTTCTTGGGTCAGAGTACAGAGCTGTAGACGCCCCTCCCCCACTCGGGCTCCCACCCAGTACAGGAAGCTCTTACACCAAAGCAATGCTCTTACACCAAGTCACAATTTTGTACAACTGTGAGCTCTTAAACCAAAACGCTCTTAAACCAAGTTACTCTTAAACCAAGGTACCACTGTGTGCGTGTGTGTGTATATATATATATATATATATATATATATGCATTGTTTACATATAACAATATAGGCTGACAGACAAGCTTCAACCATAAGAAGGTGGCAGCCTAACTTTAAAGAAGAAGTCTGTCGAAAATTTTTAATAAAGTTTTGGTGTGTGAAGATAAAAAGCTATTTTTTTGGGAGTAAAAATATAAGTGTACTGGCTATACTAAATCTGGGCCAGCATCTTTAAGGGTAAAAACTCACAATCAAGTGCATTATTTCAGTTTCTAATATTAAGCAATGGAATTCAACCTGATCCTGTGTTTTTCACCCTAAAAAAATATTGCTTTTTTTTACCCCTTAAAAAGGTGTCTAAAGTTTCAACCATTAAGGTGGACTTGGAAGTGACAGCTCTATTGGTCTGTCAGAAGCCTAGGTAAGTCAGGATAGTTCCTCTCTAAACTATCCAAACAGATAGGACCCTGTATGTAGTTCCCCAGTCACTCCTTGGCCTGTGGAGGTGCGGGCTGTACTCCATCACTTCCAGAAAACTGTAATCATCTAAGACAGTTCTCTGTCAACTGACTGCCTTAATGCACACACACCCTGCTGTACTGTCTGTGCAGATAATGCAGAAAGGAATGTATGCCTTTAATATGGCCACCCCAGGGGAGTTTTTAAAAACAAATTCAGATGTGTCTACTATTACCTTTCCTTGAATTTAATTAAGGATTCCAATTTTTCATTCGATACAGTTATGCCACATGCTGACAGAGTCACAAAATCATGTTTTATTGTAAATTGGCAACATCTTGCGACACACATTTTAGATATGTTAAGCAATGAGGGAAGGTAAAGAAGAACACATCTGTAGCTATACCTAAAACAAAAACAAAAACAAACAAATATAAAACAGAACAAACACAAAAGACTTGGGGTCCGATGGGGGCACGATAATAACTGTAAACAATCTAGCAGATCAGTGCTCATTTACTGGGCCTATTACACGGCCTGATAATAATTTAACAAGGGCTGCATGGACATCATTACCGATGTCCTTGCAGCCCTTGCTTAAAGTGCATACATTACCTATCCATGCTGCAGGGCTCCTCTTGCGCTCTGCTTTTCACCAGGTCCCGCACACTGCAGCTCCAGAGTGGCCTATGTCAGCTAACAGGCCACTCAGCCAATCACTGGCTCAGGCGGTCCCGGACAGTGATTGGCTGAGTGGCCTGTCAAACTTAGACAGGCCGCTCTGTAGCTGGAGCGCACGGGACCTGGGGAGAAGAAGACCACAGGAGGAGCCCTGCGGCATGGATAGGTAATGTATACAGTTTAGAAATCGCCAGCCGCCGGCCGAGCATCGCTATTACATGTAGCGATGCACAGTCGGCGCCTGACAGTTATAGGTTCAAACTTTTATCCTCAATCAGCCGATAATAGTTGTCATCGGCTGATTGTTGTGTTTATTGCATGGAGCGATAATCATCCGGATAGGGCCGATTATCATTCCGTGTAATAGAGCCCTTATTGTTACTGGTATAAAATGCCATGCATTACATGAATCATCTTTTTTGCGACTTGCCAAATATTTTTTAACCTTGACCAGAAAAGAGGCCATGACTTAGCCAAGTTAGAAAATGTGGCAATTTTACACACACACACACACACACACACACACACACACACACACACACACACACACACACACACACACAATAAAAAATAAAAGGTCAAGTACACATTAAATGGGTACTCCAGTAAAAATCTTTTTTTTCTTTTTTTTTCATATCAACTCCGTACTTTCAGTACTTATCAGCTGCTGTAGGTACCACAGGAAGTGGTGTTTTCTTTCTAGTCTGACACAGTGCTCTCTGCTGCCACCTCTGTCTAAGACAGGCACTGTCCAGAGCAGTAGAAAATCCCCATTAAAAAACCTCTCCTGCTCTGGACAGTCCCTGTGTTAGACAGAGGTGGCAGCAGAGAGCACTGTGTAAGACTAGAAAGAAAACCCCTTTTCCTGCAGGACGTACAGCAGCTGATAAATATGGGAAGACTTGGGATTTTTAAATAGAAGTAAATTACAAATCTATGTAACTTTCTGAAACCAGTTCATTTGAAAGAAAAAGATTTCCGCCAGGGTATAAAAACACAAAGAGGAGTGGCAGTGCAGGGTCAAACTGGGCAATTGCCAGGGCCCTCTTCTCCAAGGGGAATCCCAAGGGATATAAGATACCAGGCTTTTGGCCTAGTGAATAGGGATGGTCCGAACCTGCCGAGGTTCGGGTTCGTACAAACTCGAACTCTTGGCAATGATTCCCGCTGTCTTCCACCTCCGTGGAGAGGGTGGATACAGCGGGAGGACCGCCTGGAAAACTTGGATACAGCCATAGCCATAGGCTGTATCCCAGTTTTCCAGGCGGTCTTTCCGCTGTATTCACCCGCTGCACTGAGCGGCCAGACAGCGGGAACCTTGGCAGGTTCGGACCGTCCTTACTAGTGAACTATATCCCTGGGTGAAATTCAGTCTCAAACTAATATCTTGTCCTAAGGATTTAATACAGCAGCAATTAAAACAAAGCAAGTGGGAGAAAGGTGCGAATAAAAACAATGCTGCTGCTAGTTAGGGAGGGCTGGGAATTGGAACAGTGCTGCTGCCAGTGGGGGAGATGTAAGACTAGGGAGAGTATTGCATGTAGGGGTGCAGCCTGTGTTATTTGCAGCTGCTAAAGAATAGAGTTGATCGAACCTCCGGAAATCCTAGGTTATGTCAAACTTGAACATTCACAAACCTGCCCCATTTGATTGCTGAAGCCGAGTACTGCTTGGAATTCCAGATGGTACCCGGGCACTCTCCTCCTTCCCTACGGACCGGGAAGGCTTCAGAATCAAATGCGGCAGGTTTGTGAATGTTCGAGTTTGATCAACCCTACTAAAGAGATGCTGCTAGGAAGTAATATATGCATGCATAGTTTGCTATGCTAATTTATCACATGGGCCCCACTACTATATTTGCTTATGGCTACACTTAGTCTAAAACCTGCCCTGAATGCAAGATATTCTCTTTAATATAATACGTTCCAGTTGATTTACATGCAGGTAAATGCTTAAATACTCATAGGTTGCTTGCATATATATTGTTAGTTGATCCATAACAAATATATTTATCAATATATATTTTTTTGTTGCTACGTAGCATTCTCGTCAATATATTTTTTACGTAGCATTCTTGTCAATATATTTTAGCCTTGAGTAAACGCTGAGTTGTTTTTTTTTCTTTCATCTTCTCGTTGTGCATGCATGATTAAGTCTTGTTGTAAGCGCTCTTCCTGTAATTGTATACGGGGAAACACTGGCCCCATGGCAGTTCTCAAATGTCATGTAACTTCCTACAGTATTTCCTTAATTCATAATGTTTTGTATTTTATTCAAAAATGAACCCAACAGGAAAAGAAAGTTGTTTCTACATTAGGAGAGAACTCTGGCTGTGGCCTTGTAGGGCTGCCAGGACGTACATGATACTAGTTAACCCTTCTAAAGTTCTTTTACACAGAAATAAAAACATCACTGGTAGGAAAGGTTTGTTGGAATAATTTATTGTATTTGACTCCTAATTGAAGAAAAAGAAACAATCACATTTCGGAAAAGTATATTTGAAAATACATAAAAATTCCAAATGATACGGGTATAATATTAAAGAAGTCGTCGGCCATTTTCAAAATCTGGCAGGCGTCAGGGGCAAGGGCAATTTGATCAAGAGTACGCACTTAGCTCTCCCCGTGCAGCAGGACCAGCCTCAGGACCCCTGCCGGAAGACCCGAGGGAAATGTCTGTACCAGCTGATGGACTGGCCGCTCAGCCAATCAGTGATGAGCGGCCAGTCCATCAGCCGTGTTGTGACATGTCCGGGTTGGTGATCCTGGAGCCCGGCGGGGGTCTCAAGGCCAGTCCTGTCGCTGGCTGCGGGCACAGGGAGAGGTAAGTTTCTACTCCTGATTAAATTCACCCCTGCCAGCTGACATATTTTAAAATTTGTAATTTTGTAAGTGTGCACCTCTAGCACGGATGCAGTGTTCGAAAAAGCCTAACAGTAAAGAGCCTAAGCTTAAGCCCAAACAGTTATATTGTAATGTCAGCAACTATAAATACAGTTTTATTCATGACAATTTCCTGTGTATGGTAGAAAATACTATAGTTGTTTAATTTTATTACCAGAGGCTAAGCTAAGGGAATGTAAAAAGATAAGTCCTTATGTGTAACCTCTGCTCTGCACAATGGCATAGCTACCATGGAGACAGACCATGCAACAGCTACGGGGCCTCTGCGGCAGCTGTCAGCACTCACAGCACCCAGGCCTGCCACCACTGGCAAGGCTTTCTGCCCTGCCAGCTTCTCTAGTGGCCAGAGGCAGAACTGCACCTCCAGTCACAAGAGGACCCAGACAGTATACTGGTTATCTGGTCAGGTGATGAATCCCAATTCAGATATTTTGTGCAGTATCTTAAAGACAATTAAAGGAAGCTTGTCACCCCAGCTGCCGGGGTGAAGCCCGTCTGACCCCCTGGTGGAGCCCCTTATACTTACCCCTTCCTTGAAGTCTCAGTCCTGGACCCCGTCCCGGGGGCCTAGAAATCCTCGTCAGAAGCCGTGCACACACGCGCTTACCAGAGATGAGTCCAACGCCCATAGAGAATTACTGCTCCAGTCATTCTCTATATGCGTCGGACTCATCTCTGCTGAGCACGCGCGCACGGCTTCTGACGGGGATAAGTATAAGGGGCTTCACTGGGGGGTCGGGCGGGCTTCACCCCAGCAGCCGGGGTGACAGGTCCCCTTTAAATGAACATGTGTTTTTCAAATTGTTTGGGTGGGAGCGAGTTTTTGTGTATACTAAAAGAAAAAGATGGGTTTTGATCCATTTTTAATTTGTTTTTTTTTTTTGTATTTAAAGATGGGTTTGCTAACGAAAGAAAACCTACTAAGAATTAATCTTCAGCATTGGATCATTGGATTTGGAGCCTTCAGTACTTCCCACTGTAAAATTTGTTGTTTTTATGTTTCATCTCGGCATATTTGAAAAGAGTTGGCAACAAATACAAAAATTTTGCAACTGGGAATAACTAATTACATTACAGTGGAAATAACACTTTATCATTTGGATGTTTCTTTGTTCTGAAACATTGGTAATCTCTGGTTCTATGTCACCCTTAAAAACTATAAATCTTGTGTCACTGCTGGGTTATTACACATAATTAGATGTAGGGATGGCGAGCAAATAGGTATTATCACTTGTGCATGGCTCCTAGCAACACTCGTGACACATTCCTGCTAATTTCAATATAGTATTAGATGCTTGGATGAATTCAGTTTTGGGCCTCAAATCAAAGTCACAGCTTTAGATTTGGCTCCATAAACTTGTATTACAAGAGAATAGAGAACGGAACTAATTAGTCACTTTCACAGAATTGGCTCCAGTGTAGTTTTTCTTTAGTTTTTGAATCCTGATTATTTTTATTTTTTTTATATATATATACTCCATAGTTAGACTTACAGGCTACATTTTAAAAAAAAAATGTATAACATGCATACATTTAAAGTCATACAGTTATATCATTGGGTCACATGTTGTAAAATTAAAGGAGTGTTCCTATCTTGCCTTTTTGGCTTTCTAGCCCACTCCAACTTTTTTACATTCCTATTAGGTGGTCGGGGAGCGGAAAATAGCTCAATTGGGCGAGCTATGCAACCTGTGTAAGTAAAGGACCTTTTACTTGGGCCGATTATTGGCCGGGAGCGTTGCAGCTATTAATTGGCCTGTGTAAAAGCGATCAGCTGAGGGCAGGAAAAATGCCAGATCCTTGACTGATCGGGTTTTTAGAAAATGCTTAAAAATATCACTACCGTCCGTACATCTCCCTGTGTAAAAATAGGATGTGAGGGCCAAAAACTCTAAAGGCAAACTGACAGTACAACTAAATATATATCCATGCTGTCAGTTTCTAGATCACACAGCAGTGCATACTTACCTAGTGTCCTGCTGTTGTGATCCAGCATTCTTCTGTTTAGTAGTTGTCTCTTCAAACCCCAAGTCCTCCAGAATGATTGTATGATTGGCCTAAAGAGCGAGAGCTGGAGAAATGGGATGCTGGATGACAGCAACAACACGCTAGGTAAGTATGCACTGCTGTGTGATCTGAAAACTGACTGTCAGGGACAGGGAGGCAGGGACAAGACACGACAGTGAGCCCTGATGCTGAACCCACCAACTGTCCCTACCTACTTGCCTCAAACGGCCCTAGGCGGCCGTGGACAACCGCAAAGACGTTCCCTGTACTAGATACGTGCACACAGAACAAGACAGACAAACACAATATTGGATAGTCAAGCAAGCAAGGTCAGAACCAAACGGGCAGTATAGTACAAAATCAGGTAACAATCGGATAGTCAAAAAGTCAAGCAAGAGGTCAGGTAACAAAGTCAAGCAAGCAGATGGAGTTAGGACGGGGATCGCAGGAATAGACAGGGGGAGCTGGGACCAGGGTAGGAAACCTGATACCCAGCGCTGGGAGACTGGCTTCAGCTCTCTTTTATGATGACCAAGAGCCCGGTCCGGATCCCCATTGGACCGCCGCTCTGATCTTCAAGGTTCCAAACAGGTAGAGAAGAACATCAATCAAACAATGGCTGTATGTTAACAGTCACTGCTCGCTTTTTCCCTAAAAAAAAAAAAAAAAAACAGTAGAGTATCATAAAACACAGCTTGACTTTTTAACTATCTTAGGCTGGGTTCACACTACGTATATTTCAGTCAGTATTGTGGTCCTCATATTGCAACCAAAACCAGGAGTGGATTAAAAACACAGAAAGGCTCTGTTCACACAATGTTGAAATTGAGTGGATGGCCGTCATTTAATGGCAAATATTTGCTGTTATTTTAAAACAACGGCTGTTATATTGAAATAATGGCCGTTATTTACTGTTATATGGTGGCCATCCACTCCATTTCAACATTGTGTGAACAGAGCCTTTCTCTGTTTTTAATCCACTCCTGGTTTTGGTTGCAATATGAGGACCACAATACTGACTGAAATATACATAGTGTGAACCCAGTTAATGTCACTATAATCACTTCATCTTATCAAACAAATATGATTGAGTGATTTCTATTGGTGCCAGGTTTTGCTAGCACAACCATGTACCATGTGTGCAAAATATTACCTTTTAGGTTATGGTGTAGTAAAAAAAATAACTTGTATTTTACTACTGTATGACTTTGTACATTCCCAATTATGTAACTTCCAATGCGACACAATGTGATGTTCCTTTATTCTGACTATTACCACATAACTAGACTACTACAACTGCCGACATTACAGTCTCGTCTGCTACAACTACTAATGCTGCTCCTACTACAAATGGCAACTATCATCGCCATTATCATAAAAATGCATACAAGTCAGAGATTGTGTCTTCCAAAGTGAACCGAACATTCCTTCCAAAGATGTAAACATCTGGGCAGCTTAACCTTTTAGCTTCTAAATTGGTTTGGTTGCTGTATATGGCCTGTAGTTGTATTGGACAGCATTCCCCTCAATGTGTTCCCTGTGATGTGTAGTGGGCTTCCCTGTGGTGCTCCTTCATGGTTTCTCACATGCTCATTCGAAGGAATTTATATCCGTTTCACATTTTAATCTTCTTTGTGTCTAAGCATCCTGAGCATGTTATGTGACCTGCTGCTTTATAATGCAGAAAAAAAAAATGCGGAAAGATAAGGATCGGTTGCAACCCAAGCAAAGCTGTCTCGTTTTAAATTTCAAAATTTTAATTTTCAATCATTTAAATTGCACACTTGATTATTAAAAACAATGAAGGAGAGTGGACATACAGCAAATGAAACAATGGGACTAATTCCCTAAGAAATATAAGGAGGATGCCATGGAATATAAATAGAATACTGGTGGCCCCTTCCAGCTTATGATGCATTCCCTTTGAGTTATATGCAATGTAAAACACAGAAGTCGGCACTACCACTCTCACCAGGATGCCAGATTAGGAAGATTTTGGGAGTATTTTTCGCTTGTGGAAGTCACACTTATAGGTGGTGCTTACTTAGAAAATGTAATTTATACAAAGAAAAAAACACAAGGGCACTCACCAATTTTATGCGTGATTCCTTATTTTCAGAGTGTAGTTTAGCTCACATCACAAACAGCAAAGATGCCAACACCCTGACTAGTGATCATGTCCTCGCCCTCTGTAACAGCCATGGGATGTGAGTTAAACTACACGGAAAATAAAGAATCTGGCATACTATTGGTGAGTGCCCTTTCATTTCTTTTTTTTGTATGTCTTTTCTTTGCATTTCTATTCTTTTATATGTTTTCTTCTTTTTTCTTTCTCTTTTTTGGTTGCTATAAAGTCACTAAGCACCTTTCTTACCACCTTTTTCAGCCCAAGAATAGTACACTTTATTTTCTACGTTTTGTATTATACTATATTGAGTTTTATCTTTGGATGGTATGGTACTGTATGTTATATTAACCACTTAGAACTAGAGATGAGCGAACCGGGTTCGAGTCGATCCGAACCCGAACGTTCGGTACTTGATTAGCTGGGGCTGCTGAACTTGGATAAAGCGCTAAGGTTGTCTGGAAAACATGAATACAGCCAATGACTATATCCATGTTTTCCACATAGCCTTAGGGCTTTATACAACTTCAGCAGCCACCGCTAATCAAATGCTGAAAGTTCGGGTTCGGATTAATTCGAGCATTAAAATTTTGGGGAATAGTAGAAGTAATCCACCATTTAAAATTAGGTGGAAGTTTGCTTTGCTCAATTTTGATATTTATCCCCAGGAGGACTGCAATGCTTCTTTCTCGATGGGGCACATATAGCCCGACACTGGTCTCCTATGCAGAATTTCACAGGAGCTCAGCTGTTGTATGACTACTAGAGATGGGTGCAACTTGAGCATGCTCAAGCCTGATCTTTGGCATTTAAATACCGAGGCTTAAGAGGTTGGATGCAACCCTATGGGATCTGAGAAAACATGGAAACAGCCTATGGCTATGTTCACACACAGTATTTTTGCTCAGTATTTTTGTCAGTTTTTAAACCAAAACCAGGAGTGGATTGAAAACACAGAAAAGCTACGTTGAAAATAAGTGGACGGCCGCCATTTAATGGCAAATCACGGTTGTTATTTAAAAACAATGGCCATTGTTTTAAAATAAGGGCAATTATTTGGCATTAAATGACGGCCGTCTGCTAAATGTATCATTTTCTCATTGTGTAAAATATCTTTATTACATGAAAGTTTATGTAAATTACAGTAAATTGTTGACAAATAGTCTAGAAGAAAGCAGTATTCAGTTGGTGAATATTTTCTTGGAAAAAAAAAAGAAAACTGAATACATAGAGATTCATACATCAACTGTCTGCATTCCTATCTAAATGATACAGCAATTATTGTAGGTCACATCTGCAGAGGGTTATCCCTCATGTATTATACAACATGATATTAACACATGAATGTTCACTTTATACTGAACGTATGCTGTAGAACAATAGGGGCCACACTTAGTTATACAATGGGCAGCAGATCTGTTATATAATGTACCATGAGTAACAACAACCACCTTGCTATAAAACAGGATACAAGACAGATTGCAGTAACTATACATTTCTGTGGGTAGTGGAAAAAGTGTAAGAACCCCCTTCACTTACAAAAAAAAGAGGGAAAATCGAAGTATCTACAAACATTGAAGGGGTTTTCTCATCCCCTTAACTTTTGTTAGATGATGGGAAAAGATAAGGAAAACAACACATTGCTTTAACAAAATTGCTTTAACTTTAAAGCGAATGTTTTTTACATGAAAAGTCCGGTGCCGGTCTAATGGAGCATCATCACAGAGGGAAGAGGAGATAGTCACACTAGGGACGACGGGCCAGCCCCCAGTGCTTCATGCCAGGTCCGTGCTTGGGAATAAACAGAGGTCATGCACAAGAATTGGGCCACAATTAAAAAAAAGGACCACGCCACCGGCATCCCTGAACCGGTGCCAGTCTATTCATTAAAAAAAAAAAAAAAAAAAACACAAAGTGATGTACATTTGCTTTAATCTTGTTCATTTTCTTTCGCTGTCACATTAGCATTGGTTACTTAGGATCCCGACCACCACTATCAGCTATAAGAACAGTGACCGGGCAGTTATGGGACTGGTGGTCGGGAGCTGGTAAGTATGTTTTCTCCTTCTGACATCCCACATGCCTACAGAGTTTGGATTGTCCCTGGAGACATGTATGATTGTCAGAAGGAGACAAAACAATGCTAAGCTCATTCACCTTTATAACAACAACTAAGAATCACCCCCCTTTAGTAACAATGTTAGGTCACTAAACAACAACAACTAATTTCCAATAATATATGGAGACCAATAAACATTAAAATAGAACTTTATTTTTTATTATTAAAGTACATTACACTTAAAGAACTCAAATAAGGGAATAGACTAGATTTTTTTTGTCCCTGAACACTTGTGGAATTTGGGGAATACCTGTCTGAGAGTGTTGGGAACAGGACATCATTGACAGGGGTTAGGAAAACATTGACAGTGGAGCAGAGTGGGCATGTCCCCTGCAACCCCAGCAACATGGCTAAGTATGAGTTTTTCAAATTCATTATTTTATGTAATTTACTGACCTTCATATAATTCAACCGAAATATATAATATACCGGCACGTGGTACATGGGTTTAGAAACATAGAAACATAGAAGATTGTCGGCAGAAAAAGACCACTGGGTCCATCTAGTCTGCCCTTTTAGTATTTTCTTCCTTATTATCTTAGGATAGATATATGTCTATCCCAGGCGTGTTTAAATTCTGTTATTGTAGATTTACCAACCACATCTGCTGGAAGTTTGTTCCAGACTATACAGATTCAAATCCTTAAGTCTTTCCTGATATGGTTTATGCCTCACACCCTCCACCATTTTTGTAGCTCGTCTTTGGACCCGTTCTATTATATACCCGTTCAAATTATATACCAACATATCCTGGCGTTGGTTTTTAAAAGTAGCCGAGAGGCATTAGTATCAGCCATAGGTGTGTTGTGCAACATCTCCTATCTCTCCATGTCATAATTTATTTTTCTCCATTTTCTGAGCAGTTGGCACTCCTCTTTGTAAGATCCTCATGACCCAAATTAGCAGGAGACACCTGTGCACACATGTCATGTACCTCCTACCTTTCCCATTCTATCTGCAGGAGCAATGGTCAGTACAAGATCATATTCACACTTGTGTTGTTTGGCGGCAGCTTTCTCCGCCGGCGGTGCCTGCTGGGTTTTGGGGTGCACTTTGGGTTTGGTCCTGTGACACTAGGGTTGCAGGGCCATTGTATGGCCTCCCTTCCCTGTTTGTGCACGCTTTGCGGGGTTAGCGGTCGCTGACCGACACCGCGTGGAAACAGTGTAGGGACCCATGTGAGCCAGGAGACCAGCATGGGACAATATGGTTTGATCACATTATATACCAACATCCTGGCGTTGGTTTTTAAAAGTAGCCGAGGGGCATTAGTGTCAGCCATAGGTGTGATGTGCAACAGCTCCTTTCTCTCCATGTCATATTTAATATTATACCACACTGTACTTTAGTTAAAGGGGTACTCCAGAGACTCAAGAAAAATTTTTTGTTTGCTAATACACTCTGCCGAACAGCCCTATACACAGCAGGGTCCCGTGCCCCCATTGTCTGTATATTCTTATAGCATAGTGAGCTATGACACCGCTCACTGTGCAAAGGCTGCTAACATTAATATACAGTACATGGGGGGGAAACGGGACCCTGTAATGTATAGTGCTGTTCGCCAATGTTAGACGAGAGCAGTGGATCAGGAACTGCAGGGTTTAGTTTGTGTTTATGTGTGTTGTTCCTTACTGTTTCTAATATATGTACATTAAAAACCTATAATTAAAAAAAAAAGTTATACATAACATTATTAAATCAATGTATTTAGCATACATTTTTTTAAAATTCTCAGAGTACTCCTTTAACTAGATTCTGAATGCCCAGTTAAAATTGTACATCAATCTTCTATTTTTGTGACTCCAAGATTTCACACCATCAGGGAAGCACATGTATTTAATTAACAAAAAAAAAAAAAAAAAAAACATCTCCACTGCCTGAAGACGCTCCATCTATTGTTGCACCATTACTTCTTTCTGATATTGGTAAATAACAAAACATCCACATGATAAAAAAAAAAAAATACGTATATGAGTTATTCCTGTGGGCAGACAATCGCTGGACTGAGTGGGCACTTTGTTCCCACACACAATGGCATCAGAAGGAGGAACATGTGGAGATCAGCAAGAACCAGAAGATTTTGGGGCAGCAATGGTGGTGGAGTAGAGGAGGGGGCACACTGCTAACTGCAATACTTTTAGGGGTGTTTAATAATAATAATTATTATTATTATTATTATTATTATTATTATTATCTTTATTATTATTTCAGGAGAGATTCTGTTTTGGCCGTTTTTTTGGGTCTGTAAACTTTCCAGCAGTTTGGTTGGTGTACATAACTTTAATCCTCTGCTTTTCATTAATTTTCCATCCAAAAACTTTCATATGCTTTCACTAGAAGACATGTGGTTGAACTGCCTTAATTAAATAGTCAATGTCTTGAAGACATATGGGAGACACTTTATATAAACAGCACTTAAAGGATCTTTCTAAATGCATGACAACAATCTGCATTCAATATATGTCGACTGCTACAGATAAGGTATAAAAATCAAAGTACATTAGTTCTGAAAGCGTTTCTTTTGGTATATAAAGTATTGCAAATAAAGTTAATAGAAATTAGCCTGAAAGATATGTGGCAAATAATTTTAAACAATACCTTTAAGGGTTAAGAACCAACAACATCTAGGCATTACATGATCAGTCATTCATTTGAATGGTCAGCATGTCATCATAACACATTTCCCTTCAAGATGGTCCTGCTGGCGAAATGGATGGCTGGTTACTCATCTCGGGTCAATGTGAAATTACTGTTATCAACCGATTAATTCAGTTAATAAAAAAATTGGTTATTGCTCTATAACTAAGTGTTGTAAAGAAGGGGTATCTCCTTTGTGCCCTCTCTTTTAGTAGTATTGCTATATGAGAGCTGTAGAGATAGTCTGCTGGTGGTTCATTGGTTGGCACTCTTGCCAAGCAGTGCTCTGGTACAGAGTTCAATGTATGCTGTATGGGTTTTCTTTGGGTACTCTGTTTTCTTCCCTCTAAATTAATCTAAAGATTAATTTGGACTTTAGATACTGAGCACAGGGAATCATAAAGTCTGTACAGCACTATGGAACATGTCAGTGCTATTTGAACTAAAAAAAAAAAAAAAAAAAAAAGAACTTGCTATCTTTGTACTATGACACAATTGTGGAATATATATTGGTTGTCGTTAGAGGCCTTGTGAAGGCCTCTGTGCTGCTAGGTAAGATCTCTTATTAGAGCCTGTGAAGTTTAAAATAAAATAAAATTAAAGTATTGAAAAATGCAGGGTTAACACTACATAAGACACTGTCCATTTTGTGACCATGTCACAGAAGGGCCGGTGTCTGTGAAGATCATCCCGGCCGGTACTGCAATTCTATTCAATTGGGATGCAGGTGCATCCGTGTGCGCCCGCATGCCAGTTTACGATAGCACACAATGGAAAGTGCGTCCGGAGCTGCACTCTCCTTTGTGTGAATAGTCAGTGGTGTGCGGTCGCTATTCAATGAATAGTGGGCACACAAAACTGACATGTCAGTTTTTACTGCGGCCACTAGGGATCCCTAACGGAGTGTATACTATGTGTATACACTCCGTCCGGGATTCACTCTGACTGTAATGCAACGTGAAATTTCTATTAACAACGGCCTTGATTAATAGAAACTTTATGTTGTGTGAATGTAGCCTAAACAGAACCATTTTTCCAGTTAAAAAAAAAAAAATATATAAAAGATTTTAAAAACATGACAGAAATACCAAATATGTTGGTTGAGTATATTCTACAAAAAAGGTAAACAAACTGTTTATTAGTCATAATATATGGAATAAAATTATCAAAAGCCTCACCTTCAAAAGTTATAGTAGTCAGAATACAGTGATATAAAGCAATCTTTTTAGGTTTACAATTTTAAAAAGTAGTAAAACACAGCAAAAACTATAAATTGTTATAAATTATTGTAATTGTACTAACTCCCACAATAAAGTTAAAATGGCAGGTTCACCACACAGTGAACATTGTAAAACTAAACCCCCAAAAGTTGCATTTTACTTTTCATTTTCGACCCACAAACATTCACAAAATTGCCTGCTCCCTTAAAGTGTCGTTATAACTTTCAAGATCTAAATCAACAGTAGATATGAAATAAAACAAGTTTGCAATTTACATTCATTATTTTTTTGTTGTAAAAACAAAGCAGAACTTACCGGAAATCCAGGTCCAGTCTCCTGAAGGCAGCTATATAAAAGCTATACTTACCAGAAATCCAGGTCCAGTCTCCTGAAGGCAGATTTTCTGACTTGTGCTGGTTGAAAACAACAGACTAGACACAGGAATTCCAGTCAGTAGAGAGTCACGGCTCAATGTTTCTGTCAATCACATGACTGCCTTTTCTCTGTGAGCGCTCAGATGGCCTGGGTTACACAGGACTTCCTGTTTTCTGACTGTTTTCTATTTTGTTTTAAAGAGTCAGAAAACAGGAAGTGCAGTGTTTTCGATAACTAAAAAAAAAAAAATTGTAAATTGCAAGCCTGATCAAAGCGACTCTGTACTGGCACCTTGCTGGCTCTGAACTGCCGGCACCACATTGTAGAGGTACTCACACCATTCCCTGTTCGTGGGTTAGCCTGTCTCCCGATGCTGGTATTTAGAAGACCGTTATCAATGCAGCGGGAAGTAAAACTGGTGTGCTCTAGGCCTGCGGCACCTCTCTCTCGCCTCCATCTAGCCCAGCAGCATTCTGAAAGTGAAGAGAGGTGGGGAAAGAGGCCACAGGCCTAGGGCACTGATGCTCTAGGCCACGACAGTTTGACTGCCCACCGCAGTGACACCGCATGACATTGATAAAAGTCATTTTTATTCTAAACACTGTCACGTCAAAACAGGTCCCGAATCGGGAACAGTGTGAGGAGCTCTAAAGTGCAGTGCTGGCGGTTCCTGGTGTCTCAGCCTTAGGCTGAGCCTGATCAGCCACCGTAGCCACTGATCAGCTTTGCTTATTACAGGCATATTTCATTGCAGTGCAGAGTGGCAAAGAAAAAGCCATATCTGAGACTGGCCAATAAAAGAAAAAGATTAAGATGAGCAAAAGAACACAGACATTGGACAGAGGAAGACTGGAAAAAAGTGTTGTGGACGGATGAATCCAAGTTTGAGGTGTTTGGATCACAAAGAAGAACATTTGTGAGACGCAGAAGAAATGAAAAGATGCTGGAAGAATGCCTGACGCCATCTGTTATACATGGTGGAGGTCATGTGATGGTCTGGGGTTGGTGCTGGTAAGGTGGGAGATTTGTACAGGGTAAAAGGGATTCTGAATAAGGAAGGCGATCACTCTGCACCACCATGCCATACCCAGTGGGCAGCGCTTAGTTGGAGCCAATTTCATCCTACAACAGGACAATGACCCTAAACACCTCCAAATTGTGCAAGAACTATTTCCAGCAGAAGCAGCAGCTGGTATTCTATCATAGGTAATGGAGTGGCCAGCACAGTCACCAGATCACCACCCCATTGAGCTGTTGTGGGAGCAGCTGGACCGTATGGTACGCCAGAAGTGCCTATCCAACCAATCCAACTTGTGGGAGCTGCTTCTAGAAGCGTGGGGGGCAATTTCTCCAGCTTACCCCAACAGACTAATAGCTAGAATGCCAAAGGTGTGCAATGCTGGAATTGCTGCAAAAGGAGGATTCTCTGACGAAAGCAAAGTGTGATGTAAGAACAATGTTATTTCACATACAAATCAGTATTTCTAACCTTGTCAGTGTCTTGACTCTATTTTCTATTCATTTCACAACATATGGTGGTGAAGAAGTGTGACTTTTCATGGAAAACACAAAATTGTTTGGGTGACCTCAAACTTTTGAACGGTAGTGTATTTTCCCCATAGCCCCCAAAACAATAATAAATTATGGGGAAAAAAAGAAAAAAGTACGCATATGTAGTATTGTCACGTGCGTAATGACAGTTGGAATAAAATTATTACATAATTAAACCTGCGCGGTGACCGCTGAAAATTTAAAATGAGAAAAATACTAATTCTGTCTGCATTTTTTTCACACAAATAAATTCCATATCAGCTAAAATTTACCACTAACCTACTTACAAAGTACATATATTGTAGGGGAGTTGCTCAGGTATAGCTAGGTAGCGGTAGCAGACAGAGGAAAACAGGCAATTCACAGTTCAAATCTTAGGGAGGCATTTATTAAGTCCGGCGTTTTTTACGCCGGACGTAAAAATGCCCCCGCAGCTCCGGCGCTACGGAGATTTATGTAGAGGCGGACTGCCTCTACATAAATCCCGTGCGCGCCGTTGCGCACCGACGAAAACCTACGCCAGCTGAGGACTGGAGTAGGTTTTCGGCGTACATTTTGGCGGAACGGATGATAAATGGCGCGGACTCTGAGTCCGCGCCCTCCGTTCCGCCCACTCTCCGCCCCTTTTCCGCCCCCTGGCGTACTCGGCGGAAAGTGCCGATTTGCGAATATTTTATTCGCAAATCCGCCATTTTTGCTTAAAAAAAGACGCAAATCGGCACTTTCCGCCGAAAATCATCCATTCGCCGGATGATACATGTGGCCCATAGTGTTTATTCACACTACAAAAACAAATGGAACAAAAATCCAGCATTACCTTCATGCTGCCATCACACATAAGTGCAGTTCCAGCTTGGCCTTTAAAGCAGTAACAGAAGTTCTAAGTGTTGGTTCAGACCTTACAGCAGCAGCTGCCTTGTACACAGTCCATGTGTCTGAACACAGTCCAACCAGTCCTCCTAGACAGATCACCTAGGTGTACTCCAGACTTGAGCACACACCACCTCCCTCTGCCCTCACTCCCAGCTCAGCTTTCTATGTTGGGAAATGCCTAAAAACCTGGAATGGCTTAATAACTCCAGTCCAGTCCTTGAACCTCGCTCTCTGCATTACTCAGAGCAAGACAAGCTGAGAGGAAAATACCTCCCATCCAGCAACAAACCCCATATATATATATATATATATATATATATATATAATGTCACAAAAAAAACAATCCCAGAATCAGAAAAAAAAGTTATAGCATCACATAGCTACAACCGCATAAAGTCCGGTCCTAAAGGGGTTAAATTCAACCCCCCACTTTAATCCTTCATATTATGTTCACTCAACATTTGATTTTGAACGTTTTTTTTTTTTTTTTTTTTCTTTTTTTTGAATGGCTGTCATTTTGAGGTAAAAATATGTCTATATTTTAAATATTACGCTGTTTATAATCCTGGAAAACTCGCTGACGGCCCCTATGTGTTCTGTAGTTCGTATGCAACTATGAAATGGCTTAAAAGAATATTAACAACAGGACGGGATTTTACATCTCTAGCCATTTATCTATCTATTTTATTTTATTTTTTTTACTTTATCAGGTTACAATGAAATATTCAGTCTTACTATTTTACAACTATTCCTTCAGGTCCTATAAAGAAATGTCACAGAAATATTTCAACCTATTTTTAGCTGTTTTATAGCTATTATTTCCCATATTCATGATTCCAGCATTGTCTATAATTACTCTTCCTTTAAGATGTTTTTTTCCCCCCCAAAAAAATATGCGAAGAATAATTTCATTTGGGATCTTTCTGGCTGTCTTAACCTGGTGAATAGCCAGAAAATTTGGTTTTCATTTTTCGTCTGGCGCATAGCCTTTGCTTTCCAGTAGATACAAAGACAAACAAGAATTTAAGTCCAACGGCAACAAGACTGACTTCCCGGTGTCTCTGTATATTTAAATACTTCTATCTACATCAATGTAACATAAAAAATTGTTCCTTCAAAATAATCAGCAAGAGAGTAAGATAATAAAACTCTTTCCCAGTTAACAAATATCAACCCATTGGAATAAACTGGGAAAATTATAATAAAGGTTGAACATAAAGGGGTTTCCCCACTAACAATTTTGATCACCGAACCATCACTTAATTTAACAAGGGGAATGCCCAAAGCCGCTTCATTTAACTCTATGAGCCTGACAAAAATAGTTGAGTTCAATTCTTTCAAATCAACTAGTAGATCCTGTATGCCCAATTTTGTATTCACACGTTCCGTAATTTACGGATCCGTATTTCCGTATCCGAGTTAGTGCACATTGAAGTCTATTGGGCTATTCACACGATCAGTAGCAGAAATGGATGAAAATCAATCCGTAAAAAAAAAAGGTCCTAGTGCGGACCGGGTGCGGACCCAGATTTTTTCACGGATGCTCTCATTGACATCAATTGTCTACGGATTGTTTGCGGATTGCAACATGTTTGGCATCCGTATTTCCGTAGAAAAATATGGATAACTCATGCTCCTATTGTGCACAGCAGTATATAGAAGTGCTGGGATCTATAGTTCTCCGGATCTCCGGGCGGACAGCTGACGGAATTCCGCGGACATTTTCCGCGAGAATTCCTCAGTCTGAACCCGCCCTATAGCAGAATCAGTAGACGAATGTATTGAGGCAGTGTTGGTGATGGTATATCAGAGAGCTGGGATCTGTAGTACTCCACAAGGTGAAGACCATACAGAAGGGTGCCTGCTCGGAACATTGCATACTTTATATTGTGCCGAATTTAGCTGACAGGCCATTCATTCACTGCTCACAGTCTCTTAATTGATTCATTGATACTTTCCTAACCACATAGTAAACACCAATTTATTGAGCTAATTGGTAATGATGATTGGCAGCTGGGCTACAAAGGTACAAGTACCAATTACCTCAATAAATTGGGGTGTTGATTGTAAACACCCCAATTTATTGAGGTAATTGGTACTTGTACCTTTGTAGCCCAGCTGCCAATCATCATTACCAATTAGCTCAATAAATTGGTGTTTACTATGTGGTTAGGAAAGTATCAATGAATCAATTAAGAGCACTGAAGGCAGAACGGCACAGGAGGATCGCATAGGAGATCGCATCCTTACCGCAGGAGGGGTCTGATGATGCCGCAGGAGGGGGTCTGATGCCGCCAGAGGGGGTCTGATGCCGCAGAGGGGGTCTGATGATGCAGGAGGGGGTCTGATGCCGCCGCAGAGGGGGTCTGATGCCGCAGCAGAGGGGGTCTGATGATGCCGCAGGAGGGGGTCTGATGCCGCCGGAGGGGGTCTGATGCCGCCGGAGGGGGTCTGATGCCACAGAGGGGGTCTGATGATGCAGGAGGGGGTCTGATGCCGCCGCAGAGGAGGTCTGATGATGCCGCAGGAGGGGGTCTGATGCCGCAGAGGGGGTCTGATGCCGCCGCAGGAGGGGGTCTGATGATGCCGCTGCAGTGGGGGTCTGATGCCGCCGCAGAGGGGGTCTGATGATGCCGCAGGAGGGGGTCTGATGCCGCAGAGGGGGTCTGATGCAGCCGCAGGAGGGGGTCTGATGCAGCCGCAGGAGGGGGTCTGATGCAGCCGCAGGAGGGGGTCTGATGCAGCCGCAGGAGGGGGTCTGATGCAGCCGCAGAGGGGGTCTGATGCCGCAGAGGGGGTCTGCCATTCATTCACTGCTCAGTTGAAGTCTGGTCCAGCAACGGATGGAATACGGATGGAATACGGATGTCCAATCCGCAATTTCTCACGGGTTGTTTCAGGACCAGAAAAAAATACTGAACGTGTGCATAAGGCCTAAGGGTAGCTTCACACATACCGGATTTGCAGCGGATTTAACGCTTACAGTACCAGAATTCGGAGCGGATTTCGCTGCAAACAAATGTGGTACGTGTGAAGCTACCCTTATAGTCTGAGAGAGGCGATTAGCTAGTATAGGGTCCAAATCTGGGGTTCACCTTAGCATAGCGAGTTGGTACATTCTATTTGATCAAATGGTTTGCTCTTTTATTTTATTTTTTAAAAACTTTAGAACAGGTTTTTATCATGTGTACGCTGTAGGGAGTATATGCGGTAAGTCCTGAAACTTGCAGTTTGCTGCAGCAGTTTTTTTTTTTTTGTCTGTATGTTAGCTACAGCAGCGTGCAAACTGCATAGTGTGAACAAGATGAGTGGAGTGCTGGCTATTCTTTTGCTTTTTATGTTGCATCTTGGGGCTGTCACTACCGCCTTTTAGCCGTGCACTCCACCCAGATCTTGTGAGTCTTTTACACAGAGTTTAGTTGATCCTGTATGCCCAGTTTTGTAGACTTATAGTCCAAGAGAGGCGATAAGCAAGTATAGGATCCAACTCTAGGGTTCACCTTAACGTTATGAGTTGGTACACTCTATTCTTTTATCCTATGTACGCTAGAGGGAATATATGCGATGAGTCCTGACACTTGTAGTTTGCTGCAGTATTTTTCTATTTTTGTTTATAAACTACAACTGTCAAAAAGCCGTAACGTCTTCACACAATACAATTGAAATGATTCAAGAGGTACCAATATTTTCCTTAAATACAATTCTGAGAATTTGAATTCCAAAAAAATTAGTCTATTTAAAATCATTTCCTCTGTACGTAAGAATTCTCGCCATCGCTGACCTCTGTGCAGTTCTAGCTACACGCCGTTATGAAAGTTTGCATCGTTAAATCTATTTATGGTGTAAGCTTAATTGGAAAACCAATAACTTGTTTAATAAGATCCCTGAACTATTGTATATTATTTACTCTGCAAAGCATTCAAACCATGTGTGGAAAATAGTGATTCAATATGCACAACCTCTAAAATACCCCAGATGCTTAAGTATAAAACTGCACTGCACATAATAAAGGCTATTAGTGGAAATGACTCAACTGGGCAATTTATTATTCAGGACAACAAGTTCTTTGATATAAGTTTAGAATGGGTAATGCAGTGGCATAGCTATAGTGGGTACAGACGTGTAGTCTGAGGGAACTTAATCACTGGCTCTGGCACATAAGCAGACACTAGTATTAGGTAATGATTGGTGGAACCATCTTACACAATAGGAGCCAGGAGTTTCAAGTTCTGCTTATAAGGAAATGGAAGGGTCTGAAAGTACTTTTTTTTTTAAAATAAAGTTTCATTGAATTTTCACAAATGTTATGGTTGACAACACAACATAATATAAACTGCAAAAAAACAGGCATTGCTTCTGACCAAGCAGGGTTTGCAAAACAACGTACAAGTAAAACAAGTTGTTCTTTGTCAGGTGGATCGGTCACTGTAACAGGCGCCAACGAAATCATGGAAAGATACTAAGAGGAAGGGAGCTACGGTCTATTTGCTGAAAGTAGCTAGGAGGCTCGCCATTCTTACTACATCATGACTTAACCTGTGCCTGACAAGATCATTATGACAAACTATAAAAATCAACCTGGTGGGTGAATAGTTAGGTAGAAAGGGGGTGGGAGGGGAAGAGGGAGGGGGGAAGAGAAAAAACGAAAGGAGAATAGGGGGAAGAAAAAGGGGAGGGGTAGGGGGCATTTAGGTGAGGGTTAGTGATGAGCGAATACTGTTTGATCGAATAGTAAGGTATTCCATCTATCGAATATTATCGAATAGTTCGCCGAATATTTAATAAATATTCGATAAGCGTTCAAATCCCCCAGCTTCCGTTTTTTACCTCCAAGTGGTCGAATAGATGTTTTTCAATAATCGAATACTTGTTCCTATAGACTTTAATGGGATTGAATATTCGAATATTTCACTATTCGCTCATCACTAGTGTGTGTGTCAAAACCTCTATGTGAGATCCATGGGGACAAAATTTTGAGAACTTTTGAGCGGGTGCGAGATTCCCAGTGGGACAGTTCTTCTAAATGATACAGTATACATTCTAGTGTACCACTCAGATATTGAAGAGATCTCGTGCGACCGCCAGTGAGTCAGAGAAGCCTGGCGTTGGGGGCAAGCAAATGTTTAAAAAGTGAGAGCTGGTTAGGTTTGATCTTTCCGGAGAACAGAGAAAGGAGAGTAACTCCAGGGGAGGGAGGTAATTGTGTCTTACATATCTTATCAATGAGTATATATAGAATGAGAAATACAAGAACATTTGAAACATATGCCTGTGATTAAAAAATAAATAAATAAAATAAATAATTGCCAATCTGTGGAATATTATTGGTTGTTATGAGCAGTATTTTCTCATTTTCCTGTAATGGTGCCTACCATGCAAGTGTACTAGTATCTCTATTTAGATGTTAAAGGGGTATGCCTATCTCAACTAATATGCAAAACAAAGGGGTCCGTGGAGCCTCAGTTGTGAGTCTCAAAACACGGGAATAGCCAGATATCCCTCCAGGGAAGGAAAACCTGTTACCAAGGGGTGCCTCCCAGTGGGGAGATCACCAAACCACCTTGATACGTAGCTCCTTAAGTCCCACTTGGTTGCGAGTATTGGAACCTATGTAGGGAAATGCCAGCGTGGCCCCTTTTCCGTCAAAGTCTAACTCTGTTGCGAATACTGCAAGATGACAAGGAAATACCAAAGCCAGTTATCCATGCACAGACAGCTATTTCAGGCAGGGGCGTAGCTAATGTCTCTTGGGCCCTGGTGCAAGAGGTCAACTTGCCCCCCCCCCCTTACCACATACTGACTAACACAACCGCTGCTACTGAATAAAATCCTCTGTACATAGACCAATATCACCTCATCCAGTCATATAGAGGTGGCCCCAGCTCTACACAGGCTCTATACACCATAAACATTGCAGTGCAAATATATCAGGTGACTCACAGGGGACGTCTTCTCTGATCGGAGTTCTTCCCTTTTCATCTTCTCCATCTGCCCAGGGCCATTATGAGAACTTTTTGGAGCCACGAATCCACAGAATCTGCCAGACAAACATATTAGGCTCCTCACACTGACACCATCCTCATCTCTCTACAAACTGCACATCTGTATTGGCCCCTTTACACCCTCATTTAGTGGGTAGCCTGACTCTATGTGACTCCCTTATAGTACATATCCCCCTATTGTATACACCCCCTGTGTAGTCCACCTTATAGATGGCCCCCCAATGTTTCCCCCTTATAGATGGCCCCCTGTGTTGTCCCTATTATAGATGCCCCCCATGTTATCCCCCATATAGATTGCCCCCATGTTATCAACCATATAGATGCCCCCCATTTTATCCCCCTTACAGATGCCCCCCATGTTGTCCCCTCCTCCTGCCCCTCCATCATCATACTACTACCCCTTTCATCCTCCTGCCCCTCCATCATCATACTACAACCATCTCCACCATAATACTACTACCCCTTCATCCTCCTGCCCTTTCATCATCATACCACTTCACCCCTCATCATCCTCTTGTTCCATCATCATCATACCACTACATCCTCATCATCCTCTTGTTCCATCATCATCATACCACTACATCCTCATCATCCTCTTGTTCCTTCATCATCATACCACTACACCCCTCATCATCCTCTTGTTTCATCATCATACCACTACACCCCCCATCATCCTCTTGTTCCATTTATCATCATCATCATCATCATCATCATCATCATACCACTACATCCTCATCATCTTCTTGTTCCATCATCATACCACTACACCCCTCATCATCCTCTTGTTCCTTCATAATCCTCTTGTTCCTTCATCATCATACC
This sequence comes from Dendropsophus ebraccatus, assembly GCF_027789765.1. Classification (NCBI taxonomy): domain Eukaryota; kingdom Metazoa; phylum Chordata; class Amphibia; order Anura; family Hylidae; genus Dendropsophus; species Dendropsophus ebraccatus. The sequence continues at coordinate 136,940,321 of NC_091460.1, read as the reverse complement.
ACTACACCCCCCATCATCCTCTTGTTCCATCATCATCATACCACTACATCCTCATCATCTTCTTGTTCCATCATCATACCACTACACCCCCCATCATCCTCTTGTTCCATCATCATCATACCACTACATCCTCATCATCCTCTTGTTCCTTCATCATCATACCACTACACCCCTCATCATCCTCTTGTTCCATCATCATGCCACTACACCCCCCATCATCCTCATCATACCACTACATCCTCATCATCTTCTTGTTCCATCATCATGCCACTACCCCCCCATCATCCTCTTGTTCCATCATCATCATCATCATCATCATCATCATACCACTACATCCTCATCATCTTCTTGTTCCATCATCATACCACTACACCCCTCATCATCCTCTTGTTCCATCATCATCATACCACTACACCCCCATTATCCTCTTGTTCCATCATCCTACCACTACACCCCTCATCCTCCTCTTGTTCCATCATCATCATACCACTACATTCCCATCATCCTCTTGTTCCATCATCATCATACCACTACACCCCTCATCATCCTCTTGTTCCATCATCATACCACTACATCCCCATCATCCTCGTTCCATCATCATCATACCACTACACCCCTCATCATCCTCTTGTTCCATCATCATACCACTACATCCCCATCATCCTCGTTCCATCATCATCATACCACTACACCCCCATCATCCTCTTGTTCCATCATCATACCACTACACCCCTCATCCTCCTCTTGTTCCATCATCATCATACCACTACACGCCCATCATCCTCTTGTTCCATCATCATCATCATACTACTACACCCCCATCATCCTCTTGTTCCTTCATCATCATACCACTACACCCCATCATCCTCTTGTTCCTTCATCATCATCATACCACTACACCCCTCATCATTCTCTTGTTCCATCATCATCATACCACTACACCCCCATCATTCTCTTGTTCCATCATCATACCATTACACCCCCATCATTCCCTTAAAAACAAAAAAATCTATACTCACCTGCATGATTTCTGTAGCCCCCAGGTCACACGCGCTGGCGGGCTTCCCCCCGGCGGGAGGCGGGGCTTAGCTCAGAGGGGGCGGAGCTTCTCGGGACCTGTTTTTTTCTTAACGCGATGCTCCCTGCGCTGGAAGTACTCCCCCCCCCCCCCCCCCCCCCCCGCCGCACACAGAGCTCCCTGGGGGCCGCAAGACAGCCGGGGGCCCCTGCCTCTTGTGATCGCAAGCAAAACATTGCTTGCGGTCACAAGAGGGAGTGGGAGGCGGGCAGTGCAGTGGTAAGGGGGGGCCTCGCGGGCCCCCCCTTGGTAGCGGCCCAGTCGCGGCGGCGACCCCTGCGACCGCGGTCGCTACGCCTTTGGTTTCAGGGTATTTGCCCCTTGTCAGTGTGAAATTGAATTTTGGCTAAACTAATAGTTATACTTGTAGGATCCTTCAAGTTAAATATTTTTGCAAATACATTTGTTTTATTTATTTATTTTATTTTTTTTCCAGCAAACATGCCTCTTTCTCCTGACATGCTGCTCTTCCACTCCCATTGTTGGCAGTTCGTTGTTTAGATTGCTTACCATTGTTTTTTCAGAATATGCTATGCCATAGGAAAGCATTCATCAGTGTTATCGGTGATGTGTGCATAGAGTCTGCCTGAGAGCAGACTCTATGAACAGATGGACGATCTGACAGGGTGGAGGTAACTGGCTTGCCCCAGCCTGTCAGTACAAGCCAAGCTGCGGGGGTCCTGATCAGTCAGTGACAGGTCCTTGTCCCTTAAACACCATGATCCCTATGCATCTCAGTGTTTTAGGGGGTTAATGACAGGCAGTTGTGTGACCGCGGCTGCCTGTCATTAGCTCTAGAGCTGGGCGCACTGATGTGCGCGGGACCGATTACATTGGAGCGGTCCCGTGCACATTTAAAGCCCCCTTTAGTCTAGGAATGTATATATACGTTCCTACTGCACGGGGCATGTGCAGTAGGAACCTATATAGCCGTATTATGGACATGAAAGGGGTTAATAACAAGGCTTTCTATTGCATTGGGAAAACCTAAATAAGCCAAGAAGGGATAACTAAACTAAAATAAATTGTTTTTAGTAGAACGTGCTTCAATTTCTTCATCAATTGCTAATACATTATGCTGCCATCACCTTTCATTTGTCCTTCGCATAATGTGATAATATATAAAATAAGCCCAGGCCTGTTGGGACAAACAATATTGGAAATCCTTAGGAAATAATTTGTTTATTCATTGTGGATATTTAATCAAATGTTTCACCCTATTCTCAATGAGATCAGTTCAGTGTGGTTAATGAAGTGCCGAGAGAAGTCATTACTTACCAGTATCCTGCTGCTCCTCTTTCCTCTTTATTCACTGTTTTATCTCCTCTGTTATCTTAACTTAGTTTTCTCATTTAAAAGTCTATTATTACCTAATGAACTGGTAAATAACATGGCCTCAGTCCTTACTCACTGAAACTATTGTGAGATTATTGTGCCAACTCGTAATATGTTAATCATCTTTTTTCCGATTTTTATTCCAATTGGCTTTTATTGGTTAACGAGATTTTTAAAGTTATATTGCCCCCCCCCCCCATTTCCATATAAAGAGTTCTCAGAACCATTCTTAAAGGGGTACTCCAGTGCTGATAAAAAATAAAAAAAAACTATCAAAAAAACATCAATCAAACATAGTTTTAACATTTACCATCCCTCCTGAGTCTGTCTCTGTTTGAATTTCCCGCTATTTGCAGGTCCCCGAAGCTCCAGTTGGTGTCTTCATTTTTTCTTCCCTTCCTGGTTTGGGCTTTCCCATGATGCACTTTGTCTCCTGTGATGTCTAGCTGACTCTGTTAATTTGTTAGATGGCTTACATCTTGTTCAGCCAATCAGAGCTGAGCGACCTGAGTCATCTGACAAAGGGAGGCTGGCTTAAAAGGGCTTAGGCCCGCCTCCCTTTGGTGATGTCATTGTCACAAAATGGCTGCCACAGAGCAGCCTGGGGTCAACAGTCATTAGGTAAGAATGAGTTTACTTCACTTCCTGGTGGGGGGTTGAGAGGGGGAAAGATAGGGAAGGGGGGTAGATAGGTGATTGAAGAATATTACAAAGTTCTATAACTTTGTAATGTGTTTCAAATACTGGGAAAAAGCTTTTAGCTGAAGTACCACTTTAAGCTTATGTTGTGGACATTTTACATCTTACCGTATAAAGGATTTCTTTGTGATCTCTCCCCTCAAAAATGCATGTTGGTGGACAGTGACGTAGGGGCGGGGCTTAACAGACCTGGAACCCCATATCTCTGCCCACATTGGCACTGTAGGCCCGGCCCTCCATGACGTCATCTCTGACTAGGCCCCGCCTCTTTCACAGCGTCATCAGAATGGGCCGACCTAGAGACATAGCTACTGCCCTCTCTGTGACAGCCGGATCAGAGAGTGTGGGGCTAAACCCTCTAGGTTGGCCCATTCTGATGATGCTGTGGAGGGGATGGGGCCTAGATGCCAATAAAGATAAGCTTAAGAATGGTGCTGGGAACTCCTATAATGGAAAGGGGGAGATAATATCGCTTAAAAGTATTATCATTTGGAGTTACTTTTGACACCTCATCAGACATGTTAAAAAAAAAAAAAATGTCACACTGGGTCTCACATTTGAGACTTGCTGCAATCCGCAGATACTATAGAGAAGAATGTGAACTCCTTTCATCTGCCAACAGGACAGGTGACGTTTTTGCTCCCTAGACTGTAATGAAGCAAACAAGTCTGATGTGATTGACAGCCTGGGAGAGGTGTGTGCTGCGGCGCAGTCCCTCCGGCTGTATGTCTGGATCACAGCAGGTATTAGGAATGAGATTCGGGAGCTCCTGCCCCAGCAAGGAAAGGAGTCACCTGATCCCCTTTACTTGCTGGTGCAGGTGCAGCAATGCAAGATCAGTCTGGCCTCCTGGGAGTCCAGTGGAGATGCATAGCCAGATTGTACCCAATATGCATAGCTCACTATGGCATTCCCAGGGGTAAAGTCACCTAAACCCTTTCTTGCTGGTATAGAATTGGGCACAGTCTGGCCTGCAGAGGATTAAGTGGTGATGCAAAACATCCTCACTTAACCTCTTGGGTGCCAGACTATAAGCAGCTCTCTGTAGAGTTGCTGCATTATGTAAGGAGCAGAACACCTGTCAAAATAATGGGTGTTCTGCTCCTGCCTTTTTGTGAGTGTGTGTGTCTATCCTTTGTGTTTTTCAGATGTCGCTATCCTGAGGACTACCTACAGATGTTTATTTTAAATAAAATTGTCAACATAGGTGTGGTGTGTTTTTATTTAAAAATAATAATAATAATAATAATAATAATAATAATAATCAATTAGGTATTGTCCTTTTTTTTATTTTCTTTGCAGGCTTAGTAGTGTAAGCCATCTGATAGACGGAATCCATTACTAAGACGTGGCTTAGTGTTAGCCCGTAAAATGGCTAACAATCACCCTTACATTATATTATTACCCCTTGTGCATGTCGGCTGATAATTGCCTTTTATTACACTAAGTGATTATCAGACGAAATGGCTGATAATTGGCCAAATACGGCCAATAATCGCTTTGTGTAATAGGGCCTTAAGTCTTTTATCCTGTGCCCGGCACATATTTTACTTGGCAGTTGAATGGTTCCTGTTAGTCAGTGTAATTGTACGCAATACTATACCACTGTGCCATGTTGGTAAGTTTATTATGTGGCATAATTTGCTTTATAAAAATATATGTTACTGTTCTTTTTGATGCATGTTTTTCAGTAAAACGTGTTAAAAAGGTAACATACAAACTCAATCCTATACTGCCGTAAACAGATTCTTATCCAGGACACACATGCTAGATAGAGATGATCAAACAGCGCCGATGTTCAAGTTCGTACGAACTCAAACCATTGGTATTTGACTCTAGCACTAGAGATGATCTAGCACTAGAGATGATCGAACAGCGCTGATGTTCAGGGTGGTACGAACTCGAACCATCTGTATTTGACTCCCGCAGTCTTCCCGTTCCGTGGGGAAGGTGGAGACAGCCCGAGTCCCGCCTAGAAAACAGGAATACAATCTATGGCCCAGGCTGTATTCCTGTTTTCCAGGTGGGACTCGGGCTGTCTCCACCATCCCAACGGAACGGGAAGACTGCGGGAGTCAAATACTGATGGTTCGAGTTCGTACCACCCTGAACATCAGCGCTGTTCGATCATCTCTAGTGCTAGACACTGTGCTTTTACCTTGCTTTATATTACATGTATGTGTTGCTTTGCACTCCCTTTCCTAGTATAGTTACAGTTTCTTTAGTGAAGTTATTTGCTTTTTCACTTCATAGCTATAACAAATCCCCTTTCTTTGTATTTCTTAGTCTCCTGTCACTGATTACTTTTTGCCGCTCTACTTTTTTAATTGTCCAAACTTCCTTGGTACCCTAGTGTACACACTAACAATGAAAACCTTCTGAGTTTGGTGAAATGCTAATGTAGCCCATCCTGATTTCCTGGAAGCTGCTTGAAGGAAAAAAAAAATATTTCCAGTGATGATTATTCAGCCAAGGGCAGCATCAGTAACGGTGCTCTGAAACAATGGGCACTGCTCCCTGTGGCTGGACTACTATACCACAGTAATTTGCATTGCTTAGGAAATTAACTTAGACAAGGACTGCGTACTATGATTCTTCCTTGTATTCATCTGCTTTCAATATGCTTATGTTTCATTCTTCAGAGGTTGAAAGGTCACTGTTGTTTTTCTCGTTTTTTCTTAAATGAACATGTTTACTGGAACCGATATATGGTATTTAAATGTAATATCAACAACCTCAATTACTATAATATAAACTGGAAAGTAGCATTGGTAATTTACCACATTGAAATTGACAGTTCGATGTTTATTTAAAGGTTTTCCTGTATTACATAAACTGAGTATGGGATGTATAAAAATTATGAAACGTTTACCTATATGTAAGGGGTAATAGAGTTTATTTATATCCAACACACCCCTAGGCATGAAACAGATATGGTAAAATATTACCTGTCAGTCTGTCAAATATTACTCTAACATGTTCGGAAATGTTTGTATGTTCTTACGCACATGGCGCTAATTGTTCGTGTTCGCTGATCACAAACAATTTGTTCAAGATCGGAATGGCTATAATGATGATTTTCAAACATATTCGAACTTGCCAACGTATGCAACTGCGCAATTTACGCTTTGCACCTGATAATCTGTACGCATGTGTGTGGACCGAAACGTAGGCCTCTATTGTACGTTCAGCATTTGTTTGTGAATGTTCGGGAAGAACAAGAATACAAACTGATTACAATCATTTTTTTTTTTTTAATGTTCGGGATCTGAACCGAACATCGGGATGTTTGCTGATCACTAATCTGAACATGACCTTTTTAAAAAAAATCTAAACTTGAATGCATCTTATTTAGAGTTATGGGCTTTTTACATGGGCTGAATATCAGACAGGAGTGTTAGAAACGCCAATAATCGGCCCATGTAAAAGGGACAGGAATCAGCCGAGGAGCGGGAAAACACAATCCTTGGTTGATCGCATATTTTGAGGAAGCTTTAAAATTAATTGTTATTGGCCGCACATCTTCCAATGTAAACAGGAAATGTGCAGCCAATAGCAAAGGGAAAGTGACAGCATGGATATGCTGGGTCTTCAGGTTGCTACCCTGCCTTTTCTGGCCGTCAATCTGGAGGAGGCGGGACATCAACCTGTAGTTACATCGGTGGCAGGGCAGGAGCTGTTAGTGTCAGTGTCAAATATTACTTTACTGAAAGAGTAGTGGATACTTCAAACAAACCTTCAGCAGATGTGGTTGGTAAATCTACAATAACTGAATATATATCTGCCTAGTATATACATATATCTATCCTAAGATAATAGAAAGGAATACTAATAGGGCAGACTAGATGGACCCAGTGGTCTTTTTCTGCTGACAATCTTCTATGTGTCGGATTACACAGCAGTGCTGATGGTAACTATACACTGCTTTTGTAATCTGTAAACTGACAGCACGGATATATTCATCACATGGCACCCCGATCCCTTAATTAATTGTGCTGTGTAAAGGCACTTGCACTTGTAAGTGTGGTGTACACTCAACCGGTTACTTGCTAGGTGGTAACATGTGACGCCACTTCTATGGAGGTTGGTCAGAATATAGCTCCGCCAGATGTTAGGTTGTCGTGACGCCAGTGTCGGTTGGGCACACAGGTTTGCCCAGGTAAGTCTTCCAGTACTTATCAGCTGCTGTGTGTCCTGCAGGAAGTGGTGTTTTCTTTCCTGTCTGACACAATGCTCTCTGTTGCCTCCTCTGTCCATGTCAGGAACTGTCCAGAGCAGCAGCAAATCCCCATAGAAAACCTCTCCTGTTCTCCAGACTGGAAATAATACAACTTTCTGCTGGGCATACAGCATCTGATAAGTACTGGAAGGCTTGAGATTTTTTAATAGAAGTAAATTACAAATCTCTGGCAGCAGTTGATTTGAAAGAAAAAAAAAATTGGTGTACAACCCCTTTAAAGTTTTCTTCTATGCAAGCAGTTACGTTCATTATGTAGTGCCAAGCTACAGTAGGGGAGAGCAGCCACCAGGGAATACCCTAGCCCACACCAGGAACCTGTCGGAAAGTGCAGGACAAACTCCTGAACCAAGAGGAGCTAACCAGAGTAGGACAAAGCTACCAGTATCTCCAAGGTCTACGTATCCTACTGCACAGTGAAGGTCGACTGAGAAAACTCAGGCAGCTTGCTACACCCAGATAACCGACGGTTGGGACTCGTACTACCCTAGCATGACAAGTAGCTTGCAGCTGCAGGGCAGAAGGCGATCAGACATAAGTCGAAACAAGATTACAAGGATCACTTCATGTGCTCTCCTCTTCTCTCTACCTCTACAAAGCACTACTACTACTTCTACTAAAGCTTTACTCTTTCCATGTTACTGTTTATTTGCCATGTTCTACAGCAAATAATTATATTTTTATACAAAACATCTGGGACTCTGCTTTCTCTGTCTGCCCCTGCACCGATACACACACCACCACACACCTAGGGTTGTTTTCCCCCTTTTCTGTGGGTGGCAGTATCAACATCCCAGGTGGGTCAGTTACCACTCCAGGTTGCCGTGACAAGAACCCAAGGGACCCACAACAAACCCGGAGGTTACCGACCATTTGGGGACATAAACTGGCCATACACAAAACAGGTACCAAAGTCACACCTGTGTGCTAACCTAGCACTGGCATCACAACAAATAACATCACCGGCCGAGCACCCACCACACTTACATATGCCGAAACGTCGTGCACTGGTGTGATATCAAACCACTTTGGACGTGGTGTCTCTTCTTTTGTTTTTGGATTACACTGCCAACCATGGGCCAGGTTTGGTGAGACGGGCACCCATCTACATAATGTTTATGTGGAAAATCTGTGCTGTTGTGTACAAATACTGGAAATACTGCTTTGTAACAGTGTTTAGCAGGCTTTTCTTGCACTAGTTGTGACATTTGTTTTTTGCGGGTGGGGGTAAATGATGCTGCAAAAGCATTTTGCTCCTAAGAGCCGCTTCTCCTATTGAAATAAATAGGATATAAGCTGTTTTAGAGCAGCTTGTTTATGTTTTGTTTCAGACAAATGCCAATTTTACACCAAAATTTTGCGAACCTGCGGAACCTGTGGAACTTTTGAAAAATGTGGTTAATTTTTTTTTTTTTTTTTAAAGATGCTTACTGGATTTAGTGTTGTTCTTCTTTGTACTCCAGGTATTTGCAGAATGTAACATACCACCTGATTGCTGAAAATGATTCTTTTTCTGAAAGGAAAATGTATTCCCTGGTCTTACTGCATATTGCTAAAGGCAAAAACATCACAATTATTGTTGCTTTATTTTTCATGACTGGACACTCTTATTGAAACCAATGACAGCCGTACCCCATGGGATGTCTGTGTGTTAGAGGAGGGTTTTCGCTCGTTGGTGTTATTGCTTTTGCTATCACATTTCCTTTGTCTTACTTGTCAGAGAACTGTAGTTGTTTCTCTGGGGTTTTGTACTAATCTAATTCTTTGGGATTTACCAGCTGAGCTTATCAAATTGAAACATGGTCTACACGCACTGTATATACAAAGCAATATACATGTCTCTTCTCATTTTCCACATTTATCTCATGTTCTAGGTGTGTAGATCCTCACTTACATATCATGAAACATAAATAGAGCATGTACTTCTGCATTCTGTCTTTAATAGAAGTAAGAATTTATGTAAAAAAAAAAAAATTAAAAAATTATTTAAAATAATTTCAAAATATTTTTTTAAACATTTAGAAACTTAAGTGTGGAAGAGATTAATAACAAATAATAAGGATGGGTTTATACTGAGTCACTTTGGAGGTTTACATTAGGATTTTATCACTGTACATATTTGTATTTAGGCAGAGGTTTCCAAATTTTTGTAGCCACAGCCACAAATGATCCTCTGCATCCTCTGCAACTATTTACAGGCAGTTTTGTTATGTTGCAATGATCCTTCATCCCATTATAGTTCTGTATAAATTTGCCATAGACTGGGTTCACAGTATGTTTTTTTATTCTATTGAAAAAAATGGAAGGAAAAACGGGATGCATTTGTGTGTATCCGTTTGGATCCATTGTTTGACTTCCATTAACAAGAAAAAAAAAAAAAAGATCAAAATGCTTTCCTCATTAAGGCTATGTACACACTACTTAAGTACTGTAGTGATCACGGCCATTGTTGATCACGGCCGTGATTACTATGGTACTTACTTACACGTCAGAAAACCGTATCAGTTCACACAATGGAGCGTGCAGCTCTGGCCGCACGTTCCATTGTGAGCAGTGGGGAATTAAGATGTGGGCGTGCACAGATGCACCCGCATCCGAATTCAGCGGCGGTAAAGATCTTCTGGCCGGTACTGCAGTACTGGCTGGGATGATCTTTTCTGACAGCGGCCGTTGCGTGACCTGGCCGGGTCACAGAACGGCCGCTGTCTTACACTGTGAGAATATGGCCCAAAGGTGGATTCACATAGACTCCATTCTATAGTTGCGCGGATTCCACTGTCCGCCCAAAGAATTGAAGTGTCAATTCTTTGAGCAGAGAGGAGCGGAGAGCAAAGGTGCGCAAGGTCTTCCATTGAAAGAGATAGCAGGCGTGATTTGGAGTGGAGTCCGCAGGCTGGGGTACCGAGTCGAATTTTTGAATCGATTCCCTAGTGCGAACGGGCTCTTGGAACGTTTCAATGCCATGAAGGGAAAATTTTAAAATTCATATTAATGCTAGCACCCAAGATTTTCCAACAGAATGTTGTCCAGAGTTTTACACTTTGCTTTGCCTCCTCTGGCAGTCTTTCTTCCCCAGGTAAATGAAACAACTGCACCCAACTATTTACATTATGTCGTTTATTGGACCAGACCCTGTTCCATGGTGTAATTCGGATGCTCACATGCCCACATGCCATGATGTTAAACCTTTCTATCACAGCCAGCAGAAACATTTTAAAGGAGACCTGTCAGCTGGGTCAGCCCATCTGAATCCAACCCAGCCCGGACAGGACCCAACATACATACCGGCGCTTGCGCTTCCCGCTACAGGTTTCGGTCCCGCTGCAGAGATATGGCCGTCGGTTCATTTGCACGCTCAATATGCAGATGAGCTGAGATGAGTCCGATGGCCATAGGAAATCAATGGAGCAGTGATTTCCTATGGCCACCGGACTCCTCTCAGCTCATTTACATATTGAGCGTGCTGATGAGCCGATGGCCATATCTCCACGGCGGGACCGAGAGCAGTGGTAAGCGCAGAAGCCGGTATGTATGCTGGGTCCTTTCCGGGGGGTGGAGTTGGTTTCGGGGGGGGGGCTGACAGGTCTCCTTTAAGTAATTCATTGTATGGTAGCTGTTTTGTGCGACAAAACCAACCAGGAAGCATTCCTGCAATTTGTGCTGTACTAGCTGTGAGATTGAACCAAATGAACACCCCTCCATGCCTCATATCCATCCATCTATTTGGCCAAATGGTTTGCTAAGAACTTTAGAACAGGTTTTTATCGCTGGGGGGAGTATGTACGGATAGTCCTGACACTTGCAGTTTGCTTCAGCATTTTCTACTTTTGCCTGAATGTTCGCCATGGCAGCGTGCAAACTGCATAGTGTGAACAGGTGCGAGTGGCATGTTGTTGTTTTTTTTTTGCTTTTCATGCCCATCAGTGACCACTTTTGGTAGGTACTAACCATACTGGGAACACCCAACAAGACCTGTTGCTTCATAACGGCTCCAGCCATAATTACTTGGCCCCTGTCATAACTGCTATAGCCCACTCTTCGGCAAGTATCATTATAAAGAGATAATTAATGTGCTGTAAATTACTGCACCTATCAGTGGTTTTATTGTTCATTGAAAAATAAATAAATAAAAATAGTAAATAAAATAAATCAATAATAATAACAATAATTATATTATATATATATATATATATATATATATATATATATATATATATATATATATATATGTTGCAGTTAAATTATAGAGTGCAGGGATTTGATCAAATGCCGGGGAATGAGGAAATTAACATGCTGTTCCATGATTTCCCTAGGGATTTGATCAAATCACTGACCAATTAGGGCAAATGATGGAATGAACGATCGAGAAATCGCCCGACTCTATGTTTGTCGGTGGAGGCGGATGGGAGAGCAGAATGGCACACCCCGCGGCAGTCATGGCAGCGGAGACGGACAGGAGAGCAGAGCGGCACACCTTCCTGGCAGGCATATGGCGGCTGTGCAGATGGGGGAGCAGAGCGGCACACCTTCCGGGCAGGCATATGGCGGCGGTGCAGACAGGGGAGCAGAGCGGCATGCCTCCCTGGCAGGAATATGGCAGCGGTGCAGACGGGGGAGCAGAGCGGCACACCTTCCAGGCAGGCATATGGCGGCGGTGCAGACAGGGGAGCAGAGCGGCATGCCTCCCTGGCAGGAATATGGCAGCGGTGCAGACGGGGGAGCAGAGCGGCACACCTTCCGGGCAGGCATATGGCTGCGGTGCAGACAGGGGAGCAGAGTGGCACACCTCCAGGGCAGGCATATGGCGGCTGGGCGGATGGGACCGGAGGCGGATGGGGAGCAGACCGACAGGCATACGGCATTGGGGCAGACGGGGAGCAGAGCGGACAGGCCGAGGGAGCAGGAGGCATGTTGCAGGGTGGACGGGACCGGAGGCAGACGGGGAACAGAGCAGCACACTTCCCAGCAGGCATATGGCAGCGGTGCAGACAGAGGAGCAGAGCGGAACGCCTCCCTGGCATGCATATGGCAGCGGGCCGGACGATACTGGAGGCGGATGGGGAGCAGACCGGCAGGCATGTGGCGTTGGGGCGGACGGGGAGTAGAGCGGACAGGCCGGGGGAGCAGGAGGCATGTAGCAGGGGAAATGAGTGGAACGAGGAGCAAAGAGGCGACAGAGGCGGATGGGGAGCAGAGCGGACAGGCCGGGGGAGCAGAGAGGTGACACGGTAAGCGCACTCTATGTCGCAGGAGTTCATTCCATCATTTCCCTGAAAGGGGTCAGTGATTTGATCAATTCCCTAGGGAAATGATGGAACGCTGTGGTCATTTCATCATTTCCCGGGATTCCCTGATTCTATCATTTCATTGCAAAATATATATATATATATATATATATATATATATATATATATATATATATATGGATGTATCTTTGTATATATGTCATAAATGTAGCCCAGTTATGTATTCTTGCCGTAAATGATTTCTAGAATCCAATGTAATAGAGGTGTTGAACTGCAGTACTTGGCAGCCAAGCTTAACTCCTATTCAATTTCACTTGTTATTACTTGAGCATTTTCCATGATGGATACTTGCCAATTTTCACACCTTGGAGTCGAGTACCTCTTTTTTAGTTCTCTTACTAAAATTCCAGTGCAACTTCCAACTGTATACCTTTCTCTGGAGATTGTTCCATATAAGTGAATGTAAAACCCCACATGTGATTGTTTCACAAGTCCTTCGGAAAGAGTATGAGATCTTTTCATCTCTGCCCCAAATCCTGCTACTGAATCTTGTAGGAAGAATAACACCAGACACTTTTTTTTTTCTCTTCAGAATCCATAATTTAGATGTTTTGCAAAACCACTTATGATTTTCATCAGGTAGATGTTTTAGTCTTCTGCTTTCTACTGATATTGATAACATGCAATAGAGATAGCAAGAATTTGTGTGACCATAAATAAAAAAAATTGTGTATTAAAGGGGTTGTTCACCAAAAAATGTCTTCTTTAAATCAACTGGTGCCAGAAAGTGCCAGAGATTCGTAATTTACGTCTATTTAAAAAAAAAAAAAAAAAAATCTTAAAGGGGTTGTCCAGCGAAAATCTTTTACTTTCATATCAACTGGTGTCAATATAACTTTCTGACACCAGTTGATTTGAGAGTTGTGCTGCAGGAAATGTTGTTTTATTTGCAGTCTGACTTAGTGCTCTCTGCTGACATCTCTGGCCGAGACAGGAACTCTCTAGAGAAGGACAGTGAAAATAAAACAACATTTCCTGCATAACATACAGCAGCTAATAAGTCTAGGAAGAATTGACTTTTTTAATAGAAGGGAATTACAAATCTATATAACTTTTTGACACCAGTTTATCTGAAAAAAAAAAGATTTTTGCTGGACAACCCCTTTAAATCTCCCAGTACTTACCAGCTGCTGTGTGCCCTGCAAGAAATTGTGTAATTTTTTAAGTCTGGAGAGCAGGAAAGGTTTTCTATAGGGATTTGCTCCTGCTCTGGACAATTCCTGAAATGGACAGAGGTGGAATTCTTTCTTAATTCCTAATTAATTTTAAACAGTGTCGGGTGGTCTAGAAGAACCCTGACTTTAAAATTATTGAATACATATTACATTTAATTACCAAATATCTAACCCATTTGGATTGATCTCCTATTTTTTTCACACCCCCCTTCTCTTGGATGAATGCAAGTCGGCACCTGGCAGATATGGAAAAATAGAGATTGGATTGAAGCTTAATTTTGAATGCTTGATAGTGGGATCCTGAGGTTAGGATTGGATTAAACCATTCCTTGTTAGAGGACCCCTATAGTCAGACTGTAAGTGGAAATGGAAGGAGGATGGAGAAGGGGGGTTCCGCTCCTAACAGAAGGGACCCATTTCCTTGTTGGCCTTCACAGGTTTATTGTGATTGTTCAAAAGAGTTTTTGTGTACCCATTTCTTGTAGTGATATTTAACCATGACCTGGGGGGAGAGCATGGGGGTGTAGGAGGATATAGGAACCCATCAAATTAAGTAAATTAGTTTATTTATTTCTTTACCCCTTTTTGTTTTGGTTTGGTTTCTCCCCCCTCCCCCTTGAATTGTTGTAGTAATAAAAAAAATGAAAATAAAAAATCTAAAAAACATTCCTCCTTCTGGTCTCCTATATCTCCAGCCACCTCCAGCCCGTTCAGTCAATCGCTGAGTCAGGACAGTGTTTCAGCCAGTGACTGGCTGAGCAGACTGTCACTATTGTCTCGAGAGTGACAGCCCGCTCAGCCAACCAATGGACACGGCTCTGCCCTGTCAGTTATTGGCTTAATGGGATTTTGGCAGCTGCCGGGGACACCGGACACAAGAGAAGAAGGACATGGATGAGCAGATTTTTTGAATCACACACAAAAACAGCTAAATGTCTGCAATCATGCAACAACCTGATCTACTGTGTACGTCGGACTGAGGTTATCTGCATGTGCACAATGTTTTGCGACTGGTGTCAGAAATTTTTATATACATGTGATTTACTTCTACTTAAAAATCTCAAGTCTTCCCGTACTTATCAGCTGCTGTATGTCATGCAGGAAATGTTCTTTTATTTTTACTCTGACACAGTGCTCTTTGCTGACATCTCTGTCCAGAGCAGGAAAGGTTTTCTATGGGGATTCATAGAAAACAGAAACAGAGTTCCTGTCTCTGCCAGAGATGTCAGCAGAGAGCACTGTGTCAGACTGAAAATAAAACATTTCCTGCATGACATACAGCAGCTGATAAGTATGAGAAGACTTATTATTAAGAGATTATTTAATGCGATGTTGTACATCTGTGTATTGTCTAATAATAGTGATTGTGTGCACATAAATATGGATATAGCCACCACTTATTTTATGCTTGATAAAGGCAGTTTGCCAAAATATATATATATATATATATATACAGTGGCGTAGCCACCGTGGTCGCGGGGGTCGCCGCCGCGACCGGGCCCGCCACAAGGGGGGCCCGCGGGGCCCCCCGATCAATCACTCTTGTGACCGCAAGCATTGTTTTGCTTGCGGTCACAAGAGTCGGGCTCCGTCTTTCCCCCGGCTGCTGCGCGGCTGCCGGGGGTGTCGCGTCTTACCCCCGGCAGCGCACGCATCCCAGAACTCCCTGCGCGCCTTGGGCCCTGACTTCCGGTTTCCGGCGCGCAGGGAGTTCTGGGATGCGCGCGCTGCCGGGGATAAGACGCGACACCCCCGGCAGCCGCGCAGCAGCCGGGGACAGATCGAAGGAGTGAGGATCAACGTGGGAGCGCGATGTCAGGTGAGTTAAGTTTTGTTTTTTTTATCAGCCTGTACGGGTGGGGGGAAAGGAGGGGGGCATCTATGAGGGTGGGGGGAAAGGAGGGGGGCATCTATGAGGGTGGGGGGAAAGAGGGGGCCATCTATGAGGGTGGGGGGAAAGGAGGGGGGCATCTATGAGGGTGGGGGGAAAGGAGGGGGCATCTATGAGGGTGGGGGGGAAGGAGAGGGGCATCTATGAGGGTGGGGGGGAAGGGGCGGGGCATCTATCAGGGTGGGGGGGAAGGGGGGGGCATCTATGAAGGTGGGGGGGAAGAGGGGGGCATCTATGAGGGTGGGGGGAAAGAGGGGTGCCATCTATGAGGGTGGGGGGAAGGAGGGGGCCATCTATGAGGGTGGGGGGAAAGAGGAGCCATCTATGAGGGTGGGGGGAAAGAGGGGCCATCTATGAGGGTGGGGGGAAAGAGGGTCCATCTATGAGGGTGGGGGGGGGGAAGGGGACCATCTATAAGGGAGGGAGGAAGGGGACCATCTATAAAGGGGGGGAAAGGGGACCATCTATAAGGGAGGGGGGGAAAGGGGACCATCTATAAGGGAGGGGGGGAAAGGGGACCATCTATAAGGGAGGGGGGGAAAGGGGACCATCTATAAGGGAGGGGGGGAAGGGGACCATCTATAAGGGAGGGGGGGGGAAGGGGACCATCTATAAGGGGGGGGGGGGGAAGGGGACTATCTATAAGGGAGGGTGGGGGGAGAGGGGGCCATCCATAAGGGAGGGTGAGGAGAGAGGAGGCCATCTATAAGGGAGGGGGTAGAGGGGGCCATCTATAAGGGAGGGGGTAGAGGGGGCCATCTATAAGGGAGGGGGTAGAGGGGGCCATCTATTTGGGGGGGGCAACATAGGGGGAGAGGGAATACACAGAGGGGGGCATATATTATTAGGAGGTCACATAGAGTCAGGGCTACCCACTAAATGAGGGTGTAAAGGGGACAGTACAGATGTGCAGTGTGTAGAGAGATGGAGATGGTGTCAGAGTGTGGAGCCTAATATGTCTGTCTGGCAGATTCTGTGGATTCGTGGCTCGGAGAAGTTCTCATAACGGCCCAGGACGGATGGAGAAGATGAAAAGGAAAGAACTCCGATAAGAAAAGACGTCTCCTGTGAGTCACCTGATATAACTGCACAGTAATATATATGGTGTATAGAGCCTGTGTAGAGCTGGGGCCACCTCTATATGACTGTACATTACTCTCCATTACTGTACAGTACAGAATAATAAATATATTTGGGGTGTGGAACCAATTGTCTGCATTTACATGATTTCTTATAGGAAAATTTGCTTTGGTTTAAGAGTGGATTTGGATTACAAGCACGGTACTGGAACGAATTATGCTCATAATCCAAGGCACCACTGTATATATATATATATATATATATATATATATATATATATATACACACACACACACACAACAATAGCATCACTTGGTCGTGAAAGGAGGGGGGGGGCCCAAGGTGGCCTCTCGCACCAGGGCCCAGGAGACATTAGCTACGCCCCTGTATATATATATACATATATATATATATATATATAGTGGTTAGCCCCCGCTGTGCTATGGCGTAGGTACGGCCATAGTACTTGCCAAATGGTAGAGTGTGACGCCACTCCGGTGGTGGTTGGCAGAGATACAGCCGGGCCCAGTGATGTTGTATTGTGACCCCAGTTGCACACCTGCTTTTAGTTTAGAGGGACGGTTGTACCTTGTTCCTCTGTGGTCAGTGTCCTGCCGGGATGCTACAGGGTCCCTTGGGTTGTTATCACGGTGGGCCGGAGTGGTGTAGTAACCCTCCCGGACTGTTGGTACTGCCACCCACAGAACAGGGAAATGTCCCAAGGAGTGTCTGTATACTGTGCTGGTGCGAGGCAAAAAAATCACAGAGTCTATTTACCATAAATAATCTATTGTTTACTCTGAAATTACTTGTATGCAGCAGAACATACAACTGTGCCTTGAAAAGATATGTTATACTTGATAATACACTTGGTAATACACTTGATAATACATGACCCAGATCTGTGGTAGGAGCATAGCGAGGAGCACAGTCGTGCCGACTGAGTTGCGTGCTGAGAGGTACACAGAAGAATCAGAGGAGCAGAGAGGAGGACGTTGTGAGAGTCCCAACCTAAGTAGTACTGTGCTCTGCCGGGAGGTTGGAGGAAGAGGTAGAGATCTGAGAACACTTGTGCCTGTGCATCGACCTTGGTCGGAATGAACCACCTGTTGCCCTACCAGTGACAGGGGACCCGTCCCAGAGGGTGACACAAGCCCCTGACCTTGTTACCTTATTACATGTTGTAGTCATGTTCTCAAGGCCAGTACAGGAGTGAATGTCCCAAAGAATTGTCTCAATCCCTATAACACCACAGTAGCCACATGCAAAAGAATTGCACAGTCCCTGTACATGCAGTATGTAACAAAATTAGTCTTCACCTAGAATTATATATGAAAAAAGTAAACTAAGCAATAAAGTGCCAGTGCGATGTTGTCATAAAGAATATATAAATAACGTGCATGAAGGAGCACAGAGTAACCACCACATTATTTCATTCTTCGTAATTCAAGTAAGTACAACAGTATTAGCAATAAAAATGTAAATACAGAGACAATGCAATATAGGTAGAAAGCACAGGGCCACATAGACAGACAGTAGGTGAAGACAAAAACAAATGTGAGTCAAGCATGGACAAGAGGGGAGAGGCAACAACATGTAGCTACGGCCCAATGATGTCCCACATGTTTTGTCCTGTGCCCAGGACTTCCTCAGGGAGAAATGCAATCAGAAGGGTGACTCTAAACATATGTACAGAATATCGACTTACAGACCTGTTGCTGAGCGGATGATGCGCGTGAAGTCAATATAGCCGCGTCGGCGTGCAGCGGCCAAAACTGTGCATGCGTCAGCGCGAACATGGTGTAATGGTAATGTGATGGCGTGCGAACAGCAGAAAACATGGCCGCGGCAATGTCAAATAATCACAAGGCGCATGAGCTCAGAAAAAGAAGCCAGTTGCCATCTGTATCAATGTTGCGCATGCACCAATAAACAAGGATGGCCAGCATTGCTTCGAGTACACAAAGTACGCAGGCGCCGAATGATAGTATGAAGTAAAAGCCATACAGATAGGTAGCATCACTGCTGCGGCGCTAGTACATAAATAGGTGACATCAATGCTGCAGCGCTAGTACAGAAGTAGGTAACATCACTGCTGCGGCGCTGGTACACAAAGAAAACACCAAATGAATGCACTGGTGGGAATAAAGTAAGGACTTTCTTTGGATGTGCTGTCTCCTACAACCTTTTTTTTTCCAGTTCAATAAAAGGCGCAAGCGTCAATTGTGAAAATAGTATAAGACATATTACATAAAACCAAGAACAGGCTGTTAAGTATGTGTTGTGCTACTATACTACCCTATAGTGCAGGGTTGAGCATAACCGAAGCCCCAGACGTCTTCTGTTATGCTTAGCCAATGGCGGCTGAGCAGCTGATGACGCACTGGAGGGGGGCCGGCATGAGGGAGGGCTGGAGCAGTCCGTCCGGCGTCCTGAAGATGACATGATCATCCCAAGATGGCGGCTGGGGTTGACAGTGATTTAGTGAGTATACTGTATTACACTTCTGGGTCCACAGTTGGGGGGGAGGGCATGGGGAAGGGGGCCATTCATTGAAATAACAATGTTATGTGTGTTATTTAGTGAAAAAATGCTTTACACCGCACTATCCCTTTAAGCATGCGTCTATAATCAACCTTACTGTACAAATGGCCTTTTAACTCTATTGGTGTATATGAGTGTATGTTTTGGGATTACATGAGTTGTTATGACAACCAAGGACTTACACTGTGTTGGAGAGGTGGGATCAAGGACAGTTTGTCTTGAGATTCTGCCCCATCACGTCCCTCTGATTGATGGAGTTTGGATTTGCCGAGACATACTTGTTTAATTGTTAGTCAGGTGTTCGCAGGTCGCTTAATAGATAGATAGAGAGATAGAGAGATAGAGATGCTATTTTACAATTAGTCTTCATGACACCTGTGCTACTTTGGAAGGTGCAGGCAAATAGCGGAAAAAAAAAAAAAAAAAAAAAAAAAGTGCGTCAAACTCCTAGATGCCAGCGCTGCCTCAGAGGAATCACAGGGACGATGATGGTAATATTTAAAAGGTTTATTTAGAATACGCACATAAAGGGGTGATATGCAACAAGCCCAAGGGGCTTTAAGGTGAGCCTCTTTCTATCTTTTCATTACCCATTGGTACCTACGGTATCACACGAGGCGCCGCCTCCCGCCTTTCGCTTTTTTTCTTTATCCTATCTAACTTTGGAAGGTGGAAATGGCTGAACAAAAATAACAAAATGGCAGCAGCACATGCTGTCTGGAGAGTCACTGGGCGGGAGAACCCATCCAATCAGCTGCAGGTCCCTCTGTGATGTCAGCCCCTCCCCCTCTATATAAGGCGGAGGTAATGGAGGTGGCCAGTCGGCTGTGTGTGGAGGAGAGAGCAGGATGGCAGCAGGCAGTTACAGCAGAGCAGGGAGAGACTAACAGAGCGATATAGGGACGGAGAGGAGAGACTAACAGAGAGATATAGGGACAGAGAGGAGAGGAATAGCAAAATTGGATGAGTGACTGGCTGATTGACATTTTTTTTTTAATTGTGACTTTTTGATTTTTGACACTTTTACAACAACATGCTTTAACATCCGCCCTTCTGTAATAGTACCAGTATTGAAGCTACTATAGTTTTTGCTGTTTTAATTAAATTCATTAAGAGTCGATTTGGGAATCTTAACGAGTTTGAATGAAAATTTGCGAAGCTCGCGGCTGCTTTGCTCATCTCTAAAGGTGGATATAATAGATGCTTGCTTATACCGACCAGTTTGAAAAAGAGTCGAAGTAAAAGTCGAAACGTCACTGCCTTGTTTTAATGGAGGAATAAAAGTTAAAGAAGTTGTGCACTTTAAAGTAAAATAGTGTACTCACTGCCCTTACTGACAGCAGCTCCCTGTGTACCTCATAGAGCTAAAATCAGACTCCCTTTTCCAGGCTGGGCTGTCCTGCTCTGTGGTGAGTCTGTCTATAAGATGGCTGACATGGAGGAGCATGTGACCATGCCCCACTCCCTGTGTATGTATTTGTAAATGGAGACACTGGGGGGCGGGGAATTGTCACATGCTCCTCCACGTTGGCCATCTAATGGACAGACTCACCACAGAGCAGGACAGCCCAGCCTGGAGGAGGGGAGTCTGGTTTTAGCTCTATGTGGTACACAGGGAGCTGCTGTCAGTATATACAGTGAGTACACAGGGAGCTGCTGTCAGTATATACAGTGAGTACACAGGGAGCTGCTGTCAGTATATACAGTGAGTACACAGGGAGCTGCTGTCAGTATATACAGTGAGTACACAGGGAGCTGCTGTCAGTATATACAGTGAGTACACAGGGAGCTGCTGTCAGTATATACAGTGAGTACACTTACTAATATTGTACACAAAACAATTTTACTATAAAGTGGCCAACACCTTTAAGTTTTTACTTATACTAGACGCTGCGATCCGCTCTCTTCTACGACTTGATACGCTTGGGCTGACGAGGATCTGCACCTATTGCTTTGAATATACATACACGTGTGTCCATCAACATGTTCGATAATTCAGTCAACGTTTTTATGTTGTAAAAAAGTGAAATTGAAAGAAACCTATAAGAAATACAGGCGACTGCTCACATGCAACAACGTGCCCATCTACTCGCTCTGAATGCTAAATCACTTTGCAAAGGGCCTGACCACTAAACATAGTGGAATGGATGTTAGCAGCGGGCCGTCTGTATTTCTTGGCTTCTAAAAGATTATTTTTCTCCTGGACATTTTGCTGAAAGCTTAGGAATCCTTTGTTTAAGTGTATCTCATTTCACGTGTTCTTACTGCTGGAATTCCTGCAGCGACGACATTTCTTCGGAGCTCCGTAATAGTAAAAAAAGTCAGAAAGATAGTTTGCTTTTTGATGTTGGATGGTTATTACACATGACTTAGGTGCTATAAACTGTTTGTACGTCTGATCAAGTAACACGTAATAAACTCGCTCACGTCCATTCGACATACAGGTTCTGCCTTCCCGTTTACAGTGTCTGTATTTCTCTTATTAAACCTAAAGAATTGTAAAGCAACATGGACTGCGAGACGCGAAAGAAGAAAAACAATCAATCGTGGAGAAGTAGAGATTAATGACACCTGCGAGCGAATATTAAATACCAACCTATGTCAATCAGACATAGAAAGAAAATGAGACACCAATACACCTGTCACCAAATGGGGTGAGTGGGGATTGGGGTGGGGGTTGGGGGATCAGAGCTGATTCTAGCTGTGGCATGTAATACCGTCAAGACTTAACACCACCGGGGAGGTAAAAACAATGTAATTCTAAAGCCAGCGATTTTCTATTTATATAACTGTAGCGTAATTAAGTCAAAGCATTTATTTTTAGAGAGTAACATTCTAAAAGGGGTACTCCGGCGTACTGCTCTCCCGCCCGGCCAATCAGTGGCTGCGGCAGGGCAACACACTGATTGGCCGGGCGGGAGAGCAGTACGCCGGGACCCCGTGCAGCGAGGAGAGGTAATGTATACAGAGCGGGAGTGGGAGCCGGGCGGCAACAGAAGGGGTTAAGCGGCCGGCAGAATTGCATACACGAAGCGGTCGTTCAGACCACTGTGTGTATGTAGTGAAAGTGATCTGCCAGGACCTAGCCAACTCTCAGCATTATTAACGCTGCGAGTCGCTACGTGTGAAGCTACCCTAATGCTGCATTCCTACGTTCCATGTTCTTCAAGGAACATGCAACCTACAACAAAGCTACAACAAAGCATGGAACATGGACGTGGAATGCCTGTAACGGACTTCTCTCCCCCGCCCGGGCAGCATCTGTAATTAGATGCTGAGAGTGGGGTAACTGAACAGATATGCGCCGCTCTGTAACGATTTAGCCGTGCAGCTCTGTCATTACAGCGCGGCGCATATCTGTACAGTTCCCCCGCTCTCAGCATCTAATTACAGATGCTACCCGGGCGGGGGAGAGTCCGTTACAGGCATTCCACGTCCATGTTCCGTGAGGAACACAGAACGTGGGAATGCAGCCTTAAAGGGGTATTCCACTCAAACATAACTTTTGATATGTTGCTGCCCATGGTGAGACTAACAATTCCTTCCATACTTGTTATTATCTATTCAGTCTTCTTCCCCCAGTTCTGAGCTGCTGCTTTCTGCCAAAAACACAAACACTATATCAGAAGGGATGGGGGAGGAGGAGACACAAAGAGGGACATTGTAGCTTCTTTGTTATGCTGGGAGGGTTATTGTAAGGTCAAGTTGCTGATTAACTCACTGTGATTAACCCTCCCAGCATTACAAAGAGAAAACAATGTTGCAGATATAGTCTGTTTCAGAAGGGAGAGGGGAGGAGGGGAGACAGAGAGCTCCTTTTTTTGGCAGAAAGCAGTAGCTGAGAACTGGGGAAAGAAGACTGAATAGATAATAACAAGTATGGAAGCAATTTTTAGTTTCACCATGGGCAGCAACATATAAAAAGTTATGTTTGAGTGGAATACCCCTTTAAGCCCCTATTACACGAGGCAATATTGAGGAGCAAATAAGCGCTGTCAGCACTCGCTTGCTCCTCTTTCCTTGCTCCCTGCCACCGCTATTACACGTGTCGGCAGCAAGCAGATGAGTTCAGGGGGGGCCACTGGGAGCTGCAGGGGGGCTGCCCGGGTGATCGCTTGATCATCCAGGCAGCCCATGTCTGCTGCCACCGCTCCTATTCCACAGAGTGACGGCAGCAGATTGCTGCTGTATGTTGTTTGTCTTTCAACATGTTGAAAGACAAACGACAGCAACGATCATCCGGCATCGTTCGCGGCCGATAGCGGTCGAATATGGCCGATAATCCTCTCGTGTAATAGGGCCTTTAGGCCGGCATTCAACTTCTTCAGTCACCTGTAATCGAATGACGAGAGTTCAGGGCTCAGAACTGTTAGCTCATCTTGACCGGTTTCCTCATCTCTGATGTGCACATCTTCCACTAGTTACATACTTACAAACAGTCCAGGTTCAATCAGAAAGGCTGTACACGAGGTTCGCTCATCTCTAGTGCACATGCATTGACAGATATTGTGCCCACAAACAGATCACATTGATGTGTACAGTGACCCAACGTGTGAGTATAATAGGAATTCTGCAACTCTGTTCACACAGGGTAACTTTCACATGGAAATTTCCTGCGCATATCCCAGTTAGAGCTAAAGAATTGCCATGACATGACCATAAGTCCTGTCATGGCTTGGTTATCCCATCAGCATCCTAGTGACACAGTCGCAGGATCCCAATGGTTTTCCATGGCAGACAGGAGCCTAGTGAAGGCCCCCAGGTGTGCTATGTAATTGGCCAAGCAAAGTGATAGTTGCATCAATGTTTGTAGTAGCAGTAGTAGTAGCAAGTCACCATAGAAAACATCTACTGCTCTCCAGACTGGAAAAAGAATACACCACATCCTGCAGGACATACAGCAGCTGATAAGCACTGAAAGACTTGAGGTTTTTTTTTTTTTAAATAGAAGTAAATTACAGATCTCTGTCACTTTCTGGCACTAGTTGATTTGAAAGATTTTTTTCTGCCGGAGTACCCCTTTAATATGACTGCCACGCTGCCTATTAGGCCTATTAGAGATGCAGTCACTGTGGCTGGCTCTATTACATGTATGTTTATCTTTTGGCTGTAACTACATGGGCAGTTTTTTTTTTTTTTTTTTACCATTTATATCATGGTCCATAAAACAGCTTATTGCTAAGTTCCCACTATGAAAATGGGCTGTGATTTATCATGAAAAGGCGGCCGTCTATTGATAATGATGGCCACAAAATATGAATCTTTATGTGCCACTGTCATTATTAATATGCAAAAGAAGAGCCCGTGGAGCCTCATTAAAGAGTCTCGAAACACAGGACTAGCAAGATATCCCTCCGGGAAGGACCCAGCCAAGGGGTGGCCCTGCAGGGAAACCACCAAATCCACCATATTAAGTGGCCCTATAAGTCAATGTAATGACAAGGGAAACACCAAGGCCAGGTATCCATCCCCATACAGCTGTTTTGGTGTGTTGCCCCTCATCAGTGTGGAGCAGGATTCTGGCGAGGTGGGAGCAATGCCTAGAAGAGCCATACAGCAAACAGATCCCTGATCTCAGGGAGACCAGTGAAACGATAACACTGCCGGCTGCTAGTGAAAGCGCTCAATGCAGTGAAATCAGCCGGCAGTGTTATCGTTTTGCTGGTCTCCCTGAGATCAGCGATCTTTTTCTCTTATGTCATTATTAATAGACTGCCACCTTTTCCCAATAAAATCCCATCGTAAGAACCTAGCCTATCAGTGTTCTTTCTGTTTATTTATCCATAAATGTTACATATACACCCACATCTCAGATACAGTAAATGATGGAACAGACACTGCTCATACATCTACACTGTTATGGTTACTATCAGAAACTTGGCTCCTTCTGGGTGGATTTGGTGAAAGAAATGGGATCTATCTATAATGTATAATGCGAGTCTATGGAACAATTCTCCTTTAATTAATTTTTCAGAGCTAACTAAAGAATCTGCAATGTTTCATTTTCAGGTAATCTTCTCTGACTGCTAAGAGTATTTTAACTGTAGAATAAGCTATCTAAGTCTTAGCACCTACTGTTTTAGTAGCTTTCATTTATTTTTCTGCTCGCTAGTCAAACAAAAATTACATTTTACATTTTTTTTCTATGAGAAACTGATATTCACTGAACGTTCATTTGTAAAACACATTTAAAATACATGTAGATGTAAGTCTTCACTTGTCATGAATTACTTTTTTACTGGTTATGGCTATGTTCACACAGAACGGCCGATCTCAGAAAAGATCATCCAGCCGGTACTGCAGTACCGGCCGGATGATCTTCAGCGCTTCAGAATTCTGATGCGGCGCATCCGTGCGTGCCCGCATCAGAACTCCCCACAGCACACTATGGAGCGTGCAGCCGGAACCGCTTGCTCCATAGTGTGCAATGACAGCGTTTTCTGCGGCCGCTATTCACTGAATAGAGGCCGCAGAAAACTGACATGTCAGTTTTCTACGGCCCCGCTAGGGATCCCGGACAGATCGTATACCATGTGTAAACACTCCAGCCGGGATCCCTTCAGCCGTTTTGTGGGAATGATGGCCGTTGTAATAATTAGCTTTAAGTGCTGCATATGAACCTCACCAGAGCGGCGAGGCCTGTGCTGTGCTCCTTTTTTTGAACCACGGCCCAATTCCCGTACACGGTGCTGGTCTAATACCAAGCACCGGTCCAGAATGAAGCATTCTAATGAAGCCGCGTCACAGAGAGGAGGGGGTTTCCTCCCACTTGGGGCAGGCCGGCCCACCTCCAGTGCTTCATTCCGGGCCAGTGCTCGGTATTAGACTGGCGCCTTGAGCGGGAACCGGTGTGGGGTTCAAAAAAAGAAGGCTTCCCCACACCGGTGCCATTCTACTCATATGCAGCACTTAAAGTGTCACTGTCATTTTAACTTTCAAAGTCTAAATCAACAGTAGATGTGAAAAAAAAAAGTTTGCCATATACATTCATTATTTTTTTAGTTGTTATCATGCTGTAAAACAAATCTGTACTTAGCAGAAATCCAGGTCCAGTCCCCTGAAGGCAGATTTTCTGACTTGTGCTGGTTGAAAAAAAAAAACAGACTAAACACAGGAATTCCGGCCAGTACAGAGAGTCACAGCTCAATGTGTCCATCAGTCACATGACTGCCCTCTCTCTGTGAGAGCTCAGATGGCCTGGGATACACAGGACTTTCTGCTTTCTGACTGTTTCCTGTTTTTTGAGAAAAAAAACTGTCAGAAAACAGGAAGTGCCGTGTTCTCTATGATAACTAAAAAAGAATAAAATAATGAAAGTAAATTGCAAACTTGCTTTATATCACCATCTACTGTTGATTTAGATTTTGAAAGTTATAACGACATTGATACTTTAAAGTGAATATACCTGATGGTACATTTTCTTTAAAGGAGAAGTCCGGAGAAAAATTTTATTAAAGTATTGTATTTTCCCCAAAAAAGTTATTACCAATATACACTTATTACGGGAAGTGCTTATAAAGTGCTTTTTTCCCCTGCACTTACTACTGCATCAAGGCTTCACTTCCTGGATAACATGGTGATGTCACTTCCTGGATAACCTGGTGATGTCCCTTCCTGGATAACATGGTGATGTCACTTCCTGGATAAAATGGTGATGTCATAACTAGAGATGAGCGAAATGGGTTCGGGTTCGAGTCCATCTGAACCCGGATGATCAGCATTTGATTAGCGGGGGCTGCTGAAGTTGGATAGACCTCTAAGGTTTTCTGCGGGCTGTGGCTTCTGAAGAGGATGATGGCAGAGGACCACTGAGGGACACAGGGCACTGGAGGGACACTGAGCATCCCCCTGCCATCATCCACTCCAGCAGCCACACCCGCACAGCTCTGGGAGTTGGGTCGTGAAATCACCATGTTATCCAGGAAGTGACATCACCATGTTATGCAGGAAGTGACATCACCATGTTATGCAGGAAGTGACATCGCTATGTTATCCAGGAAGTGACATCACCATGTTATACAGGAAGTGAAGCCTTGATGCAGTAGTAAGTGCAGGGGAAAAAGCACTTTATAAGCATTTCCCATAATATTGGTGATTTGTATAACTTTTGGGGGGCAAAACAATACTTAAAAATTTTTTTCGCCAGACTTCTCCTTTAACCATAAACCATTACCATAAAATGCTGGAAACATTTTAAAGACTGGACCAAAATGGGCCAATTTCATTTTACTGCTCCAATCCCCTACAGACTTCAACAAGCTTGAAGAGGCAGTGCGTTACTCAGGCATTGGTATTGTTTCTCCTTGATGAGAGTGAGAAATGATATGTGAAAACTGCAGAGCAATAAACGCCAAAGAGATTTTCTTTATCATGTACTTGAACAAGCCATAACACAGCATATCAGTTCTGCCTATGGTGTGTTTTTTTTTCGTTTTTTTTTTAGTCTTATAATATATGTTGCTTTATATCTTTCACTTTCAGTCTTCCTTATACAGATACATCTGTGTTTGCACAAAAGCACAGGAGCCCGCAGTACAGAAGACAACCTGGAATGTTTAATACTAATATGCCAGTATCTTATAGCGGTGATTTAATTGGAGACAATTGCTTTCAGTCTTCTACTATACACACACTTTGGAGTCGTTGTAGACTATTGATGGAATTAATGCATGGAAATAATTTAGAGGAATAGTCTTGGTTCTTGGCACATTTCCCCAGTCGTGTTCATTTAGGGATACAGAGTCTCATTGCTTGTTTAAGAAGTGCTGAACAAACAAATCAGTAAATAGAATCGCCATTGATTTGCCAAGCTGTAGAAGGAAAGTGTTTCATGAAACAAAGAACCCTGTCAATAGACTCTGTAATTCAACTTTCGGATAATTCCATTAAAGTGAAGTTCCATTTTGGTAAAAATTTTATTTATTTTTTTTTAAACAAAGCCTTTAAAAAACCTGGCTCCACCTAATATAATGCTGTTATCTGGATAGACACCTGTGGTTAGAGCTCAACAGCACTTTAGGCCCCATTGCATAGGCCGATATTTAGGAGCAAGCAAACGACGACCTGTCAGATCAGCGCTCGCTTGTCGCTTGTTCCCCACTTGCTGTTGGTGCTATTACAGCCTATTACCTAGGCTGAATCCCAGCATTCCAGGCGGTAATTGGGCTGTCTCCTCCTTCCCCATGGACAGGGAAGGCATCGGGAATTAAATGCGGAAGGTTCGACAAGGTTCGCGTTCTATAGAACGTAATATTTTCCGCTGTTTGATCATCTCTAGTAATAACTCCGGCAATGAGCAGGGAATGAGGAACAAGCGAGTGCTGACCTAACAGGTTGGTGCTTGCTTGCTCTCGGAGATCGCCCCGTGTAATAGGGGCTTAAAACAGAATTCTATTGACATTTAGTAGTATTATTGTAGTTCAGTTCATAGCTGGTCGACATCCCCCTGCAGACTCTCTCACCTATTTTTCAACGGGGGGGGGGGGGCAATATGTAATATATAGGGCCTTGAAATTCCTGGACCCAGAAGCTAGTTTCAAGAAAAAATATTGTGAACTCTATTAGGCTCAATAGAACCATGGGAGGTCAGGGTACAGTGTGAAAATACAGGCTAAAGATCTGCATGACAACCAGCTGAAACCAACTATAACCCGTAAAAAATGGATTTACCTTCATGAGTTCCTTTATTTTTCTATCCCAGAAATCTTACGTCTATAACGTCCATTTGTTTTACTGGAATTAGAAGTGCGCTAAAAGTGTCCAATAATAATATGGATATCAGTTCTCCTCGAATGGTAAATCCATTTGTGCGTACATGTGTGTCCATGTTAGTGTTTGGTCTTCTAATTCATCTACAGTTCTGACAGTTTTAATAGTTAATTGTGCATTTAAACCCTGCTTGTGTGGTCCGTCGGCTTCTGCTCCTATTTATAACAGTGTCAGAACCAGTTACCGCCATATGTGCTTAAGCTATTTGATAAATTAATCAGCAATGTAAATATTATGGTAACTCTTCTAGGTTCCCCTACTCGGCTTTCAAGAGCGAGATCATATATTCAAATGGAAGACCAGGCTGGCATGTCTCCTACGCCATCGGTAAATATCCCCGAGGATCATCTGTTTAATGGAAATGGGCAGATTACAGCCAAGCATTGACTGTATTGCTTTTAACCAGCTGTTAAGAAAATCACTTTTTTTTTTTTTTTAGAAATAAATATATACCAAGCGAAAAACACTCTGGGGCAATGTTATGGGTGGCAATTCTTGTATAAAGCATTATATAAAGTGCAACTTGGCGTAATTTGATCCCATGTGCAGCTGGGTTTTTAGGATGGTGTCTCCAATACAAACAGTCTGTAAATGGCACACAGTGGACTTGGGGAGAAAAAAAACAAACATATTAGTACGTTCAGGAAATGGAATTACAGGTGTAAGGCATCAATGAGAAAAAAATCTGAAGAGAATGAAAGAGAAGTTGGAACACATTACAACAGTCCTGTACTGTCAACTATAGATGCTAGGATTATGAATATTACTGTATTGTACCCTTTATAAAATGCAAATGTATTACACAATGCTGTACTGAAGCTAATGAAGGGATGCAAAAAAAAAAAAATATATTAAAAATTAAAAAAAAATAAAAAATCAATTGTGGTTGGTACATGTGCTGGGACATGTGCAAGTCACCAGGGGAAGCTAATGAAATGCTAAGTAACTAGTAGGAGGAGGGAGAGTGTGATCCCACTGTATACAGCTCTAGTGACATCACATCTGGTAAGAACAGGTCAAAAGCATAAGACTTATAATGAATGACTTAAAGAGACTCTGTCAGTAGGTTTCTGCGGTCCTATCTCAGGGTGGCATAATCTAGTGACAGAGAAGCTGCACAGAATGATGTATCAATTACATTGTTCTGTGCAGCTGATCCAGAGATCTCCTCCTGAATAACATGGACAATAAGTAGTCCTCTCCCTTATGTGCATGAGCTCAGTAGTCCTGGATATTCATGAGAAGCAGAAAACTCCGCCCACCAGCTGCTGATTGGCAGTTATCTATCCATGCTGTGTATAGGAATTCCACTGTCAATCAAGAGCTGGAGGGCGGGGGAGGGGTGGGGCAAGAATCCTATTCCCCTGCCTATTAGGAGAATAGCTGAATAAAATTATTTAAGTAATACACTGATCTGTTCAGCATTTCTGTCACTAGTTTATGTTGCCCTTATTTGAGGCATCATACACCTAGTGACAAATTCCCTTTGACAATATAAATCTGTATAACATAGAGAAAAGAAGAGAAGGGGGGAGGGGGGCATGATGGAAACCTTTAGTTATGTTAAAGGACTGAATAAGGTTCAGGAGGGAAGTGTTTTTAACCTCTTAAGGGTGCATGACGAACCACTGCGGTCCCGGGTGCCGCTTGTAGCCCGAGACCGCGGGTATTAGTGGGCACGGTCCGATTGCCGTACCCGCTAATACAGTAATCAGATGCAGCTGTCAAACATGACAGCTGCATCTGATTACCGATTACCGGACACTTCCCTGGTGTCTAGTGGAGGATCTCCGTATCTGCTGCCGGCCGGGGACCTCTCCAAGATGGCGCTGTCCCCGGCTCGGCACTCTTTTGTTTTCGGCTGCAGCAGCCGAAAGTAAACGAGTGCCGATCTCATTGATCTTTGCTGTATAAGTATACAGCAAAGATCTCAATGAGAGATCAAAGTGTATATACTAGAAGTCCCCCAGGGGAGCTTCTAGTATATGTGTAATAAAAAAAAATAAAAAGTATTGTTATTAGTAAAAACCCCCCTCCCCTAATAAAAGTCTGAATCACCCCCCTTTTCCCAGGTTTTAAATAAAAGTAAATAAATAAAAAAACATGTTTTCTATCGCCGCACACGTAATCGCCCGAACTATTAATCACATTACTGATCTCGCACAGTAAACAGCGTCAGCGCACAAAAATCCCAAAGTGCAAAATTGCGCATTTTTGGTCGCATTAAATCCAGAAAAAATGTAATAAAAAGCGATCAAAAAGCCGTATATGCGCAATCCAGGTACCAATAGAAAGTAAACATCATGGCGCAAAAAATGACACCTGATACAGCCCCATAGACCAAAGGATAACAGCGTTATAAGCCTGGGAATGGAGCGATTTTAAGGAACATATATTTGTTAACAATGGTTTGAATTTTTTACAGGCCATCAGATACAACAAAAGTTATACATGTTACATATCGTTTTAATCGTAACGACTTGAGGAACATGCATAACAAGTTTTACCCCAGGGCGAATGGCGTAAAAACACATTCCCCCCAAATAAAAGAAATACGTTTTTGTTTTTTCAATTTCACCACACTTTGAATTTTTTTCTGGTTTCGCAGTATACTTTATGCAAAAATTCATCCTGTCATTGCAAAGTACAATTATTGATGCAAAAAATAAGGGCTCATGTGGGTTTCTAGGTGGAAAAATGCAAGTGCTATGGCCTTTTAAACACAAGGAGGAAAAACGGAAAAGGCAAAAACGAAAATTGGCCCCGTCCTTAAAGGGTTAATAGGAAACTGAACATAAGAACAAGAGGACACAATGAGAGGTTAGTTGGGGCAAAGATCAAAGGCCACGTGAAAAAATATTATTTTTCTTAAAGAGTAGTAGATGCTTGGAATTAACTTCCAGGAGATGTAGTTGGTAGTGATGAGCCAATACTGTTCGATAAAATAGATATTCAATCGAACAGTAAGGTATTCGATAGTATCGAATATTATCGAATAGTACGCCAAATATTTAATAAATATTCGATGAGCGTTAAAATCCCCCTTCGCCCCTGTTTTTTTTTAGCCAATTAACATGCAGGGAGTCTGCCACAGCCCCTTGGTGTATGTAGCATCGCAAGAAACGAGAATAACAATGATAGGATGGCATAGTCACATAACCCACTAACATATATACAAAGCCCCTGCTGTTATACCCTCAGATGCGATTTGGTAGTGAGGGAGAGAACTTGGAGAGATAGTGATTTAGCTTTTGGTTAGGCAGAAGTTAATTAACCCACAACAGTCCTTTTCAGGGCTCATCAAACAGGTCAGTTCAGCAGGCTGCTGAGGGCTAAAGGATTAATATTAAAGAGTAGTGCATGCAGGCTGCCGTGCTACTGTAAACACTCTGTACACCAAGTGCTTTGTGCTGCTGATACGTGCTAGACTGCTAGATCTTAAAAAAAAAGAGTAGTACGTGTGTTCATCCAGTGCTACTTGCTGCTACGTCATACATAAATACACAGGGTGGTACAAGCAGGCTGCTGAGGGCTAAAGGATTAATGTTAAAGAGTAGTGCAGGCAGGCTGCTGTGCTACTGTAAAGCACTCTGTACACCAAGTGCTTTGTGCTGCTGATACGTGCTAGACTGCTACATTTAAAGAAAAAAGTAGTACGTGTGTTCATCCAGTGCTACGTGCTGCTACGTCATACATAAATACACAGGGTGGTACAAGCAGGCTGCTGTGCTACTATAAGGCACTCGTACTACTTGCTAAATGCTAAGTGCTACGTGCTAAATAATACAGCCGTCCAGCTGAACCTATAAAATATTCATACGCCCTTTAATAACCAGGTAATTCACCTGTATGACCTGTTTTTTTTGGGGGGGGCCTAATTGCAATTTTGGGGTGTCAGATGCTTCCCCTGCTGTCCCAGTTGCATTCCAGTTGTGTTGGCATCATTTCCTGATGTGTCATTGCGGATTTGGGGACCTCCAAGTGGTCGAATAGATGTTTTTCAATAATCAAATACTTGTTGCCATAGACTTTAATGGGATCGAATATTCGATCGAATAGTCGAATAACAGGGAGATATTCGTACGAATATCGAATATTTCACTATTCGCTCATCACTAGTAGTTGGTCTTTTTCTGCCAACAATCTTCTATGTTTCTATACATCTCAAAAAATACATTTTCCCCAAGTCTATTTGGGACAAAGCTGCTGTCCTTTCATTATCCCTACTGGTATAAATAAGTATATGGGCTAACAGCGTACCCAGCGTATTTCCAGCAGGTCATATTAACATATATACAATGCACATCCAGAAAGTGGGTTACTAATGTGTTTTCTGAGGGGAAAGTGTAGAAGCTGTCATTTGTTTTTGAGCAAATATACACTTTGGATAAGCCATATCTTAGGTGTCACCAAATCACTCAGACATGTATGGTAAATCCTGTCAATAACAGCTACCACTGTATATGCAATTGCTGAGTCCCCACAATCACAATGTGACAGCTGCAACAGGTCTTCAAGGAGAAATTTATACCTTAAATAATGATCTTAATCTTAGAGAAAGTTTTTGGGATTTCTAAGTGCGCTGATATCACAGTATTGAAAGGGTACTCAGGCAAACAATCTGGTTTAAAAAAGTTATATAGATTTGTAATTTACTTCTATTTAAAAATCTCAAGTCTTCCAGTACTTATCAGCTGCTGTATGTCCTGCAGGAAGTGGTGTAGTATTTCCAGTCTGACACAGTGCTCTCTGCTGCCACACCTGTCCAAGACAGGAACTGTCCAAAGTAGGAGAAGTTTTCTATGGGGATTTGCTACTGCTCTGGACAGTCCCTGTCTCGGACAGAGGTGGCAGCAGAGAGCACTGTGTCAGACTGGAAATACTACACCACTTTCTGCAGGATATACGGCAGCTGATAAGTATGGAAAGACTTTAAATTTTTAAATAGAAGTAAATTACAAATATACATAACTTTGTAAAACCAGTTGATTTGAAAGAAGAAAGATTTTCGCCGGAGTACCCCTTTAACCTCTTAAGGACATATGACGTACCCCTACGTCATATGTCCTCACTTGCACTTCAAAGCAGGGCCGCGCGGCGAAGTGCCGCGATCCCGGGTGCCGCGAGTAGCCCGGGACCGCTGCTATTAGCGGGCACGGTCTGATCGCCGTGCCCGCTAATTAGCTAATCGGAGGCAGCTGTCAAAGTTGACAGCTGCCTCCGATTACCGGAGGCAACGTTTCCCTGGGGTCTAGTGGGGGAGATCGCTCCTCCGGGACCTTGTCCCGGAGGAGCGATCTCCGTTACTGATGCCAGCCAGGGACGCGTCCAAGATGGCGCCGTCCTCGGCTCGGCACTCGTTCGTTTTCGGCTGCAGCAGCCGAAAGCAAACGAGTGCCGATCTCATGGATCTCTGCAGCATATCTATGCTGCAGAGATCTCAATGAGAGATCCAAGTGTATATACTAGAAGTCCCCCAGGGGGAATAACCCTAACCCCAGGGGGGCTTCTAGTATATGTGTAAAAAAAAAAAAAAAAAGTGTTGTTTATAGTAAAAAGCCCCCTCCCCTAATAAAAGTCTGAATCACACCCCTTTTCCCAGGTTTTAAATAAAAGTAAACAAATAAATAAATAAACATGTTTGCTATCGCCGCGTGCGTAATCGCCCGAACTATTAATTAATCACATTCCTGATCTCGTACGGTAAACGGCGTCAGCGCAAAAAAATCCCAAAGTGCAAAATTGCGCATTTTTGGTCGCATCAAATCCAGAAAAAATTTTATAAAAAGCGATCAAAAAGACGTATATGGGCAATCAAGGTACCGATAGAAAGATCACATCATGGCGCAAAAAATGACACCTCGCACAGCCCCATAGACCAAAGGATAAAAGCGCTATAAGCCTGGGAATGGAGCGATTTTAAGGAACGTATATTGGTTAACAACGGTTTGAATTTTTTACAGGCCATCAGATACAATATAAGTTATACATGTTATATATCATTTTAATCGTAACAACTTGAGGAACATGCATAACAAGTCAGTTTTACCCCAGGGCGAATGGCGTAAAAACACATTTCCCCCAAATAAAATAAATGCTTTTTTTTTTTCAATTTCACCACACTTTGAATTTTTTTCTGGTTTCGCAGTGTACTTTATGCAAAAATTCAGCCTGTAATTGCAAAGTACAATTAGTGACGCAAAAAATAAGGGGTCATGTGGGTTTCTAGGTGGAAAAATGCAAGTGCTATGACCTTTTAAACACAAGGAGGAAAAACCGAAAACGTAAAAACGAAAATGGGCCCCGTCCTTAAAGGGTTAAGCATTGCCACTGCACAATGAACAGAACATCTCCATTCACTGAATACATTATTGGTTGATCAGAAAGGGTACCAGGTTTTACAATATCAAATCAAACAATAAGGGATGGAAATATGGTATATCCTTTATGTGCAAATGTGAGATTGAAAAAAAAAAACTTAAAATCCCCCTTGATTTAGATCAGTTGCCCCTCTTTAGGTTCCATATTAAACAGTTATAGTCCCAAACAAACCCTGTAAGGTTTTAGTCTTGTAAAAAAAATATATATATATATTTTTTAACACACAACCTTGTGACCATGACTGTGTTTTCTAAGTGGTCGCCCCGGCCAAAAATAATGAGCAGGTTTTAAACAGTAGGGAAAACGCGATCATTGGTGCAATTAGAAAGGGCAGAAATATTTTATTTTTTTTAATATGATGAGATTGTGGAAATTACTGGGATTATGAGTTAAGAAAAGTCTAGGATACAGTATGTGCTGCTATTAAAGTCTTTGGAATTTGGAGAGTCAATGGAGCGTATGGAACATAAATGAAGTATTGCTGTATGTGCAGAACATGACCATTAAGCTAACAGTAGTTGACCTCATTTAAGAAATTAAGTACCATTCTGCATTATGTTTTACTCCCTAGGTACAAGCACTTATGTTATGCTACATAGCTGTTGATGTTGTAAGGTTTTTTACATGGGAACCAAGATAGTGCCAGGTCATTATGAATTTACTGCAGACTTGGCAGACTCATCTGATTCCAGTAAAATATTTGCACATAATAAAGCTAATAGGATGTCGCTAGCATTCTCCCACTAATTACTTAGGAAAATCTATAGCAATGACTCACTATCAACTCATCACAATGATTCAGACTTGGTCACTTGGCTTCTGACAAATACCTGTCACTCGGGCCTGGTTGGGCAAATTTCTTGGAACTTTTTGAGGTCAGGAAAAGAATTTACTGTACATGTGTGCAATAGAACCTGCAATCAGGTCCTTGTTTCTTTTTTTTTTCTTTGTATAATAATAATAATAATAATAATACTTTGTGTAATCCATTGGGTTTATCTCTTATGCTGTTGGCCTACCAAGGAAACTATTTGCAATTTTTTTTGTTGCTATTTTTATTTTAAATTTTTCAAGGAAAGGAGACAAATGGCCGGATTGTCAGTTACAGACTTAATTGAAAGACAATTGCTGGGCTTCCCAGAATTGTGATTGAAAACAAAATACCATTTTCTTCATTTACTTCAACCAGAGAAAAATAAAATAAATAAATAAATAGGAAAAAAGAAAAAAAAAAAAAAAAAAAAAAAAAATATATATATATATATATATATATATATATATATATATATACTGTGTATACCAATTTAAGAAACTATTACAAACTATACAGATTCTAGTTTGGTGTTATATAGAGAGAAATGGAGGAGGTTATTTATTTATGCTAATTACCCGTATTTTCCGGCGTATAAGACGACTGGGCGTATAAGACGATCCCCAACTTTTCCAGTTAAAATGTTGAGTTTGGGATATACTCGCCCTATCAGACTACCCCTATTCTAACGCACCCCAAATAAAAATTTATAAAAAACATCAGACAGCAGTGAGACCTGAGAGGCAGAGAAGTAGGTATAGTAATATAGGACGGTCAGACAGGTAATAGAGGTGCGTTTTTCTGGGCACAGCACCACTCTACTGAATCTCTTTTTTAACATACCCTGGATGCCTGCAGCTTGCTCTGCCCTTCATACACATTCTGCAGTCTGGTTCTGAGATTTTTCAGCACCTGCCCTTTAAAATGACACCCGGCGTATAAGAAGACCCCTGACTATTGAGAGGATTTTCTTGGGTTAAAAAGTAGTCTTATACGCAGGAAAATACTGTATATTCTATTTATAAGTCATATCATACAAATATGAATATTAGAGATCAGCAAGCTTTTTAAAATCTTGGTTAAGCTGGTTGTCTAAATACTTAACGCTCATGTATGTTGCTGCCTAAGGGCCATAAAAGCCCTGTGTAAAACTGTTTGGTCAACTAAGACTAATGGTGTTCTAGGAGAGCTGACCAAATTTGTCTTTTTTTTTTTTTTCCTGTGTTCCAGATGGGGGAGTGGCTGCCTCTACTTGGTCGTGCACTCCACCTGTTCCACCCAGGTGGTGTAATTACTCTTGCCGGTATATGATGGATTTTGCATGCCCAGAGCATAGGCGTATTTCATACCATGGAGAGGCCATAGTACAGTGTAGGACTGTCCTGAGCATGAGGCCACCGTAACGTGGTGGGGAAGTTTACACCATTTTCAAGTGGTAACCAAGAGCCTCATTATTTTAATGGAAGTTTTTTTTGGCAGTTGGGGGGGGGGGCTGCTTTTAACTATTTTTATGTCTGCAGTGGGTCTTTATCTTGCCATTGCGGTGAGCTGTTGCATTTTTCTGTGTTTTTGTGTGTTTGCAACTAAGACTATGTTCAAGAACTAGCAATGAGCTAAACTATCCATCACACGGTATGCTGGGGGATATCATGTGCACCGCATTGCTTCCATGTATAACCTGATTTGGCTATCTAACAGTCACCGCATCAGAACATGCTACCCTGGATGGTGGCCACACTCCAACACACTGCAGATGTAAGGATTTTTACTTATTTATATATTTTTTTTACTTGCACATTCATTGGTTGTTGTCACCCATAAATACTTACCCACTTTTCATTGCATTCACCTTCAGACAAAGAACAGTCATTGGGGTATCTCATGTGCATTGAAGTAGGCTGGGCTCTGTTTTTGTTTTTGTCTTTTTTTCCATCCATTTTTGCAAAAAAATTGATGAAATTGTGTGCATCTGTTTTGATCCGTTTTTTTCCATTGACTTTCATTATAAAAAATGGATCAAAATGCATGAATTTTTTTTACATACACAAAAATAAGGTCAAGTACGTTTTTGTGTACGTTAAAAAAAAAAAGGACGATCCCTTTTTTTATAATGGAAGTCAAGGGAAAAATGGATGCACACAATTGCATCCATTTTTCCATCTGTTTTTTTTTTTTGCAAAAATGAATTGCATAAACGTAGTGTGAACCCAGCTTATATGTGAAGATCTTATGGACGTATTATTTCAAGTATACCTTTCTATTGTTCGGTATATTTAAAGGGGTAGTCCACCCAAAAATTTTTTCTTTCAAATCAACTGGTGCCATAAAGTGCCAGAGATTTGTAATTCACTTCTATTAAAAAATCTTAAGTCTTCCAGTACTTATTAGCTGCTGTATGTCCAGCAGGAAGTGGTGTTTTCTTTCCTGTCTGACCCAGTGCTCTCTGTTGCCTCCTCTGTCCATGTCAGGAACTGTCCAAAGCAGGAGCAAATCCCCATAGAAAACCCCTCCTGCTCTCCAGACTGGAAATAATACAACTTCCTGTTGGGCATACAGCAGCTAATAAGTACTGGAAGGCTTGAGATTTTTTAATAGAAGTAAATTACAAATCTCTGTCACTTCATGGCAGCAGTTGATTTGAAAGAAATTTTTTTTGGGTGGACTACCCCTTTAAGCCTGTCACTTTAAGAGAAAGAGTTAATGGACTTGTGAGAACCATATCCAGCTATTTTTGTGTAACCGATTTTTCCAAATGACGGTGTCTCCAGAAGCCAATGGCTCAAGAAACATTTGGCAGCCAGTAATGTTAGGTGGAGACGCTTTGTCATGTGAGAAGACTATGCGTGTCAGGGGTTGCAGAGGAGGTACTAAGGAAAATAGAGCTAAGAGGTGTATGGGAGATATCTATAGATATGCTCGCCGAGATGCTCCACCCGGCCCATACCGGCCGGGTGAACATGACTTAAATTTAATTGGAATTCGGGCACATTCAGATGTGTACAGTGTGTATACACTAGAGTCTGGATTCCATAGGGGTTAATGCAATCGGCCGTTGTGATTAAACAACGGCCGTGGTTGTAAACCTGCAATAACGGCCAGTGTTTAATAGAAAACATAAATTGTGTGAACTTGGCCTGAAGCAGAACTGAAATGTCAAATACAGGAAAATGTAGGCAAACAACTAAGAAGTAATATTCCTACATCGTGTCCATACAAACAACCGCAGTCCTATTCTTTTAGAGTACATTTACGCAATCTGCTTTGGCAGTTGTAGGATGTCCGATCACATTGTAGTTTACACGGTTTCAGTAACAAAGAGGCACTGTTTTCAAGGCACTCCACAGTTTTCGATTTGTTAAATCTAATAAGTAAATATATATTTGACTTGCCCTGTAATATATCATATTGACACAGAGCCTTGTTGCAATATTTGGCTTAGACCATGGGTCCGGTAAGCACAGGACAGAAAGAAGAAGGAAAAAAAATATAAAAATACTGTGACCATCTATGTGTACTTTGAAATCCCATTTTTTTATCATCCCAGGACAAGAGAAAATGGTGTTTTATTTGGCTCGCTCACGGAGCATAAACATCTGTCCGCCATTCATATCACTCCGTAAGAATATCCGCCCTATATATGGAATGCAAACTTCCTCAGTTAAGCTGCTAACCAAATATAGTACAACTACTCAAATAAAATAAGCCATTTTCATAGTCCATAATCTAATAACTTTCCCCACAGCTCCATCCCCTGTGAGAATAACATGATCCCAGCCCTTAGCCCCGGCAGTCGGCGGATTAGTTTAAAGTAAAACACAAACAACATTAGCCAACATCAATTGGGTTAATGTGATTTATTTTACCATAGGAAAACAGTAACTCTTAGACATCATGAGATCAGGTTTTATATACAAATACTTGTAAATGGCTCTCTAATCGCACTGGTTAAATGTAATATCTATAGGTCTGCTTTGAAGTTCTGAAACTACTGGCAGACGGAAGAAGTGTGGGAGATGGTAGCAGAATTGTCCAACTGAGTGCTAGATTGGCCCAAAAGAATGCACTGTTGGAGACAAAATCTGGAACCGGCTTTGTAAAGGTTCCACGAAGTTATTTTTACCGACCAAGGATGGTGATAAAAAGCTAAATTATAATTTTTTAAATAAATTTTTAAATAATTTTTTATAAAATTATATATATATATATATATTTTTTTTTTTTATTGGTATGCATTAAAAAGTTGGAATAAACTTGCAATGCTCCGATCCAAAAAGCAGTCAGTGATTAACACTGTTTTTATGTATAGAGTTTTATGTGAACTAGTGAAACTCTTGTTTTGGGCTATATTCACATGTTTTTTCAGTTCAGTTTCAAATAACGTCCGTTATTGTAAGTCCAAAATAACCGACGTTATTTAGCTCTCTGGCCTCCCCTTGCAGTGCAATGACTGGTGGTTGTACATTATTCTAGTTTGGGTTACTAATTGGACTTTGGATGCGGCTTAATTGAAAAGTCCATTGAGTTTAATAGTAAAAACAGACAA
Source organism: Dendropsophus ebraccatus (assembly GCF_027789765.1). NCBI lineage: Eukaryota > Metazoa > Chordata > Amphibia > Anura > Hylidae > Dendropsophus > Dendropsophus ebraccatus. The sequence continues at coordinate 136,899,473 of NC_091460.1, read as the reverse complement.
AGAACGGCGACAAAAGAAAATCCGTGTGTGAAAAACTAATTAAAAACGTCCGCTGTTTGCAAAAGACGTCCAAAAACAATGATCATGTTCATTATTTTTGAAGTCCGCAGTAAAAATGTTTGTTATTCAATTCATTGTGTGCTTTGGACGTCTATCTTCCCATTGACTTCAATGCATTGCCATTGCAGTTAGTTAAATTGCGGTAAAAGCTGACTTTTTTAAATATAAAAATCGGGCACCTTTTCTCAATTTTTGACGTTGTGTGAACATAGCCTTGTACGGCTTAGAAAAACGGTATAATAAATTATTAATAGGTTTGGGTTATGTTTCCACTTCGGAACATAACGGGGAAGGCGGTTACCTCATAACATAGATGGCGCTAATAATGATCACGATTTAACGAGACGCCCCAGTGGAAACATGGCCTTAAGCAATTTTTTTTTTTTTTTTTTTTTTCAGAAACAATTGCCATGGAAAACTGAAAAAGCTAAATAGAATTCTGATGTCCTTAGCCATAAGCTGCAGAGAAATCCCAGCTGGTAAAAGGCAGGAGGGATATTTCATTTACATACTTTACCAGACATACAGTATATATGTCCTCCCTTACCTTCCATTATAAACTAAAATATGTGTCAAAAGATGACTAGCTTTTTGATTAAAAAAACTGTGTATAACAAATAGCGTAAACAATGGCTGCTATTTTACGTGTTGTTTTTATTGCCTACAATGGCCGTTTTTGTCTTTAAAAAAATACAGTGTGTGAACATAGCCTTAGACTATATTCACACAGGCAAAAAAACAAAACAAGCATAAAAGACTCACCAAGAGATGCCCCCAAAAGCCCCCAAATTGCCTTCAAACCTTACAGCTCCCATTAACTTCAATGAGAAAATTTCACAGCTCGCCCCCGCTCACGGCCGCGTGCATCTCCGCCTCTGCCATAGACTCCATTCTATGCACAGACAGATTCCAACGCCCGTGCAAAGAATGAACGGGTAAAAAACAAATCACAGATTTTTTGCTCTTGGCTATGCAATAAAAGCTTGGAGACATCTACAATACTTTGAAAGCTGTAGGACTTCTTTGTTCATGGGGCTTTATTACATAATAGATTATCTGCTGGTACAGACCAATTTGGGTAGATATTGCCCCGTTTAATAAAGTCAACAATTGGCTGATCATTGTCTTAAAACATGTTTGAAAATTCTTCAGCTGTGGACCTAGCGCTGCTCTGTGTAATAGAGATGCGTGGCCGACAGCTGGTGACGGTGTACTGAAAATAATAAAGTTTATACTTACTCATGCTCCCCAGGTGTTCTGCTGCCTTTTCCCCACTTTCCCCATCTGCGCACACCCACTGCTACTGCCTCTTCAATGAGAGGCCAGGCAGCCAATCACCGGCCATGGGCTGACCTGTCTCGATCAGTGATTGGCTGTGGTTAGGAGGCAACGCAGGTAAAAGGCCGTAGGACACCGGAGTAGAATGGGTAAGTATATAGCTTTATTATTTGCCATGTAAAAGGAAGGGCTGCACAGACATCAATAGCGCACATGTAGGCTCAGTAAGCAAGTGCCGATCTAGCAGATCTAGCTTACAGTGCAATAGTCAGCCATCTAATGCGGCCCTTACATGTGTACTAGCCAGCACTTGGGCTTCCTAGCGTACATCCACCCTTTAACCTTCCTATTGGACTTGATTCATGGTGCTCTTGGACTCTGCTCGGTCTGATGACAGGTCAAAGGTTAGTACAAGTCAAAGGGACAGTAGCGCTTTAACCGCACTGAGTGGTTCATCTTGCAGGACATAAATAAGAGCTACTTCAATGCTTATAATTCTAAAAGTGAAATTCCTTTATGATGTTGCCCTTTATACAGACAGTAATGTTTAAATTAAAACCATTATTCATGTATACCCTGGAGCCCTCTCTCCGCAGTCTGTAAGCACCGATATGTTCCCTTGAAGAAACACATTATGGTGTACAGAAAAGTTTCATCCATCAAGAGTTAAATTGATCCCAAAGGATAGAGTTAGATTTGCTTACTGTAGTCTGCAAAATCCTCGGCCCAGTGATTGCCCTGATAGTAATCCATGTCGCTTAAGGGGTTGGACAGACAGCTGATCGAGCTCTTTAGCTTAGTTAATTGCCGCTACAAGACTTGTTTTATACTGTAAATATTTTACGGTGGATGTGACGAACTAAGAATATTTTCTTCTAGAGTATCAAAAGGTGGCCACACCATGACTGCTAAAAGTATCCAATTGTAAAATATATAATATACAACCAGGTTATGTAATAGGCTATGTTCACATTACGAATATTTTCAAAAAACTACGGCCGTTGTTGCCAATTGCAACAACGGCCGTGATTAATACGAATATATACATTACATTGCCGTCTAGGGATCTCCGGTCGGGATCCCTAGCTGACATGTCAGTTTTCTGCGGCCGCTATTCATTGAATAGCAGCCGCAGAAAACCCTGTCAGGGCACACAGTGGAGCGAGCAGCTCCCGCCACACACTCCGTAGGGTGCAGTGGGGAGTTCTGATGCGGGCACGCATGGATTCGCCCGCATCAGAACTTTGCGGCACTAAAGATCATCCGACCGGTATTGCAGTATAGACAGGGATGATCTTTTCTGAGACCGGCCGTTCTGTGACCCGGCCGGGTCTCATACTAAGTGTGCACATAGCCTTAAAATGATTGTTTGCTATCAGCCTCTCTGATCCTAATACAACAGAGCTAATAGAAAAAAAAATATGTTGCCCAAGCTGATTTCTTTTTATTTCTAAACTAGGATTGTTCTGAACTACTTCCCCCCTTCTGATACTGTGACAATAGTGAGGGGAGTATGTGAAGTGAAGGGTTTTGTAGCTAAATAAAATCTTAGCTTGGGCTGGGCCCCTTAGCTGGACATCCTGGAGTAAGTGAAAAAAAGAAAAAAAATACAACACCTCTATGCCTCTGTTCACACTGCAGGTTGAACGCTGCATGTGGCTTACGTACAGACAAAAAAAATGAAAGTGCAACAGCAACCAAAAAGTGCAAGGGCTTACCGTATATACTCCCCCCGGTGTACACACGATAAAAACCTGGTGTGTAGATATTTAAAATGAGGATCTTTGCTATTTTATCCTGGGGTAAGTGTCCTCTTTTATGCTACAGTACATGTGGCTACTCTTTTTTTCCCCACTCTCTTTATATTCTACTCATCACAATCCCCTCCATGGCTCTCTCACATTCTCACAAGGTTTGGAATTTTTAATCAGGTCTCTAGTGTTAAAATGAATGAATGTAAACTTGAGTTTTTGAACATTTTTGCCATAAATAGGCCGTAAAAAGGTACTCACCCCTTCAAATGGGCCAATAGTCAAATAAAGTAACTTAGTATATATCTTATCAAAGATTCTCTTTTATATACAGTGGTGCCTTGGATTATGAGCATAATTGTGATTCAAATCCACTCTTAAACCAAAGCAAATTTTCCCATAAGAAATCATAGAAATGTAGACAATTGGTTCCACACACCAAAAATAATGCTTTTATATTCTGAATAACATGTAAAACTAATGGAAAAAAAAAACATTTAGAAACAGCTGAATATGTGATATTATAAGTTACTGTACAGTGTAGCAATCAGCATGTGGAGTATAATGTATAGTAAGTGCATAAGAATGAAAGAACAGCCGCAGTTTGTAGATACAGGATGGAGCTGCAGATCCCTATAATGCAGTAGCGTAGTACAACAGGCTAGAATAGAGAAGCAGGGCTGCTGTCAGAGGTCTGTGTGGTCACATGACAGCAATGGGGAAGGGGTGACTGTTCAGCATGGACCAATCAGGAAGTGAGAATTACAGAGCTGTGCAGGGGGACAGGGACAGAAACCTTTCTATACAGCAGTCTGAATGGCTGAGTGTAAGTGCAGGCACATTATAGCAACAGTGTTATAGCTGAGTGTGAGTGCAGGAACATTATAGCAGCAGTGTGTTTAGCTGAGCGTGAGTGCTCGCACAATATAGCAGGAATGGGGACGATGGAAAACACAAGAGCTGAAAGACAGCAGAGAGCATGAAGAAATGAGCAGAACAGATGTGGGAACATAAATACAGCACACCCTGTCCAGGGGGAGAGAGGTTACAGCTATGGAGCTATTACCTCTACAGTCCTGTCCACTGATGCAAGCCCCAGCCTGAAGTGGATCTGTCATGATTTTAAAAGTGGGGGGACTTCCTGGGTCAGAGTACAGGGCTGTAGACCATGAAATGCAGACCATGCCCCTCCCCCAACTCCCCCTTTCACCCAGTACAGGGAGCTCTTAAACCAAAGCAATGCTCTTAAACCAAGTTACGATTTTGAACAACTGGGATCTCTTCTTGCAAAACGCTCTCAATCCAAGTTATTTTTAAACCAAAGTTCCACTGTATACTTATTAGAAACATAAATATACACACATATACATACTATACTTTGTACAGTTACATAGTTTGTAAGGCCTTATTCACACGTCCCGTAATGTACGGATCAGTATTTCTGTATCCGAGTTAGTGCACATCAGTAGATGAAATGGATGAAAATCAATGCCGGAAAAAAAAAGGACATGTCCTAGTGCGGACCAAATGTGGACCCAGATTATTTTATGGATCCTCTCATTGAAATCAATTGTTTACGGATTTTTTACGGATTGCAACATGTTTGGCAACCGTATTTCCGTATTCCCGTAAAAAAATACGGATGACTCATAGGTCAAAAGGTTCTGTTTCTAAGCAACCACAGGCTGACAAGCGATCATGTGACTTATTTTAGGGGTTGGGCAAACTGGTGCTATTTTTTTTTTAACCTACTCAACTTTATTAACTTGTATAAAGCAGTCAGTAGTAAAAACGGATTTACGGAAATACGGATGCAGTACGTATGCAATACGGATGTACTACGGGTGTCCAATCCGTAATTTTTAGCAGGTTGTTTCAGGACTAGAAAATATTACTGAACGTGTGAATAAGGCCTAAGGCTGAAAAAGACCTATGTCCATCCAGTTCAAGCTATAGCCCTATAATGTTGATCTAAATTGGGGCAAAAAAAACACAGTAAAGTAGTAGCCAATTTTCCTTTTTCTGACTTATTTGTGGCTCATAACGAGGGTTAGCTTTACCTCATAAAATGGCTTAGTTTGCTTGGTTTGACTCCAAGGGTTGGGTGCAGTGTGGGAATCTATTAAATGTAATGTAATGTGCAGTCCTAATGTGATGTATAAACATCTCAACCAAACTTTTTAAAAGTTTGCTCATCTCTGGACTCATGTGACTTATGAAAATGAGAAAACAATGCTCCATATTCATATGGATAACTTTACTCCTAGCCTGAAGGCTCGTGCACAATACGACTCTATGGCTTTTCTATGCATGAACTATATTTTTGGAGCAAGAACAGAATCTGTTCCCATCTTTGGCTATGAATGTACGGCTCTTGTTTAAAGATATAATACAGCTGTGTGCACAGTCTTTTGCTAAATGTTGAGTTGCATTGGATTTCTTAAAACTTTGACAATAATCACTGTTGAATACTGTAGTTTGAAGGGTTGGTAAAAGACTGCTTGTAAAAAAATGAAAAAAAACTTGGCGGGGGGGAGGAATGTTCTAAGATTGAAATTTCAAATGCTTTACTGAAACCATAGGACCACATGAGAGAGGTTTCTAGGCATGCTCTGTAACCCATGCAGATGTCATTCCCAGGAGGAAGGCAGAACTCTGAAGATCAACTATTGCAAAGGGTGGTAGATCCTGTCGTAGGCCGTGTTCACACAACGTATGTTTAGCATAATCACGTGATTTGTAAAAAAAAAACATACGTTGTGTTTGAATCCATGGAATCCCGGCCAGAGTGTATACACATAGTATACGCTCCTGCCGGGATTCCATCTGGCCGCACGCAAAAGTCACTTGTCAGTTTTTTGCAGCCGCTATTCATTGAATAGCGGCCACAGAGACATCTCAGTTAACACAATGGAGTGTACGGCTAAGGCCACATGCTCCATTGTGTGCAGCGGTAAATCGGGATGCGGGCGCCCACATACGAATTCCCCAGAAGTCGCAGAACGGACAATGTTACTAAAAATCCTCCCGGCTGGTACTGATCTTCATTTCTGGTGAATTCAGATGCGGGCGCACCCGTTTGCGCAGGACACAGAACGGCCACTGTTTTTCCAGCATCTGAACATGGCTTTAGGGTGTAGTAACAAACAATTGATTTGTTGTAGAAATGTTTGCAACTGATCCATTAAACTTAATTGGGTTTACAGAAATCCATGTAGTCGCTGAAACGACAACCCCATTCAGATGCTCAGATCTGGTTTTCAGCTGCAAAAAATTTTAAAACAGATTTGCAATGTTGGAATATACTCATGCTAACATATTCTGTAAACACGGAGTGAATCATTTTCCCTTCTGAATAGTTTAGATATATAGGTATTTCTGTACACTATAAATCTAAGCTCATCAGAATATCTTAAACAATTGAAAAATTCATTTAAAAATACATTTACCCCCAAAACACGTCTGCTATGAAAACATGATAACACAAACATTATATAAAATATGGACATGAAGAAAAGGAGCGCTGCACCTCACACCTATAGCTGACACCAATGCCTCTCGGCTACATTTAAAAACCAACGCCAGGATGTTGGTATATAATTTCATCAAACCATATTGCCTCATGTACCACGTGCAGGTCCTCTGATTCACATGGGTCCCTACGCTAACTCCACACTGTGTTGGTCAGCGACCACTAACCCCGCAAGGCGAGCGCAAGCAGGGAAGGGAGGTCATAGAATGGCCCTGCAACCCCAATGTCACAGGACCAAACCCCAAGTGCCCCCCAAACCCAACAGGCGCCGCTGGCGGAGAAAGTGGCCACCAAGCAATACAAGTGTGAACAAGGTCTAACTTCTTACCATTTCTTCTACAGGTAGAATGGGAAGAATAGGAGGTACTTACCATGTGTGCACAGGTGCTTCCTGCTCATTGGGGTCACATGGGTCTTACAAGGAGGAGTGCTAGCCACTCAGAAAGGGAGAAAAGTAAAATACGGACATGGAGTGTAGGATCTGCTGCACCTCACACCTATGGCTGACACTAATGCCTCTCAGCTACATTTAAAAACCAACGCCAGGATGTTGGTATATAATTTTAACAAACCATATTGCCTCAGGTACCACGTGCAGGTCCCCTGGTTCCATGAGTCCCTACGCTAACTCCACACTGTGTCGGTCAGCAACCACCAACCCCGCAAAGCGAGTGCAAGCAGGGAAGGGAGGCCATAGAATGGCCCTGCAACCCCAATGTCACAGGACCATTATATAAAAAACATCATTCTTCTTCCTTGCCCAATATGTTGTTGTGTATAGTCAGGTCCAAGCACGATGGTAAATCCGTAGCAGTTATGTAATTATCCATCCAGTCCACACAATAATGATGACAGAAAAGCTGTTTTACGTGTTTACTGGGCTTCTTAATGGCAGTAATAGCAATAGCAATAGCTCTCTATAAGATGTCGAGACTTTCTCAGCATTGCTTCCATTGCTTCTAGAAAGATTCCAACAGCAGTTTGCTCCTTCAGTAAGAATCCTCGGGCATCATGAAACTAAAAAATCTAAATGAAGCAGCGAATTACATTAAAATCAAGATAACATGCCATGATTTACATCCCATGGGTCTCTATACAGTATAATAAAACGTCTACAAGTCTCGGTATTCACAGGCAATTCTGGTACTTTGATCATGCTAAAAGAAATTACTCATGTGTTCAGGTCCCAGGAGTAAAGATTTAGGCAAGTTCATGATAAAAATCACTATAAAAAGGGTTTTACCTGCCCGTGTACAGTTCTGATTATGGTAACTCCGCTAATGGGACCTTTCATGTAATCATAGCAGTTCTGAAATATTATACTCAGACACTATGTATATCTTAGAATATAACACAACATTAAGGCCAGGATGTGGCTGTTTACTTAGAGAATCATTGGCTCTTATCGTCCTGGTTTGTGGGATTTCTTAACTGCCTTGTCTATGCTATGTAAGATGACAGGGATTTGTCCTGCTAGACGCTATAAAAGCCGCTACACAATATATTGTAAACATTACAAAGGGACTATAAAGAAAAAAAAAAAATATGGAAAACGCAAATGAATGACAGTGATATTATGCAACTACTCAAGCCTTATTGGTGTCTCCTGGCATTGGTCACACATCGGGTTGCCATCCTCTACTCTTGAATTCTCCAGGCTTTTGGGTGACAGAGCCTCAACAAGCCGTTTGTGGAGCAAATCATGTTGTTACATTAAATAGGGTGACCGCCTCTCTGTAAGGCCCCTTATAGATGCCCCCCTCTGTGTAGTGCCCCTTATAGATGCCCCCCTCTGTATAGATGCCCCCTATGTGTAGTGCCCCTTATAGATGCCCCCTCTGTTTAGTACCCCTTATAGCTTCCCCCTGTGTAGTGCCCCTTATAGATGCTCCCCTCTGTGTAGTGCCCCTTATAGATGCCCCCCTCTGTGTAGTACCCCTTATAGTTGCCCCCCTCTGGGTAGTGGCCGTTATAGATGCCCTGCCCTGTGTAGTGCCCCTTATAGTTTCCCCCTCTGTGTATTACCTCTTATAGATGGCCCCCTTTGTGTAGTGCCCCTTATAGATTCCCCCTATTTGTAGTGTCCCTTTTAGATGCCCCCCTGTTTATTCTCCCTTATAAATGCCCCCCCCCCCCCCCGTTGTTCCCCATATTGATGCTCCCCTCTGTTTAGTCCCCCTTACAGATGGCCATTATGTGCAAGCAAGATTAAATTCTAGAGATGAGCGAACCTGGAGCATGCTTGAGTCCATCCGAACCTGAACGTTCGGCATTTGATTAGCGGTGGCTGCTGAAGTTGGATAAAGCCCTAAGGCTATGTGGAAAACATGGATATAGTCATTGGCTGTATCCATGTTTTCCAGACAACCTTAGAGCTTTATCCAAGTTCAGCAGCCCCCGCTAATCAAATGCTGATCGTTCGGGTTCGGATGGACTCGAACCCGAACCCGGTTCGCTCATCTCTATTAAATTCACCTAACAACTCGCTCCCCCTTTGCTGGGGTTCTCCCAATGCAATCTCTCTTTCGGCTCAGACAGCGTGTGTTAGAGATGCTGTCTGTGCTGGAAGTCTTGGCCATGTGTAGTGATGAGCGAACATGTTCATAAATGTTCGCATGAACATGATGATAATTGTTCATGTTCACCGATCACGAACAACTTGTACAATGATTGGAATGGTTATAACGATCATTTTTGAGCATACATACACAACTGCGTCATTTATGCTTTGCCCCTGATAATCTGTACGCGTGTGTGTAGACCGAAATGTACGCTTCTATTGTATGTTCATTATTTGTTTGTGAATGTGCGGCGAGCAAGAACCGATCCCAATCTTTTTTTAGATGTTTGTGTTCGGGATCCGAACCGAACATCAGGGTGTTCGCTCATCACTAGCCATCTGTACATGGCATACACCCAACTGATGGGGACGCTCACCCAGGAAACAAGGACGTGTGTGTCCCAGATTATGGGGATGGCCCTAAATGGCGGCACATCTGTGGGGGCCCACCGGACCTCACTCAGCAATGATTGATAATAATTGCTGAGTGAGGATGAAAATGGTTCTGCGGAACTGGGCCCTTACAGTCGCTGTTGACCCCGACACTTGCCTGAGAAAGCCGGTGCTGACACCAGCCCTGCTAATATTGCCTCTGCTGCTATCTGCTCTAGTATTGCCTCTGCTGTCATCTATAACTCTGCAATCTCTTTCTCCTCTTTGCCATAAATGTCAGGTTACACTGGGAACTGGCATCTCCTGCTGACACCAGCCATAGTGGACTATTTATTGTCTTCTTATTAATTTCCTTTCTATGGAATGCAATGCATGCATTGTATTTTTTATTTTAAGCTTGACTTTGACCCTGAACAAGATTTTGCTTATATCTCATCCTTTGGATTTTTCACCTGGTACCTGTTGTGTCTCTGTTGGTTTTGTACCCTGGCTATTTTCTAACTGTGTTCCTATCTTATCCTATGGCATGTTGCAAGTATAGAGTGCTCAAAGCTGCAAAAGCTGTACAGTACAAGCAATAATATAGATATTTTTTAAATAAAGACCTATGGAGAAAAACTTTTTATGCACCATAATAAGTACAAAGCAACAATAAAAAAGAAAAGTTTTTCAAAGGTGTCCATAGTCTTTTTTTTCTGGAATACCCCAGGAAAAATCAACTTTTCCCCATCCACAGGATAGCATCACTTGCCATACTCACGGTTCTATTCATTACACAGAAGCCGGGGCCCGATAAGAGATCGTCAGGGGCTACAGAGGTCCAACACCCCGCAATCTCCTACTTTTTCTCTATGCTGAGGTTGGGGGAAATGTTGGCTTTGCCTGGAATACCTCTTTAACCACTCTTAGGCTGAATTTGTTAATACCGCCCAAAATTGCAAATTTAGTCAGTACAGTTTCTTATGCCATTAAAAGGCTATTGGAAGCTCACACGGGAAGAGATCTGCCAGACTAAAGGGGTTATTATACAACACAAGGAAAGGATGATTCAGTGTGTGACACCAAACATTGGAGAGCCAAAGTCTGGGGCTCTTTTTCTGGATTCACAGTTGGCAACTAGCAAAGGGTGATTGGCGCACAGGCCACAGCATTTTGATGCACCATGCAATGGCCTCTGGTGTATTCCTGGTAGGTCAGGGGTTCATATTACAGCCAGCTAATGATCTAAAACATTCTTAGATGTTATATCAGAACTATCTTAAAAGACAAGAAGAAGCTGGTAGGCTTCAAAGAAGGAAATGAACTGCCCAGTTTCCAAAAGTTAATGAGTTAATTGCCAACTACTTGGAAGGTTGACAAGTGGTTCCTGTAAATTAAAATATTACCTTAATATATATTTTAATATTGGGGAAATATTTTGGGTGCAGGTAGTATTTAACAATTTGTTATTTCAGAAGCTATAAGAAAAAAATACCAGTTTGACAAATGTCATTTTCCGGCAGCACCAAAAATATTACTAATATTATTCACTTTGGAAAGAGCTATTATTTCATGGAAATGTATGGAAAATTTGCAAAATTTCTCATTCTTTATTATTAAAAATATTTTGCTGTCATCACGGCTCCACTAAGTCTATAATTTCATGGTAGGAAGATATTATTTCCCTGCCCTCTGGCTTGTACTAGCAGAGTTTATTTTACATGAAAATGTTTTATTACATTTTTCTTACATTAAAAAGTAAGCTTGAATGAGAGATCTTTTCTGTAATTTGCATTATTTTTATTTACTTTCTATAATTTACATTATTTTTATTTACATTTTTCTATAATTTACATTATTTAGGTAAATTAATATTTCTTATTAAAGAAAACAGAGTTGTGACCATCGGTAGTGTTAGGTTAAACGTGATGTAAACAGCAACCTATAGATAATTTATTGTTACCTTATTAGCATAGGTAAAACTTGAGCTATTTTGATAACTTTGATTTTATCATTCAGAATGGGGTATAAGGAAACACTATTTAATCAAAATGAGTGTTTCTCATTACAGAATGCATCATCTATATTTTTTACTGGTTATGGTGTTCCTGTAATTTCCTGTTATTCAAATTAACTGATGCCAGAAAGTGTCAGAGACGTTTTACTTACTTCTATTAAAAAATCTCAAGTCTTCCAGTACTTATCAGCTGCTGTATGTCCTGCAGGAAGTGGTGTATTCTTTCTAGTCTGACACAGCGCTCACTGCTGCCACCTCTGTCCATTTCAGGAACTGTCCAGAGCAGTAGCAAATCCCCATAGAAAATCTCTCCTGCTCTCCAGATTGGACAGAATACAGTTGACTTGAAAGATACATATATTATTTTTTTGTGGAATACCCCTTTTGGCATGTCACAGAGAATGGAGGAGTCCAAAAACATCCAGAATTTAATCATTTGTCCTCAAGTGTATTGCATATCCAAGAGAATTACAGAGACATTTCAACCCAATGGGTCTTTATTAGTGATTAGCGAACGTGCTCATCCGAGCTTGGTACTCGATCGAGTATTAGGGTACTCGGACGAGCATCTCGCAATACTCGAGGAAATCTCGTCATCCGTTTCCTGTAAGTTTGGGCGCTAGTTCTCAGCCAATAAACATGCAGGAGACTCTTTGGTACATCCTGCGATCACGTGGGACCCATACATGTCGATAGCAGCGATTGGTTGACCAGACCAGATGACCCTGCCATATAAAAATCTCTGCAAGGCTCGGCTCACATGTATGCTGGAAGAGATTAGAGACAGAGCTGCTGCTGGTCAGGGAGAGCGTTAGGGAGGGAATTAGCATTCCAGTAGGCAGGGAATACTAGCGAAACAACCAAACAGCCCTTGTAAGGGCATCAAATCTTTTTTAAATTGTATTACTACAGACAGCTGGCTGGGACTTACAGTGCAGCTACCACGATTTCGGCAGAACACTGTGGTGATCGGCTGCTGGCAGAAAGGGGACATTAGGTGTTGCATACAGACCCCTACGAAGTGCTCAGTATTGTTTTATTGGGACCTCTACTATATTTTCTGAATTCTGTATTTCTTACACAAGGCATATCTAAGTTCACTACTGCTTCCACAGTGTAAATGGGGCGTCACAGAGTGTATATAGGTGCAGCCACCAACAGATTGTATCCCACAGCCCCCTAAAAACTAGTGGGCCCTCTACTATATTTTCTGATTTCTGTCTTTCTTACGCAAGGGCGGCATATCTATGTTCACTTCTGCTTGCACAGTGTAAAGGGGGTGTCACAGAGTGTATAGGTGCAGCCACCAACAGATTGTATCACAGCCTCCCAAAAACTAGGGTCCTCAGCTGCCTCAGAGGCATCCATACATGCTGCCCCTGCTTTTTCCTGTCCATTTCCATGGTGTTTCCATCATTTTCTGAGGTTGACAGGTTTTTACATGACCTTCCCTCTACCGAACTTGGGTCTCCTGCAAAAATGCTCAAGTTTTCCATTGACTTCAATGGGGTTCGTTACTCGAAACAAGCACTCGAGTATCGGGAGATATTTGTCTCGAGTAACGAGCACCCGATCATTTTAGTACTCGCTCATCGCTAGTCTTTATCAATCAAACTAGAGATGAGCGAACCGGGTTTGGGTTCGAGTCGATCCGAACCCGAACGTTCGGCATTTGATTAGTAGCGGCTGCTGAACTTGGATAAAGCTCTAAGGTTGTCTGGAAAACGTGGATACAGCCAATGACTCTATCCATGTTTTCCACATAGCCTTAGGGCTTTATCCAACTTCAGCAGCCACCGCTAATCAAATGCAGAAAGTTCGGGTTCGGATCGTCTCGAGCATGCTCAAGGTTCGCTCATCTCTAAATCAAACCCATTGGGTCAAAGCGTTACTGTTATATTCCCAGATAAGCAATATGCAAAAATTCTGCAAAGACACCATCACATGTTTTTCATCGTCAGTAAGCTAGCCAGATCTTCTACATTAAGAAAAATGTGATGGTGTCTCTGCGGTTGATTTCTCTGAGGTCAACCATCATTCTCTCAGATATGCAAGAAACTTGAAGAAAATCGATAGAGTAATGGATGGTGTAGGGCTCCTCCATTCTTTATGTTATATTGGTCAGTATTGGGATAATTGACTTTCCAGCATCCATCTTCACAACAATGTGCCAATTCCCAGACCTGTTTCCCCAGTGCTGTTTGAGCCAAAACTTTTATGTCACAGTGACACTTCAAAAGTTTTGATCAGTCGGGATCTGAATGTCCAGACACCAACCATTCCGAAGAACGAGGCAGGAGAAGTCTACGCTGAAATCCGTTCCTCTCCCCGTTCTGTGTACATTATGCGACTGTAAACTGGTCCCATTACATACTTACCGCTGCTGCTTTTGATCTGGCATCCTCTTCTTTAGCTATCTCATCCAGCTACTGTGTCTTCAGGCCTCGCCTTCTCCAGAATAAATGACAGCTGCAGGCGGGGCCTGAAGTCACATCGGCTGGACGGGAGAGAGAGAGAATAAGATGCCAGATCGTAGCAGCGGTAAGTATGTACTGCTCTATAATATGGAAACTGACGGTACATGTATATGCATATCTCCGCCTTCAGTTTCCCTTTATGGTTATCTGGTTCACATCCCCTATTTACACAGGGAGATGTGTGGCCATTAAAGGCTGCTTTAAATATACGATCAACCATGAATCGTGTGGTTTGCCGATTCTCAGCTCATCGCTGTTGCGTCGTTTCTTGCAATGCTCCTAGCAGACAGTTGGCAAGTGTAAAAGGCCCTTAAGGGTCCAATTAGCGGCGAGATTTTTCATTTTCTCTGATTAATCATTCACCATAATACACGGAACAATAGTCAATTGATTAACAATGATTTCATGGTCAGCTCAATCAATGCAATCAACGACACACAAACAAATCTTTATCTTAAAACTGAACAATATAACAATTTTACGATAATCTTTCCTATTGTCAGTGGTGGTTCCCGTCTTCTCTTTCTCCAGCTCTATAATAGAGGTTTTTACTTTCATTGTATAAAGAGATTTCAAGATTTTTCTTTTACCATAAAACAATTTCCCACATTACATTCCCTTTAATTCTCAGGTGCTTAATTAATAAAGTTTCACTGTAAATTTCAAGCTTTTACCTACAGCAATCCATGTTATTTCCAGTTATAGAATATTACAGATTCCAGCTGGCCCAACATATCTACAAAATCAAGAATTATAGAAAAACAGCCTGAATGCAGGTGGCCCAGAATGAACACCAATATTTCAGTTCTTGTTATATATCGTAACTCCCCAACTTGTACATTATACAGCAGTGTTTGTAAACCTATTAAGGCCAAGTACTTCAAGTGATCAGATGTTCCAACCAACCGATTATAACCAGTTATATATTTTGACTGAATAGGGTCAAGTTGACATTATGGCCATTGGCACGGTTTAACCTTTTGAGGACCAAGCCCAAAATGACCCAGTGGACCGTGCACATTTTCATTTTTGTGTTTTCGTTTTTCCCTCCTCCCCTTTTAAGAACTCTAGCACTTTCAGTTTTCTATCTACAGGGCCATGTAGGGGCTTGTTTTTTACAGGAATAGTTGTACTTTGTAATGGCATCTTTTATTCTATTAAAACATGATGGAATGCCAAAATTATTATTAATGAAGATATAAATTGGTGAAATTGTAAAAAAGAATGCAGTATGGTAACTTTTGGGGGGTTCCTGTGTCTATGTAATGCACTATACAGTAAAAGAGACATGATACTATTATTCTTTAGGTCAGCCCAAACACAACCATATGCAGGTTTACACAGATTCTCTAATGTTATTATTTTTTTTTATTTTTTTTTATGAAGTTGTCTAGGGGTTAAAGGGGTTTTCCGGGATTAGAATAAAAATAGTTGTTTTCTCCCAGAAACAGCGCCCCCTTTGTCCTCAGTTTGTGTGTAATGTTGCACCTTATTTCCATTAAAGAGCTATCAGCAGGTTAGATGATTCTAACCTGCTGATAGCCTCCTAATGGGCATGGGGCGTTAAGGAGGAAGATATGTCTCTTACCTTTTTCCTTGGCGCTGGTCCTGTGCAGTTAGTAGTGGAATCCACGACCCAGAGCCCCTGTTACGAGCACTGCCCCTGCCCCATCACGCTGATCTAATAATAAACTATGGAGTGAGAGTCCCCTGTAACTAGTAATCATATATAATGGCCGGGAAGTCAGGTATGCCCCCTGTAGTCAGGTATACCCCCTGTGACCAGAGTTATCCTCTGTAGCCAGAGTTGTCCCATGTAGCTGGAGAGGAGATAGCTGTGCATCAGAGGAAGAAGGGACATTCCACACATTACCCACTAACTACTAACAAAGAGAGAGGGGGGGAGAAGAGAGGGAGAGAGAAACAAGAATGGCTACAACCTAGCTAACAACTAACAAAATTAGCCCCACGTACCAGCCCCGTTAACCTGCCAGCTCCCAGCTTGGTTGTCCTTCCTTGGACTATTTTTGGTAGGTAAAAACTATTGCCTACTGAAAAAATCCAAAAACATCTACCATTTTATAGAACCCATTTTTCTAGTCCTTACACTTGCCCACTTTATCCAATTTTAAAGTCTTGACGTTAAGTAATGACTGTTCACCGCTTGGTTGACAAATCCATCCCCTTAATAGAGGCCATTGTTAAAAGATAATAAATATTACGGCATTCATTTGTTCATCTGATCAATGATCTTAAAGTGAATGTACAATCAGGCACATCAATGCTTTTTTTTCGGCATCTGTGCAGGGATGGTGGTAATGCAGTCTTTTTTTTTTTTTTTTTTAAATGCTGTCCAGTTCCCGTGCTTGAATCCATTCTCTTCCCGAGCACCGGCCCGCCACGGACCACTGGGGGCAGGCCAACTGCCCCCTAGTGTGAATAAGCCCCCTCCCCTCTGTGACAAGGCTCCATTAGAATCAGTGGAGCTTCATTACAGAGGGGATAACATCCCACTGGAGGGGCGATGTGACTGCCCCCCAATGCTACGGGGTAGGCTGAAGCTTGGGAGAGAGCAGCACCAAACACTGGAACCAGGACCTTGCCACCGGCATCCCTACATAGGCCCCATCGATTAACGTAAAAAAAAAACAGCGATGTACCAGGTGGTGCATTAACTTTAAAGTTTTCCCAAAGAAAAGCTTTGTGCTCCTTCTATCACAGAACATATTTTCCAATAAGCTTCTTTGCATGTACAAAGTTACTAAGTGATAATAAGGGTCAATGCCAGGTATTACCCTGTATAACATGCCGTAAACAATTAAGACCCAACTGCTCAGTTTTTTTTCCAGTAGCCGCAGTTTACACCTCTGACTATGTAGAAATATGTATTGTGACATGCCTATACACATGTATGCCTTTCTGCCACATTGTATTTACAGCTCCGCTCAAACTGGTAACTGCTCTACCATTATAGTATAGGAGCTGTACTAGCACAGGGGCTTCTGAGTCCACCTTTCAGCTGTTCTTTATAAACCGGAAGAAAATTTTATTGACACAATAGTCTAAATGGCTTGGCATTCCTAAATTAAAGATGACAACTCTAAACCGGATGCCAAAAGCATGTTTCATTTTGAATAGAAACTGTTGTGAAAGATCACTAGACCATCAATTTTTAATGCTGCATAGTGTAAAGCTAAAGAAAGTTCAGCTCACGTCCACTTCCTGCTAAATAGGTCAGCTTAATGTGGAGAGCAATTATTGTAAACGCTATAGGTGAAATATAGGTATGCTCATAGAACACATTGAGAAATAGTCCAGCTTTATTTGCTTATATTACGGTATTTTTTTAAATTGAGGTTTATTACTGTTAGTCCAGACTTAATGATCAGATATACTTTAGAGGTAACAATTATTATTTGAGAACACTGGCAGAAGCAGAACTGTATAAATAGCTAGTCAAATGTATAAACACTAGTCATGGAACCACATGTTTGACTAAAACACCACTCAGGCATTAATTGGGTTTTTATCAATTTATTTTACAGATTTTAAAGCGGAGGACGAGTTAACGGAGGGCAAAGTATCACAGCTAGGATCTGGTTCCACATATTAAATAAAAGAATGTATCACATGACTGAGTCAGATTCGACTACAAAGATAGTACGGACAATGGATTATAACTAGAGATGAGCGAACCTGGAGCATGCTGGAGTCCATCCGAACCAGAACGTTCGGCATTTGATTAGCGGTGGCTGCTGAAGTTGGATAAAGCCCTAAGGCTATGTGGAAAACATGGATATAGTCATTGGCTGTATCCATGTTTTCCAGACAACCTTAGAGCTTTATCCGAGTTCAGCAGCCCCAGCTAATCAAATGCCGATCATTCGGGTTCGGATCGGCTCAAACCCGAACCCAGTTCGCTCATCTCTAATTATAACGTTACTTGTTTTACCAATAATATTTTGATAAATTAATGTAAAATAGTAAGGAAATAATACGGCTTAGAAAGAGTAGAAGAGAAGAAAGAATGTTAACACAACGTAAGTAAATTATTAATCACGGACGTTGCCAGTTTGCAATATGACCGTGATTAATCCTTTACCCACATTGTGCTGCAGGCCAAGGGAATTCCGTCCGGAGTGTATACACATAGTATTCACTCCGTCCGGGACCGGGACATGTCAGTTTTATGCGTCCGCTTTTCAACGAATAGCGGACGCAGGAAACCTGTCAGTGCACACAATGGAGTGTGCTGTTCTGGTTGCACGCTCCATTGAGTTCAGCGGTGAATTCAGATGCGCCGAGAACTGATGCGCCCGCATCCAAATTCAACTGCAGTGAAGATCATCCAGCCAGTACTGCAGTAACGGCCAGGATGATCTTTTCTGACACTGCCCGTTTTGTTATCCGGCCGGGTCACGGAATGGCCAGTGCCATACAATGCGTGAACATGCCTATGCCAAGGTCTATACCTGTATTTTGGAGCCAAAATGACAGAGGTTTAAAAAGGCCAAAATAAGACGTTGTGGAAACATAGCCGTATAGAAGTACATTTCCAAGGGTAAGGTGGTGGGGGTGGGGGGAATGAGGGGGATAAGCACCATTCCTATAAAAGGTATGCATTTAAAAAAAAATCCTATTTTTGCTCCTACTGTTTTTTATTCTGGGTGTTAAATGGATGGAGTGAACCAGGAGAAAAAAACAGATGACAAGTGGTGGTGGCATCCTAACATACCAAATATTAATGAATAAAATATTGCAGTTGCTTGTCTTTATTGATTACATAGTGGAATGCGTTGAGAACAATAAAAATAATCAATGGAAATTAAAATGAATACCCCATGGAGGTTTGGATTTGGACTAATACTCAAAATCAAAGTGGAAAATCAAATTACAGGCTGATCCAACTCAGTAGAAATGCCTTAATACAAGGAAACAAGGCTCAGTAGTGTGTGTGTGTGTGTGTGTGTGTTTGTTTGTGTGTGTGTGTGTGTGTGTGTGTGTTTGTTTGTGTGTGTGTGGCCTCCACGTGCCTGTATGACCTCCCTACAAGGCCTGCGCATGCTCCTCATAAGTTATCGGATGGTCTCCTAAGGGATCTCCTCCAAGACCTGTACTTAAGCATCTGCTGACTCCTGGACAGTCTGTTGTGCAACGTGACGTTGGTGGATGGAGTGAGACATGGTGTCTCAGATGTGCTTGATTGGATTCAGGTCCGGGAAACGGGCTGGCCAGTCGATGCCTTCATCTTGCAGGAACTAGATACTATAATAGAATCTCGACACAGCCTTCACACAATGCAACATGCCTCGGCTCCTCTCAACTTGTAGCAATTAGTAGCCAACTCACAGACAAGTTTGATTGTGGGATCACTGGTTTAGGTGCCCTGACTTGCAGGATACACAATATGGCATGCAGGATGAATAGAGGATAAGGCGGCACTAACCAATGAAGCTTGTGGTCTGTATTGTAGTAAATTACGTACACCGATCAGAACATACAGTACATGGGAAATACAGCAGATGTGGGGGTGTTCCACTGGCAGCAAACCATTATGCAGGAACTGCTGACACACTTCAGCCACATGCGGAACCCAGGGCCCATTACACCTGCATATGGTCTTAAAGGGGTCTGAGGATCTCATCCTGGTACCTAACGGCAGTCAAGCTACCCTAGGATAGCATATGGAGAGTAGGCTTGATCGAACATCGGAAAAAGCTAGGTCCAGTATACAGCCTATTACCTAGGCTAAATCTCGGAATTCCAAGCAGTACCCGGGATGTCTCCTCCTTCCACACGGACCGTGAAGACATTAGCAATCAAATGCGGAAGGGCCGGCTAGGTTAGAGTTCGATCAAACCTAGCTTTTTCCAATGTTCGATCAAGCCTTATGGAGAGCTGTGCATCATTTTGCTACTTTGACTTAAATGAGTTTGACACTTTGGCAGTATTAGCACCAATTTAGTTTACAAAGGATAAAATTTATTTTGAACAAAGAATATGTTAATTCTTCCCATCTACCCTGACCAGCTTGTTATCATCAACTGAGCATTAGGCAGCATGAACGCTGGAATGGTGCCACCAAATAATAGACCTAAAAACTGGTATGTCATTAAAGTCTATAGCACACCATCAAGAGAATGGAAGTCTATAGAACACAACGCTGCTGGTGCCTGTGCCAGGTTCTTACATTTTTACCAGTCATAGAAACTAGATATAAGAATTTCCATATGAGCTTAGTGTGGAAGATGTTACTAAAAAAAGTTTGTAATTTAAATAAACCAAGAATCAAAAATCTAGAGAACAAGTGTATGTAGTCTACCAGTAGTCCAGCTATAAGGGATTTTCTTAGATAAGTATATTAGGCAATAGCTTATTTTCTTAGGAGTCTTCCACCGAGCACTTAGATATGCTGACAGATTTCTCCTCTAGTTAAGTAATTTTGTCTAGACAGAAATCAGCTGGTAGAAAAATAATTAGCAATGAATTACATACTGTAGCGCGCACGTCTGAACCTACGAGTCTAAGGTCAAATGAGCTGATACATTATTAAAACGTAAATGCTCATACTGCCCAATATAAACAGAGTAAGTAAAGGTTCTCCTAAGGGGCCGTCAGGAGATAGATGAACCTTAAATGGATGAATTATTATTAAAAGAGAAGTCTTGCAAAAAAAAAATTATGAAAGTATTGTATTGTCCCCAAAAAGTTATACAAATCACCAATATACACTTATTACGGGAAATGCTTATAAAGTGCTTTTTTCCCTGCACTTACTACTGCATCAAGGCTTCATTTCCTGGATAACATGGTGATGTCACTTCCTGGATAACATGGTGATGTCACTTCCTGGATAACAGGGTGATGTCACTTCCTGGATAAAATGGTGATGTCACTTCCTGGATTAAATGGTGATGTCACGACCCGACTCCTATAGCTGTGTGGGCTGTGGCTGCTGGAGAGGAGGATGGCAGGGGGATGCTCAGTGTCCCTCCAGTGCCCTGTGTCCCTCAGTGTCCCCCTGCCATCATCCTCTCCAGCAGCCACAGCCCGTACAGTTCTGGGAGTCGGGGCGTGACATCACCATGTTATCCAGGAAGTGACATCACCATGTTATCCAGGAAGTGACATCACCATTTTATCCAGGAAGTGACATCACCATGTTATCCAGGAAGTGACATCACCATGTTATCCAGGAAGTGAAGCCCTGATGCAGTAGTAAGTGCAAGGAAAAAAACACTTTATAAGTATTTCCCGTAATAATCGTATATTGGTGATTTGTATAACATTTACAATACAATACTATACAATACTTAAATAAAAATTTTCGCTGGACTTCTCCTTTAAAAGGATGAATTATATTTAAAAAAGGAAATATGACCGAGCGTAGCATGACCGATTCATTTAACAATGACATATATGTTTGGATTACACAATTTTTATGCCATGATATATGGGCCAGTGTACAATCTACAAGACGGGCAAATTTTTTCTTTTCAAAAACCTGAGAGAAAAAATGTAGTGGGAAGTGACTAGTGACTGTAGTGGTAGTGACTGGTCATAATAAATTTAATCTGAAGAAACTTGCGCCTAAAAAAAACCTTTAACACATCACACAGATGTGTCATAGGTTTTGATCAGTTGGGGTCTCAGTGCAGAGACCCCGACTTCTAGGTATAGCCAGAAGGAGCACATAGGTCAATACAACTTGTTGCAGGAGACAGGAGTCACATAATAAAGGTGAAATACATCAGGGAATAGATTTAAGCAAAATGTGCATCGGTATGGTTGGGGTCCTATTCTTTCGGTAGATATATTACCATTTGGATGTCTGGGCCGCTTTGTGTGCCAGATTTGTCAAATTTATGCATTGTTCATTGACTATAGCCCTATGGATGTCATATACTCAGGCCTAGTACGGGTATATTCTACTCTTTGATTTTCCTGCATAAAGCCCCGTTCACACTCAGAGTTGTTGCGGAGTCCGCCTGGAATCTCAGTGCCGATTCCGTATTGTGTGAACAGGGCCTTAGTGCACAGAGAGTCTTTGCTCAGTGTTGTATGATCAGGGTCATCCAAGTCTGTTTTCTCACCAACCTTAGATTATACATTTTTCCTATCATACTGTGATGCCACATGCAGTCTTTTTTGGAAGTTCACTGCCATTTTTTTCCTTTTTGTGCCGCACCAGACAGCTATTATCATCTATAACTTACTATTTATGTGAGTTATTGATCTCTGTCTATATTTATGTAGTCTATATTTTGACTACATAAAAGTATATGTGTTCTACTTGTTTTATCCAACACCTTAAAGGAGAAGTCAGACCGGGATGGGGGGGGGGGGGCTTTGAAAATTCATTACCGTGGGGGAGGGAAATAAAAAAAAAGCCAATGGGGGAGATTTATTAAATTGGTGTAAAGGGAAACTGGCTCAGTTTCCCCCAGCAACCAATCAGATTCCAGTTTTCTTTCCTCACAGACTCTTTGGAAAATGAAAGGTGGAATCTGATTGGTTGCTAGGGGCGACTGAGCCAATTCTACTTTGCACCAGTTTGGTAAATCTCCCCCAATATGTTTACCGATCCCAGAGCCCACGCTGCGCCGCATCACAGAGCTCCCGACTGTCATCTTCTCCCAGGTTCCCGGTACATCACAGACAGGTCGGATTTAGCCTTCACAGCCAATCACTGACTGCAGCGATGTCCCATCCCAATCACTGACTGTCTGAGCATCTGTCAGCCGGGTCGTGATGTAGCCAGAGGGGATCTCAGGAGACAGCCGGTGGGGTTCAGGAGCGGGATGCAGCTCTGCGTGGGCACGGGGACAGGTGACTATAACTTTTTTTTTAATTTCCCACCCCCTACTCATATTGAATTTTTGCAACCCACCCCCACCTCCGTCGGACTTCTGCTTTAAGCTCAAAAAAGTTACAAGTGTAATAAATAAATATATTGATGCATTCCTTTTTAGACAACCTATAACATGATTGACGCAAAAAGGAGGCAGCACAAATGTATTTTATAGTACAATGTACCCCCCACCTGTCCCCTCACCACAATGTAGTCCCCACCTGTAAAGTCCTAAGCATAAGCATAGATATAATGACCATACAAGTCCCAAAATCTTATGAATAGGAGGTGATTTAATGCGGAATGGATTTATTATGTAATACATAAAACTGTATGGCTTAGTGTTTTATAATTTTTTTTGTGATAATTTATGTCAGATTTGAATTTGTATAACATTCCACCCATTGGCATCCATCCTATGAACATACTGTTTTGGAAATTATGCATAGAGACTATAAAACATCATTTTCCAGAGTTAAAAAAAAAAAGAAAAAGAAAAAATAATCATGAGGAAATTGCCATTTGAGTCTAAAATAAAAGAATAATAAGAATTAATTGAAATGATTGTGAAAGAATGTGTAACATGAAACTGTCAATTCATAACGGGGTTTCATAATTGTAACTGCAGGACCTGAAGCACAAATGGGATTTTGCTGTTTCATACTTATATCCTGATATTACATATTGGTTGTGTAGTAAATGAAAGAATAAGCTAACATAGATGTATTATACCACCATTAATTTTTTAAACAGGTTTAGGCCACGTTCACTTAACCTATATTTTTCTTGAACAACGACCGTTATTTAATGACAGCGGCCGATTGCTGTAATTACTAGGGACTCTCCCAGCCAGAGTGAATATTGAAAATTGAATATTGAAAATTGAAAAGTGGTTTCACAAGACTGACAGTACAGGCAATGTAAAGTGCAGCTCCAGCTGCACTTTACATTGTCTGCTATAGTTAATTGGAACGCAGGCACACCCAGATGTGCCCATATTCGAATTCAAAAGAAGTGATGTTCATCCGGCCGATACTGCAGTACCTGCTGGGGTGAATTACACAGACAGAGGCCGTTCCATGACACGGCCGTGTCACAGAATGGCTGCTGTCTTACAAAGTTTGAACATGGCCTCAACTGTGGTTTGTTTGTTTGCTTGCTTTTTTTTTCCAGTTCATTTTTGTACACTGTTCATGTCGAAAATTATTCTGCTACCTAAATGGCTAGCAAATTAACTTCTTGTTTACAGCTCAATAAAAACTTGAGAAAATGGCCTGTTGATTAATTTAAGTTAATAAGTTATGCATATTTTAAAAAAAAATAATTATTATTTTTTTTCCAATTTTCTGTTTAAGGCTATGTTCACACTACGTATATGTCCGGCCGTAGTTCGTACGCGGCCGGACATGTGCGGCTGAAACTACAGCAGTGGGAAAAATAGACATGTGGGCGAACCGCGAACATACGCCCGTAGTACAGTTATGCTTCCCTAGCTTGTTTCGAAGCGATCTGAAACAGGTCATTTACTTGGAAATTTTCGCCCAGCCCCATAAAACACACAGAACCTTTTGGATCTAAAAATCAAGTTCAATTTGGCTGAAATAAGTACTCCGTACGGGACCGCATGGAAATCTACGGCCGCAAACAATGGTCTTGTTCATTTTTCATGGCGCCGCATACAATCCGGCCGTAAGCTCATACGTAGTGTGCATTGTGTGGGCGTATATCATATACTTCCAAGCGTTCGCATAAACCTCAAAACTACGGGCGTATATTTGCGGTTCACACTACGGCCGGAAATATACGTAGTGTGAACATAGCCTTACTATGTATATTGTAAAATAATCCTGACATTTTGCAGTTTCCATTTTCACTGTTAAGTCAAAAACTAAGCTAAAACGTTTTGCTTTGTCTGTAATGATAAGGAGTAGGCTACTGAAAAGTGATCTGTACAGGATTAGGCTCGGCTAGGTCTTTTATTAGCCTTTCAATGGCCATCTCTTTAGACGTCCGTCATTTTGAGGTCAAATGACGTCCATTATTTGGCAATGACGTATATGATTTCAAAATAACTGATCTTATTTGGCCTCCATAAAGACAGCTGTCGAACAGCCAAAAGAGACATTGTGTGAACCCTGCCTTACGGTGAAGACCAGCAGATAGAGAAAACAGCTTTCCCCTTCCTGTGGAATAACCTGTTTAAAGGTTACAGAACATGCCCAGAATCCTTTTCCATTTGTATTAATGGGTCATCTCCTGTCTATTGCTGCTTGTGCCTATGGGGCTTGCTGTAAAGCATAACTATAAAAGCTGTTAAGATCAGTTTAGGCAAGATGCCTGATGCCATTATAATGTGCAAAAAATTTTAATAAAATTACAAAGTTCCATATTATACAGATGAATGAAACCACTCTTCTGTTTAGTTCCTTCAAAAGCCGCCTTCAAAGGGGACCTGTCACCCCGGCTGCTGGGGTGAAGCCTGCCCGACCCCCCGGTGGAGCCTCTTATACTTATACCCCTCTCGAAGTCCCGGACCCCGTCCCGTCGCCAAGAAATCCCCGTCAGAAGCCGTGTGCGCGCTCACCAGAGATGAGTTTGACGTCCATAGAGATTGACTGGAGCATCTCTGGTAAGCGTGCGCATGGCTTCCGACGGGGATTTCTGGGTGGCCGGATGGGGTCAAGGACTTCGAGGAAGGGGTAAGTATAAGGGGCTCTACCAGGGGATCGGACGGGCTTCACCCCAGCAGCCGGGATGACAGGCTTCCTTTAAAATTAAAGGGATTTTCTAAAAATGATTTTTTACTCAAAAAAGCCAGTCTAGATATCACTAGCTCCCTGTGTATCCAGCTGTTGTAGCTGTTATCACACTTTAGTAGCTGAACCTCACGTTGAGGCCCCCTTGTGTTTTAAGGAGCAGTACAGTATGTGCCGATGCTTTCCCATGGCGAAAACTGTGAGAAAGAGACAAAGTTACTGCAATAAAATGTTCTAGTATAGACTTTCTTTTACTCTATGTAAATTATGAAAATCTATTTGGTGATGATGACTGCAACTCACTTAATGCTTTTTATTTTACTTTATTTTTTTATATTTTTTTTTATGGAAGTCTGTCTGAAATGTGAGGTTATATTAGTCTTGCTTCCTCCAGCTCTGTGAAAGCTGTTTCTACATTGTAAATCCTCATCTTCCATCTGACACCTGCAGACGTCTATAGACACTGTACAATAATCCTCTTTAACAAAGATGGATCAGTAAAAAAAAACAAAAAAAAACTGAAAGTTATTAATGACTAGGCATTTATAGATCACAATACTTGAAAAGAAATGTATGCTAATGCGTCTCGGCTCAATTAGCTCTTTCTCTACAGCAAAGTAATTGGCGGCTATTGAGCGGGTGACAGCGGCTTCTTTTACTTTGCTGACTGAGGTGTTTTTCTTTTTAAAGAACAAAGAAGCTTCACATCTCGGTGCAAACAGCGCATGCACAACCTCTGCTTACCAGATAGTATGCAGAAATGAATCCACTTGATACAAATATGGAGACGATAAAGGATGGTGACAATGATTGTAATTATGTTTTCTTCTATTAAATTGATTCATTTTGTCTATTCTTGTGCCGTCGTCTTTTATAAACCGTCTGTCCCCATAATGGATATATTTATTATTCTGGCTCACATCATTTAATAAATCTGCAATTAGATGCTGAGCGCCAGAAGTCTGTCTGGATTGTACCAGAAATCTGTCCAACATGTGGAAAAATGTATGTTTAAAATTGAGTTTTTTCACTTTAGTTTAGGACTTAAGTGAACAAAAAAATGTAAAAAAAAAAAAAAAAAAAAAAACAAGGCAAAACAAAGAACACCTTTGTACATGTTTGTTTCTGTCCTAAGTGTAGGGGTAGATTAGGGTCTTATGGGTAAAGCTATATGTAGAATTTATGGCAGAGTTAAAAGTAATACTCTATTCTATAATACTAATCACCAGCAAATATAGACCTTAGAATATAGCACTTAGAATAACAGGCATGTAATAGCCGCAACACTGTCCCATACTCCAGGCCACCACCGCACCGGCACCCACTCCTTGCAGCTGTCCTTTGGTGGCGGACGCCAGAGCCCACATGCAGGGGCTCTGTGTCACCATCTCTTGGCCCCCCCTGGGTAGAGCTGATCGAACAGGGCCAAGGTTCACGTTCCCGAACCATCGGCATTTGACTCCCACTGCCTTCCTGTTCTGTAGGGAAGGTGAAGACAGCCTGAGTACCACCTAGAAAACAGGGATACAGCCTAGGTAATAGGCTGTATCCCTGTTTTCCAGGCGGTACTCAGGCTGTCTCCACCTACTCCACGGAAAGGCAGCGGGAGTCAAATCCTGATGGTTCAAGTTTCGTACAAACGTGAACCTTGGCCCTGTTCGATCATCTCTACCCCTGGGCACCTTACGTGTCCTGGCTCCAGTCTCCTGCTCCCACACAGCCACGCTGGCTGCTCTGAATTTAAAGGGACAGTGCGTCTCTAATTGATTATGTGCACCGAATACATCCCTATAAATTCCAAGCCCTTCCCTGACCCTAGTGTTGGTGCTTCTGCATGCTTCCTAGCATGTGGTGCCAGCTCTCCCGTTATTCCTGCCCGTTATTCCTGCCTTTGATTTTCCGTGGCCCCTGCCATCAGGCCGTTCGGCCAACCACTGGCTGGTACTGCTGCACCAAGGGATTGGCTGATCGGCCTGTCAGCTCAGCCACAGGACTGGGGAGGAGGCATGCAGAGCACAGGGGAATACCGGGAGCATGCGTGGTCGGTAAGGGATGATTTTAGGTATGGACTTAAAGAAAAGATCAGCCGATTATCATTTCATCGGCTGATCGTTGTCTCTATTAAACTATGAGAGCCATAATCGTCTGGCTGATTATCGCTCCATGTATTAGGACCCTAACACAAAAATCAGACACCAATTCAGGTTGAGACAGATTGATAAATCTCGGCCAAGGTCTATAGTCCCATTTATTTATTTATTTTCTTTTAAGGAGTTGCAGTTCTTCAACCTACAATAAATATAATAGATTTTTTTTTTTTGGTTCCCATGTATTATATTTGCACTTTGTCACTTGATTTGATTTATAGCAATTGTGGTCCATGCTTAGTTCTGACACTTTATGATTAATGGAACAATTTTCCTAAATATATTTGTGGTCCTGTGATGGTTTTATACACTTAGCCATGCAATTACTGAGCGACCCCAGTTACATAATTATCTGACCCCTGTATACTTGCTGTATTCATTGTAATTAATTTAGTATTACACATACTGTACTTTCTTACTTTATTGACATTCTTGCCATGGGAGAATAACTCTATGGATTTCAATTTTTTTATTCTCCTGAAAAATTAAAGCTTATTTTTCCACTGTGTAATTCTTGTTTTATAATGCTATCCTGTATATAGTATGAGCTTTGTACAGTATAATAAGCTCAGTGCAATGGTTCCTTTATTACAGATATTTTATTCATACATCAATCCAATAAAATTAATCTAAATCTCCATCTTTGTTAGTGGTGCCGTGTGGAGCTGCAGATCACTGCATGTGCTGTAAGCCCAATGTTAAGGTCATGGTTTAGACAGGGGGAAAACCATTCAATGATTTCTCTTCCATCAATTGTTATGGGTGTGGAAGCAGAGGCAGGTCGTGTAAAAGAACAAACAAATATAGAAACAATGAAGAAATTCATCACAAAATAACATTTTTTTTAGTACAGGAATACAATCAAAACATCTAAGAAGTCTCCAGGCTTGAATTGGACCAAGCACTCCATCTTGAAGAAATGAATGTCAGTGAAACAAGATTCTACAATACTTGTCTAAGTTGGAGGAGTTTTATTAATCTTATAGTATTTTAACTGGTTACCTTGCCTGTTTTTGACTTAAAGGGGTTGTGTAATAAAGGAAAGTAGGTCTATAGTGATATATAGCGTATATATATAGTGTGCATTGTATGACATTGAAGTGTCGCTGTCGTTATAACTTTCAAAACTTAAATCAACAGTAGATCTGATATAAAGCAAGTTTGAAATTTAAGTTCATTATTTTTTAGGTTTCATGCTGTAAAACAAAGCTATACTTACCAAAAATCCTGGTCCTAGTCTTGTGCTGGTTAAAAAAAAAAAAGGAAAGACTAAACACAGGAAGTTCTGGTCATCTGCACACTCAGAGAGAAGGCAGTCATGTGATTGATGGACGTATTGAACCGTGACTCTCTGTACAGGCTGGGACTTTATGTGTTTAGTCTTTTTTTTCAACCAGCACAAGACTAAAAAGCTGGCTTTAGGAGACTGGGCCTGGATACAAGTAAGTATAGCTTTGTTTTAAAGCATGATAAAAAAAATAATTAATGTAGATTGCAAACTTGCTTTCTATCACATCTACTGTTGATTTAGATTTTGAAAATTGTAATAACAGATACTCTTAAATGCACATTTTAAATGTACAAAGATTTTGGAAAATGTACTGTTTGAGATCTATAGACTTACTAATCCCCCATGTGCCTGCATTGATTTGATAACCTGCTGCCCTTGATTACAACCCACTAAGAGGATCCAGACATGCTAAGTTTAACTGCCATCTCCAGGAAGTATTGTCAGTTGGTCTCCACTGAGCCTGTAAGCAAGTGGGATTGTGGGAAAATGTGGTCATTGTTTAAAGGGTACTTTCTAAACAAACCAGGTTTTATAGTGATGGTAGTTGTTCCATACCCTGATGGAATAGCTACGATCTCCTTACTGTCAATGAGATTGGGGCTGTGCTGTCGGGGAAAAGAGCAGCTCGAATCAATGTAACATTATTTCAATTACAGGTACTGGAGCTATTCTGTCCCCTGCATAGCACTCCCACCGAACCCCCTGGGGGCAAGACTACTCTCCACTTGAACTGCACCTACCCCAGAAAGGAGGTTAAGTGACTTAGCGTCCTTTCTAGCTGTCGCCAGTGCAGTGCACTTTCTGTTAGGAGGGGGGTATTTATACTTACCTCCTGAGCTCATATCAATTCGCCACCTCCATTCATAGGAGGCGCTTGCTGTGATTGAGGTTAGCTCCTTCAGTCTTTGCTCAGCCAACCAGTGGAACACCATTTACAGCTGACTGAGCAAAGACTGCATTAGCAGACCTCAATAACAGCAAGCGACTGCTATGAATAGAGATGGGAGTCAACGTAATGCCAGGTAAGTATAAGTCCCTCCCCCCCCCCAACAGAAAACATTCTGTCCTCCAGGGGATTAAGTTAGGATGCATACCACCAATAAAAACCTTATATGACCCACTATGTCAAAGAAAAAGAGGAACATTATGGGTTTAAAAATGCTGTTGCACAAAAAGCTTATTTGGTGTATTACCAACCCACAGAATAAAGACACTGCTCAATAAACAATAGTAAAAAAATAAAAAAAAATAAAAGCAATAACAGAATTTCTCGCTCCCCCCCAAAAAAAAAATATATAAAAAATAAATAGATAAAAGCAATAACAAAATTTCTCCCCCCCCCCCCCCACAAAAATAAATAAATAAAGAAAGTTACTCTTTAAATGATATGCGCCCTGAAATAATGCCAACAAAAAATGCTCATGACCAAAAAGAGGCCGGCCCTGCTATTGTAGATGTAGCTGGACGAACCATCTGTATGTCTCTTGTATAGGTATTGAGTCTTTTGGATCTGAGTCAAAAAAGAATGTTGAATAGACTATAATCTTTTATTACTTCTCCAAATTCCACTTCAAGGGTCATGACACCCTGATTTGTTCACAGTCATCATTGTCTTGAGGAGGGGGGAAAAAAAGAAGCAAAGCTGTCTGGAAAACATTGATGGGCCTTCGACTGAAGAGCGATCCTTTATTCGTACTAGCTCCAGATAGTCTTTTATATGTAGCAAATATGCAAATGTAGATGTAGATTTTGTGACCCTTGTGTAGGACTTTCATCAAGTACACCCTTCTTCTGTATTGTCAGAATTGTTGCAAATGCATGTAATAAATTAATATTTATAGTTTTGCATACTCTCTGATCGCATATAGTGGATACTCACCACCAGAATGTGCATAGATACATTCACACTAAGGACAAAGGAGTGCACTAACAAATTCTACTTTATTTAGCCATAAAAATAATGAAAATCCTTTTGTGAGATTAAAAAATGGTAAAAACATACATGACATGGTAAAATGAAAAGGAAAGAAAAACTCTTGTAAGGAGAATCATCAAACTAGTATAAAGTAGAATTGTCAGATTCCATTTTTCATTCCTCACAGATTCTTCGAAAACCGCCCGCCCGCCCCCAGTCGGAGGGAATTCCCTCCCCTCTATGGTGCGGCTCCATTAGAATCAAAGGAGCTGCGTCATAAAAGGATCCGTGGCGGGTCCCGGATGTTAGTGATAGCCTGGGACCGACCGCAACTGTCGGCACGACTGCAGCATCTATTGGGCTTCAGACAGAGAATTCTCCCTCTACAGAGGGAGCATTCTCTATCTAATAACCATTGGGGCTCTGCAATGTGATCGCAATGTGATCGGGAACGGGAGGGAGGTAAGGCTGGCACGCCACCGCACGTGCCCAGGTGCTCTGCCCCCTCCCCTCTCTCCCCTGCCGATGTTACAAACTTCAGCAACAGGGGACAGAGGAGAGGAGTGGGTATCAAGTGGGTATCAATGACCATGGTTGTGAAAGGGTTAAGTTTGGATGAACTATTAGTTGGCTTAAAAAGAATTCCGACTCATTTTTAGCGCAAGGTTCTCTACTATAACCAGAATATTCGTCTATTGTTACATATATAACTAGGTATACATGTATTTGATCGTGTGCTGAGAATGTAAATTAAAGTCTATCATAACTGCAATTGAATGTCAGATATAATGTGCACACTTGCAAGCAGTCTATTGTAATGCAGTGGTGCCCGGTCAAATATAGAGTGGCAATACGATGTTGCTAATCGGTGTCTTAACTGTAACGAACGGTACCTAAGACCATAACAATATAGAACATGCAAACACTTGAACTATTGATAAAAAGCTTGGCTTGTACCATAAATAATGAGCACTATGATACAATATGACCGCAATTCTCATAACCATTAGATCGCGTATGTGGCAGATTTCTACCTAGTTGTCGCTGCACCCATGTGGTCACGAGGTAGAGATCCTGATGGAATCCATATTGAGAGCTCACAGCTCACTAAGTTCAATGCAAAGTCTTCCAATTATTTTCCTGCTAGTCCGGTGTTCCGGCCGGTATCACTGTACACTAACACAATAGTTTCATAGTGAACTGAATCATTCCTGAGTGACGACTCTCTTCGTTCGCTATGGATCTTCTGTAAGGACAAAATCCTACGTATTTCAGTGCAAACACCTTCGTCAGGGATTTTACCAAAACCGCCTCCATTTTCCTTCTAAGTTATAGTGTCAGATTGTTATAGTTCTAATTACTATAACAATCTGACATCAGAGTGTGAACATTTTTTTATGACAATTGGCAACTATTGTTTACATGTCTTCAATAATAGGAATATAAGTGTATGTATAGCAAATGACATCTAAAGAACATACCGGCTACACAACGTAAGAGATTCTTTCTACAATTAGAATATTATTACAAGCAAATATCTGCAATACATACACAATTATTGGGAAGAAAATAATCATTGTCCCCATGGCCAATGGAAAGTAGTGGAACAAACATTGGGTTTTAAATAGACCACCAACTCCTCTCCGCTCCGGCTGCTCCCCGCTCGCTCTTTCCTCCTCCCGCTAGCCTCAATGCTCCTGTTGCAAGTTCCCTTCCCCTCGGGGGAATATTATGTAAAGTGGAATATATGGTCAATATCCTGACAGGTGGAAAAAGAAAATGAAAAGTTATATAAAGTCAAGAAGAGTTATATAAAGGACGGAAAGGTTGGTGGTGGAGTTAGGGGTATGACTTCAGGATTCGGACGAGTTTTGGGGATTGTAACGGCGTTAGGATATATGCACATAGAGTAATTGTCACCAAAAACTCAGTACGGAATCCGCCACTCATTCCCGCGCGCTCCCACTTCCCTCTCTGCTGGCTCCATAGGCTCCATTATATGCTCGGATGGATTCCGTCATCCACCCAAAGAATTGACATGACAATTCTTTGGGTGGCAGCGGAATCCGCCCAAGCATATAATGGAGGCTATAAAGCCGGCAGAGAGGGAAGCGGGAGCACGGAAACGAGTGGCGGATTTCGCATGGAGTTTTCGGCAACAATTACTCTATGTGCACATATCTTTAGTCAAAAAAATAATTGTGTGTAGAAGTGGATAAAGTAGAAGGATTAAAGGTAATTAGTTTAATTCCTATGTGAATGGAATTCTGCAGTCTTTGATACTGTGATCTTGGTTGTATATTACTGTCTCTCATCATTATGTAGTATGTTTGTTTTTGTACAGCATTTTTAGTAAAAATAATAAAAAGGTTAAAAAAAAAAAAAAAAAAGAAAGATTTTTTTTTTAGGCTTTCAAAACGAGTCTACTGGGGTTGATTATTGTCTATAATAGATGCCATCAGTTTGCTTTTAAAAAGCTGGTTATAAAAGTCTTTTAGTAGACATGTTGACTGGCTGTATGCATTCGGCCAGCCCACAACCCATGGAAGTTGATCCACTCAGTTGCACAGCTTTGTACCACATAAGAAAAAAAAAGGATAATTATTTATGGGTTGCAATAAACTGCTCATAATAAACTGTTCATATATATATATATATATATATATATATATATATATATATATATATATATATATCTTTACCACCAACTTAAGTAAGGTAAAAACAAAGTGAAGAGATGAGAGTGGGGTGTAAAGTAATTGGCTTCATAAAACGCATGGACAATAGAATCGATTCTCAATGTGGACGGGCCGGGCAGCCAAGCGTGCACCGTGTGCGAGCAGCTTTTATGTCCGTTTTATATTATTTAAGCTGATGACTTTGAATATTATTAGTAACATGACCTGATTTTGGTTGGCAATGATAGAAATGGCTTTCCTAAATCTATTCAGCATCTGTACTTTTTAGGTAAAGAAAATGCGAGTATACAGCGTGTCTTGTCAATTCATAGAAAGTTAAGAAAAATGGCTCTTCTACTGTAGCCCTCTGTGTAGATACAGTATAATATCCTAATTGCTGCGGTGTAATGGTATATACAGGGATTGGAGATGTGTTCCTCCCAGGCAGTGGTGCCAGCTGGGATACACCACTAACTTATGAACTATGACGAGTCAAGCAGTTCCGCTCATTACACAAATAAATCATAGACTTTCTACTCATGAACTACTGGCGAAAGTGCTACTTGGAGGATTTCGGTTTAACTAAGTCTTCAGATTCCCATGATGACTTAGGATCATGTGTTCGGAACCTACCCCCCCCCCCCCCAGCTCCATATATTTATGATAATTTGATGGATATTTTAAATATGCCCTCATTCTTTAAAACAGTAACTACTTATTCTCCCTCTACCTCCTTTTCCCTAGGAAAACATATAGAGTCCCATGGCTTTCAATACCACTGCTATACTAGTGACTCTTAAAGGGGTTGTCCAGCAAAAAACTTTTTCTTTCAAATCAACTGGTGTCAGAAAGTTATATAGATTTGTAATTTACTTCTATTAAGATGTGTCAAGTCTTCCTATACTTATTAGTTGCTGTATGTCCTGCAGGAAGTTTTGTTTTATTTTCAGTCTGACACAGTGCTCTCTGCCGCCATCTGGCCGAGACAGGAACTGCCCAGAGTAGAAGAGGTTTTCTATAGGGCATTGGTCTCCAAACTGTGGCCCTTCAGCTGTTGCAAAACTACATTTCCCATCATGCCTGGACAGCCAAATCTAAGCTTTGGCTGTCCAGGCATGATGGGAGTTGTGGTTTCGCAACAGCTGGAGGGCCACAGTTTGGAGACCCATGCTATAGGGATTCATAGAAAACCAAGACAGAGTTCCTGTATCGGCCAGAGGTGTCAGTAGAGAGCACTGTGTCAGACTGGAGATAAAACAGCATTTTTTTTGCATGACATACAGCAGCTAATAAGTATGGGAAGACTTGAGATTTTTTTTAAATAAAAGTAAATTACAAATCTGTATAACTTTCCGACACCAGTTGATTTGAGAGAAAAAGATTTTCGTTGGACAACCCCTTGTATGAGCATAATTCGTTCTGGGACGGCACTGGTAATCCAAATCCACTCTTAAACCAAAGCAAATTTTCCCATGAGAAATCACTGAAATGCAGATAATTGGTTTCACACCCCAAAAATAATGATTTATTATTCTGAATAACATGTAAAACAGATGAAACAAACAATGAGAAACAGCTGAATATGTGATATTATAAGTTATTGTACAGTAAAGTGTGTATAGCTGAGTGTAATTGCAGGCACATTATAGCAGCAGTGTGTATAGTTGAGTGTAAGTGCAGGCACATTATAGCAGCAGTGTGTATAGCTGAGTGTGAGTGCAGGCACATTATAGCAGCAGTGTGTATAGTTGAGTGTAAGTGCAGGCACATTATAGCAGCAGTGTGTATAGCTGAGTGTGAGTGCAGGCACATTATAGCAGCAGTGTGTATAGCAGAGTGTAAGTGCAGGCACATTATAGCAGGAATGGAGAGGATGGAAAACACAAGGGCGGACAGAGACTGCAGGGAGTATGAAGAAATAAGCAGGGCAGATGTGGGCACATACATGCAGCACTCTCTGTCTGGGGAGAGAGGAATTACAGCTATGGAGATATTACTCCCACAGTCCTGTCCCCTGATGTAAGCCCCAGCCTAAAGTGGATCTGCTATGATTTGGAAGGTGAGGGAGACTTCCTGGGTCAGAGTCCAATGCTGTAGACCCCGCTATGCAGACCATGCCCCTCCCCCACTCCCCCTCTCACCCAGTACAGGGAGCTCTTACACCAAAGCCACGCTCTTAGAACAAGTCACAATTTTGAAAAACTGTGAGCTCTTCCACCAAAACGCTCTTAATCCAAGTTACTCTTAAACCAAGGTACCACTGTGTAAATATATATATATATATATATATATATATATATATATATATATTACACGCGCTGCCACCCCTACCTTGAAAATGAATTTAAAGGTGAAGTCCGGTGATTTCTTAAAGCCAGCAGACTGCAATCGGAGGGGCCGGGAGCGGCCTCGAGACCCCCGCCAAAAGTCCCTGAGTTGTGATGACGTCCTGGCTGATGAACTGGCCGCTCAGCCAATCAATGACTGGAGAAGCACACTGCCCCAGTAACTGACTGGTTCAGCAGCCAGTCCATCAGCCTGGTTGTGACGTGGAAACCCCAGAGATCCCGGAGCCCGACGGTTGTGTGCGGTATTGCATTTCAGCTTCATTCCATTCAACAGAACTGGTCTGCAAAACCACAACCAGACTGAGGACAGGAGTGGTGCAGTTTATGGAAGAAAACGACCATGTTTTTCAAAGCATAAATAACATCTTTAATGTACCCCACACTTCTCAACTACCCCTCTTCTCTTCAATGCCTCTACTGGATATCTGTTTTCTTTAATCACTTGAGATTTCTACAGACTTAACCTTAGGTCCTCGCATGATCATCTTCTTTGTTTTTCATGTCAAAGGGGTTATTCAGACTTACAAAAACTTACATGTTGTTGCATGCACTTACTAGGCATTGCTCCCACTAGCCAGAATCCTACTCCACACTGATGAGGGGCAAATACCCCGAAACAGCTGTCTATGGATGGATACCTTAATTGGGTGGTTTCCTTGATTGGAGACATTCCTTGGCTTGGTTGTTCCTTCACGGAGGAAGGTCTGGCTAGATCACTGACAGTTCACAGTGTTCTTTTGCATATTTGATTTCCCAGGGGGCAATGTTGTAGAATACACTGACGTTGAGACACGTGATGGTGTCTTTGCGGTGTTTTGGTTGATCTCCCCGAGGTCAACCAGTGTTCTTTAACAAAAAATTTACAGACTTACAAAAACTTCTTCAAGAAACAGCGCCCTCTTTCTCAGTTTGGATGCGGTTTTTTTGCTTGGCTCCAAGAAAGTGAACAGAGCTGAATTGTAATATCACGCACAACCAGAGGACAGGGGTGGTGCTGTTTTTGCATGAAAGTAGCCGTGTTTATTAAACACTGAAATACCCTTGTAATATCTCTCAAATTTCTACTATGCATCCTCCAAACACACCAGAACCCCTCCGCCTATGAATACTTTTGAGCAATTTGAGTCATTTGTACCTTTACTCTCAGATTGTGGACAGACCCTGTCTCCTTTTGTGCCAGGCAGTTACTCATTTAGCTGCTGTATATTGTACTTGTTTGTTTTTTTTCCCCCATATTATATACTTAAACCCCTGTATTTCTCTTGTACTAAGCCCTAGAATTAAAGGATTAGAATAACATAACTACTTTCTTCCAGTAACAGCTTCACACCTGTCTGCAGGTTGTCTGTGGTATTATAACTTGGCACAATACACTAAGCTGCAATACCACACACAAACTGAAGACAAGAGCGGTGTGTTCTGGAAACAAGCAACTATGTTTTTTTGAATACTGGATATCCCACAACATAATAATAATCCACTAAGCACTAAAGTCAATGGGAAGGATTAACAAGTCCAGGTTAGGGCAGTCTAAGTCCTGGCAAAGTTTTAACACTAAAATTATAATTTAGAAAAGGAAATAAAGAAAACATCGTAAACCACTTTTCCATTTTGTTCCATTTTGTTGAATTTTTTTAATTTTTTTTTAACTTTATATATATATATGCTGCTAAATGAATCTGTCTTCTTTTTGTTGCATCAGTTACTTGAGAATGGCAAAAAAAAAAAAAAAAAAAAAACATAGCTTCATGGATCACAAATTTTCTAGTTTTCTTGTACAACTGTCCATTTTTATTGAAATGTCAATGTAAGCCAAGGCAGTTCCCGTTGCGTGGAAGCCGATGACTTTACTGGCGAGTTGTACGGTATGAAGCATGACGCTGATTGCCTTTTTAGTGGTTTTCAAATAGAATATCAGAAAAGTCAACACTCGGAATGTCATGTCTCTGAAAGAACATTGGCCATGTCAGATGCTACCAAGATCGTAAAATATTTGCTGGCAGAGACAACCAAACAGAATGGGGATTGCAGATGTTGTTTCATTTTTTTTTGCAGAAATCAATAGTCCAGGCGATTTTAAGAAACTTTGTAATTGGGTTTATTAGGCAAATATGCCATTATCTGCATTCAAAAAGACTTTCCCCAGCCCCCCCTTCCTCCTCTCTTTCATTCACTGCTCATTATCAGGAAATCTCGACTCTTTTACATCAGTGAGCCCGGTGTAATCTATGGAGAGGGGAGGGAGGAGGGAGATTAGACGCCAGCAGAAAACAAAGGATTACACAGAAAGACCTGTGTGAAAGTCGGTATTCAGAGGTCAGAGAGGTCAGTGCTGACTGCAGGGGAGATAGCCCGGTGATGTAGCTGTAAATTAACTCTTTGTTGTCCTGTTTTGGTGCCTCATCTCCCTCCACCCCTCCCCTCTCCATAGAGAACAATGAAGACAGGGGGGGAGAGCTTCAAACTGCTTTTTTTATGATAAAAATGCATTTTCCAGCTAATAAACCCAATAACAAAGTTTCTTAAAATCGCCTGTACTATTGAAAACAAATTTAAACAACAGTGACACTTTAAATTTTTAAGACGGCGTTAAAGGGGTTATCCAGTGATTCCATCCTGCAGGAAGTAATGTATTCTTTTCAGTCTGACACAGTGCTCTCTGTTTGAGATAGGAACTGTCCAGAGCAGGAGAGATTTTCTATGGGAATTTGTTGCTGCTCTGGGCAGTTCCTCACATGGACACAGGTGTCACTGTGTCAGACTGAAAAGAATACATGACTTACTGCAGGACATACAGCAGCTGATAAGTATAGGAAGACTTGAGATTTTTAAATAGAAGTAAATTACAAACCTATATAACTTTCTGACACCAGCTGATTTGAAAGAAAAAGATTTAAGATATATAAGATATATTCTTGTCATAAAACTTAATTACGCTTCTAGTTTCTCATAGGTTTTTCTTTTTTAGTGCCAGCAGTTGGCAAATGGAAGCTTCTGTTATGTGAGTTAAATACAAATATCTTGGTTGAGGGAGAGACGCCAGCTTCCCTAGTTACCATCAAAAGATTAGTGGAGAAAACGATTCAAAGGGGGATCCCGGTCTAATGTATTCTGCACAATTAACATGCTGTGTCTATCAATTCCCCATCTTAAAATAGTACTTTACTCAAGCTAAAGAAATCTTCAGTGGATGAGAAACCAAGTCAATGTGCCGAGCTGCTTACAAACAGTTTTACATTAGAAACACTATACTTGGGTGTGCTGATTTCTTTATTCCAAATGGACAATTTGTTTGCACTAATTAGTTTACTAAAGAAATAACATGCAGTTTCATTAAACACGATTGTACATTGTCTTACACAGAGACTCTCATTAGTTTTATGCTGCCCAAATCATAGGTACCCTACATGCAATTACTTAAGATTGTCCTGTCTGCTTTAATGGGGCATTCCAAAAAAAAATAACTTGCCCCCTATCCAGAGGATAGGGGACGTATAAGAGATCACGGGGGTCCGACCTGCGAAACCCCGGAGATCTCCATATTGGCCCCGGCTTCTGCGTTATGAATAGAGCCGTAGGAATAAGTGATGAGCGAGTAGTATTATATCAAATAGCTATTCGATTGAATGCTACACTATTCAAACTATTTGTTTTCAATCGAATATTTGATTGAAAACACAGTAATAATTTGATTGGCCCTCCCATCCCCCCTGGTGCTTTTTTCAGCCAATAAACAAGCAGGGGGAGGGACAGGCACTAGGAATAGGCAGGACTTAAAAATCTTTAACTGTGATTGGCTGGCTAAACTACGTCACCTCCTGAATATAAGAATAGGGGATTTCAGATTCGTGTCACTTGCTGGTTGGAGCTAGAGAGGGACAGACTGTATACCAGGGTGAGAAAGCTTTTAGGTGAAGTTAGGTAGGAAAGGACCCCCAAAAGCCCTTGTTAGGGCTAAAAGTATAAAAAACTGAGATTTAGAAGGTGTTTTGAGACAGGCAGTGTGTTCAGACAGGCAGGCAGTGGAGTGTAAGCAATTGGCTGTAGTGTATCTACTATAGAGATAGGGTATATAGCTGTATACTGTGAGTGTGTTATAAAAACTATTATCTGGGTACTGCTGATTTGCGCACTGTGCGTCCTATAAAGAATTTGAAGTAATTTTTGGAGGGCTCACCATATCACACACATACCCACATACACAATGACAATTAGCGGTGGGTGCTGTTTAATTTCCCCCTTATCTATGCCATCTGTGGATGTCATGGGCAACGTGATTTAAAGGGGTACATGATAAAGTTTCCTTTGCCTAATATTTGGCTTTATGTCCACGCTAATGTAGAGGAAAGAAGTTTTCCAAGTATTTTTTCCATTATACATAGTGGTTATATTGTGTCTGGAGGGTATTGTAGACCGGCTGTGATAGTGGCATAATATTGCGACTTAGGTGTGTTAGATGCAGTCAGGCTTGCTCCCCTGCCGTCCCAGATGCATTCCAGAGGTGTTGGCATCATTTCCTGAGGTGGTTATTGGACTTGGTGACCTCCAAGTGGTTGAATAGTCGAATATCAGGGGCTATTCGAATCGAATTTTCAAATATTTCACTATTCGCTCATCTCTAGTAGGTATAGCATGACACCCCTGGCTTTATTTATTCCTATGTAGGTGCTGGAAAGAGCCTAGTAAGTACTCTTCCGGGTTACTCGGCTCTATTAATTTCTATGGAGCCACCAGAGAGAGCCGAGTGCATCACTCTTCGGACTTATTTGGTTCTTTCTGGCACCTCCATAGGAATGAATAGAGTCGCAAGTCACGTGCCATACTGTATCTGCGGCTCTACTGATAACACATTCATTTACATTATCTGAGATGCAGAACAATTCAGGGAATGCAGCACAGTGAATCATAGCATAGGGACCCCAGATCAAACTAAAAGTCTCCTCCTGTCCAGACACTACTTCCCATGACCCCTCTCTCATATTTAGAGACAAAAGAAAGAGAGCGGGGGCGCCTCCTGGTGTAATAGGTTTTGAAAGTAAATACCGATAGATAGGGGTACTGGATTGCACTCACCTAGAAGAGTTGTGCAAAAATTAGGCACAACTCTATACAGCGAAAGAAACACCGCAGCTCCTGCCGGGGTACATCAGAAGAGACGTACGGAATAACGGAATAACAACTGTGTATAACTCACAGTTGAGAGGTTCAGCGTCGGGTTCCAGTGTAGTCAAGTGAGCGTCTGTGCACTTGGCGGCCGAAACGCTTTGTGACCAGAATAAATCTCTATTATCTGTACTAACCATGTCCTACTGTGGTTCCCTGAGCATCTGCACCCACACCAAGCCGGGACTCCATGGTCCAATAGCCCGCTGTGGCTTGATACAAGACTCTCTCATATTTACTATCCTGCTCTCTTTATTCTTACATTTACTAATCCCTATGCTACTTGTAACTAGAGATGAGCAAACCAAACGGATTTCTGGTTCGGATGAATCAGAAATCTCGGCGGCTGACTCCCGCTGCCTGCTCCCTCCGTGCAGCGGGTGGATACATCGTAAGGAACGCCTGGAGAACTGGAATACAGCCAATGCCAATGGCTTTATTCCAGTTTTCTAGGGGTTCCTTACGATGTATCCACCCGCTGCACGGAGGGAACAGACAGCGGGAGTCAGCCACCGAAATTTCTGATTCATACAAACCAGAAATCCGTCTGGTTCGCTCATCTCTACTTGTAACCAGTTTCTACTCAGAATACTCACCATTAACAAAATATTTGTTTGTATTAGCAAATCCAATATACTATGTTTTTGTTGGTTTTTAGTCAATCAATTATTTTCTTTTTCAGAAATGTTATATATATATATATATATATATATTTATTTTTTTTACTACTAGCGATGTCAACTGGCCTGTAGTTACTGGGCTCATCTTTACTAACCTTCTTGTAGAATGGTATAACATTGGCATTTCCTTTCTCTTTTTAGACAGGTTTGGTTAGGGGGTCACAGATCGGAGTCCTTTAAGAACTCTAGTTTGACACGTATGGGCCCATTGCCCCATTTAACTTTAACCAGGTATGTTCCCCTAAAAAATTGGCCACTGAGAACACTGGAGCTGAACCCTTACAACTGAACGCAATGCTTTGTCCAACAATATTGTTGTTTATGAAAAACACCTTCTGAAAAACAAAACCCAGAAGTAGCTCTTTAAATGGTCGACAACCTCTTTATTACCATCTATAAAAGTATTATCCTTCGTAGTTATTTTTGTAATGCCGCAGTTTTTCTTCTTTTCTATGTGCAGTAGTGTCCCTATAATCAGTGCCCCAGACATATATGGGAAATTCAGAATCTAACACAAAAAAACACTTAAGAATGAATAAAACGACAAGTACATTTTACTTCTC
Source organism: Dendropsophus ebraccatus (assembly GCF_027789765.1). Taxonomy (NCBI): domain Eukaryota; kingdom Metazoa; phylum Chordata; class Amphibia; order Anura; family Hylidae; genus Dendropsophus; species Dendropsophus ebraccatus. Next base: position 136,857,034 of record NC_091460.1, on the reverse strand, counting down.
TACTCTTTTTACAAAATGCAGAAGCAGTATCAGTGGATTTTTAATGTCCCGAGGTTGTAATGTCAAATGAACCCATTGATCATTAGGTTTGCTCTGTTGCTGAGGATCTCAAGTGTGAAAAACTATATAAAAAGTCCATTGATTGCAAATCTTTGGAATCCAGTGTTTGCCACTATAACAAAAGACACTTGAATGTTCCCATCAGAATGAAACATATGAGGAAAACTCAACTAGCCAATGCACAACTCAAGTTCCCACTAAATAAAAGGATGACTTTAGGAGCCGTAAAGTCTCCAAAACATAGAACATGGGACTTTCTAAACTCGTGAACAAGTCTCTTCTTTGGATCTTTCCAAGCATAACTTTCTTCAAACCTTACTATGTAGTTTTGCTGCATTACTCCTAATGTTCCACAACCTACTTTGCTGCTTCTTTTTTCAGATAAAATGCTGCTTTGTTGGCAGTGGATACATAACAAATGCTTCCCCTTTTTAGTCAGGTTGGGCTATTGTTTTCCTCCATGAAAAGCATCCCTTTCACAGACTGTTTTAGGCTTTTTTATGTACTTGAAGTCAGTTGGATCCATTTAATGGTTGAATTACTGAATTCAGAATATTTAGAGCGTTTAGAAAACACCACAACTTTAATTTAATCAAAACTTGATTCTTGTACAGAAATATACATAAAAAAAAGAAAAACTCACTTAATCTATGATCTACAAGAATGGTAAGTGCTAAATATAACAAATTATGAATTACTGTTCCAGAACGAAGACTCAACACTAACAAGGTGTCAGTGTTTAAAATGAGGCAAGAAGTACAAAGTAATCTTTATTTATAGTTCTTTATCCAACCCTTCTTCACAATCACACTGGATTTCCCAGCCAGGAGTTTTCCAATCATTTGAAATGGAAATATGTTTGTAAACAATCTCAATAAAAAAAAAAAATCCTCTGTTTTAAGTCTATAGCTCTATAGCAATTAAAGAAGTCAAGCGAAATTTTTTATTAAAGTATTGTATTACTCCCCAAAAGTGATACAAATCCCCAATATACACTTATTACGGGAAATGCACATAAAGTACTTTTTTCCCTGCACTTACTACTGCATCAAGGCTTCACTTCCTGGATAACATGGTGATGTCACTTTCTGGATAAAATGATGATGTCACTTCCTGGATAAAATGCTGATGTCACTTCCTGGATTAAATGGTGATGTCACTTCCTGGATAAAATGCAGATGTCACTTCCTGGATTAAATGGTGATATTACAACCCGACTCCCAGAGCTGTGCAGGGTGTGGCTGCTGGAGAGGATGATGGCAAGGGGATGCTCAGTGTCCCTCCAGTGCCCTGTGTCCCTCAGTGTCCCTCTGCCATCATCTTCTCCAGCAGCCACAGCCCGCACAACTCTGGGAGTCGGGTCATGACATCACCATGTTATCCAGGAAGTGACATCCCCATGTTATCCAGGAAGTGACATCACCATTTTATCCAGGAAGTGACATCACCATTTTATCCAGGAAGTGACATCACCATGTTATCCAGGAAGTGACATCACCATGTTATCCAGGAAGTGACATTACCATGTTTTCCAGTAAGTGAAGAGTGGATGCAGTAGTAAGTGCAGAGAAAGCATATAAGCATTTCCTGTAATAAGTGTATATTGGGGATTTGTATAACTTTTAGGGGGCAATACAATAATTTAATAAAAATTTTTACAGGACTTCTCCTTGTCTGACTTCAAGGTAAAGAACAATTAAATGTAGTCTGAGGCCAGGACCACACTACGCCACCATTTCTCAGCCAAATAACGTCCAATTATTTTAAAGTTTGTTAGTTTGAAAGAACTAACGTTGTTTGGCTGCAAAATGGCAACTGCCCCTCTCCCCCCAAAAAACGGTCGTTTGACGTGCATTTTTCCAGACAGCTGTTGTTTCTCCATCTGCCTCCTTAATCATGCTTATAGGCATTTGAAGGGAATATGTCTTAAGAATACAGAGTATTGTTTAAATCAGGTTTTCATGATAAATTTATTACTGAAGAATATTTGTGATTTTTTTTTCTAATTTTCATTTTACTATCTATGATTTAAAATGATCCTAAAATCCTGCAGTTTTCATGTTCCGTTCTCAGTTTCCTAACCAAGCGGAGCTCTGTTCTGTTTGCGATAATAAAATGTACAGCATTACAGTAAAAGATGACACCAGTATATATAATATACCAGTATACCAGTGTATGACAATAGCAGCTTCTCTCTCCCGGGGAGGCACACGCCTCTTAGTAAAGCTAGAGGGACTTGCACCTGTCACAGGACTTCTACAGAAATCTACACCTGCTATGGGACAAATGTAGATTTCTGCAAGGTTTACTCCTGTTTTCAGGTATAAACCTTGATAACTTAGGTGCAGAAGGAGGCCTTGTCTCTCCCTGCCTTGCAGTGCCCCCCTGCCCACCCATCGGGCCAGCAGAGCTTACCATTAGCATACGCCACCGAAAAGTAAAACAAATCTGTGACTTTCTCTTGACGTGCACCAAGGACGCATAGTGATAACTGTGCCCCAAAGCTTGTTTTTGGTAATCTGAGGTAAATACTGCTGTTTTTCCTAAATGGTATTGATGTCTGGGTTCCCACTCTTCTTTATATTTAATTTTTTTGCAGTCCCCTTATTATCACGAAATTATATTTCCTCGATAAGATGTCATGGCACAACTAGTTGTGCCATGCCGGCATGCATACATCTACCACTGGTCTAAATCTTATTGTGTTCCTTTAAGTAATATAGATGTAACTTTACTTCTTAGGCTATGTTCCCACTTCGGAAACCTATTATGTCAAGCGGCCGCCCATGTTACGATCATGATCATTATTAGCGGCTCACCCTTAGTTCAGAAGAAGCAGCTTTTCTGTGTCTATTATGGTCTATGAAGAGGAGAGGGGCTGAGAAGGACGAGGGAGCATGGAGAGGAGAAAAGGCAGCCCTGCAAAACACTACATCCTGCAATCGTCTCTCACCATAGTTCCCAGACTAACAGTGACCTTTCTGACCTGTGAATCCAGTGTTTTATGTGCCCAGATAGGCTACAAACTGTACAGCTGTTTCTCTCCTCTTCCTGCTCCTTTATCCCCCTCAGTCCCTCCCACCTCCATAGGTTATAATGCACACAGCAGAACCAGTCTTCAATTTTCACCTCTGTAAAAAAGACGGCTTTGCCTGATAATGCACAAATAAGAAGTGAGAAGAGGGGGGAGGCTGGAAAACAGCTTTTTGAGTACAGACAGGTTTTTTTGCCTAATAAAACCTTAAAATCGTTTAAACCTTAAATAATCCCTGTAAATATTTTACATGACACTTCAAATTCAGAAAAACCTAATTCTGAAAAAAGTTTAAATTTAAACCTTACATCTACCATGAACATGAAAAATCAAGGATCTCTAAGCAGCAATAATACCAGGGAATGGTAAGCCATCCGCTAAACATCATTTTTATGTAATTTTCCAACACATTACCAGACTTCTCTGCTATAGCTATGTTAAGTAATAAACACCAAGCCCATACGTTAGTGGATAATGTGTGGGTTGGCAGGCTGAGTCATTCAGGTACAGTTTGTAAGCCCCACTTCAGAGCTAGCCAGGTACTTGTAAGGAAGTAGAAAAGACAAAAATTCCATGGAGCACATATAATCTATTATGACAGATGGAGGAAACTCATAACTGACAATGGAATAATCATTTTCACTTCTAAGAACATGTTCTGGGGAATTAAGGAGGTTAACAGGATGATTTCTCTCCAGAATCTGCAGAAAAAGAATTATAGACGTGTTCTGTAATAGCAAAGAAAATCACAATGGCCCAGATGTATTAAGCTGTAAAACTGCAACTGGTGTAAACTGCCATCAGCAACCAACCAAAGCTCAGCTTTCATCTGTGGTTAAATGTCTATTATGGTCTATGAAGAGGGGAGGGGCCTTGGGGGATGAGAGAGCACGGAGAGGAGAAAAGGCAGTGTTCACCAGTTTCCGTTTTCCATAACTTGATAAATCTGGGCCAATCTGATTATGGCTATGTTCACACAAGGTAAAAATAAGTGCAAATAACGGCCGTTGTTAATAAACTCAATCATTAACAGTGGCCGTTATTTGCACTTATTTTTACATCGTGTGAACATAGCCTATAGAAGAATTTCAAGGGGCGGAATTTCAGCTTAGACTCTCCTATAGATACTAATAAGGGATTAACAGCAGTCTGCCTTTAGCGTATGCTCACACAGCATTAAAAATAGAGAAAAGGCGGCCGCTTTTTTCAATTTAAAATAACGTCCGTCCGTTTGGCCGCAATTTAACTGACTGCAATGGCAATGCATTGAAGTCAATGGAAAGACGGACGTCCAATGCTCACAATGTATAGAATAACGGCCGTTTTTACCACGGATGTCAAAATAATAATCATGATCATTATTTTCAGACGTCTTTTGCAAACAGCGAACGTTTTTTATTAGTTGTTCGCACACAGTTTTTCTTTTCTCACCGTTCTTTCTCCGTTTTTACTATTAAATTCAATGGACTTTTCAATTAAGCTTCATCCAACGGCCAATTAGTAACCCCAAACTAGAATAATGTACCAGCAGCCGTCATTGCACTAAGGGAAGGCTAGACAGCTAAATAACATTCGTTATTTGAGACTCAAAATAACGGACGTCATTTTAAACAGAGCTGAAAAGGCGTTGTGTGAACATAGCCTTAAACAGACTTTTTTTTGTTAAAAGGGTACCCTCATAAAGAGGTGATCATATAGTTGCAAATTCCCACTCAACCAGTTTGCATAGAAGGAAAATATTCCTTTATGGTAAAACAGATCCCAGATCAACATTCTACATTACTACCAGTAAGGCTATGTTTACACAACGTCAAAAATGGAGAAAAAACATCCGATTTCCCTATTTAAAAAAACGTCCGTTTTTGCAGCAATTTAACTGACTTTAATGCAATTGCATTGAAGTCAATGGGAAGACGGATGTCCTATGCACAATGCATTGGAAAAGTAACGTTTTTGCCGCAGACGACAAAATAATGTACATGAAGATTTTCGGACGTTTTTTTGCAAATAGCGGACGTTTTGTATTACTTGTTCACACACAGTTCTTTTATTGTCACCATTCTTTCTCCATTTTTACTATAAAATTCAATGGATTTTTCAATTAAGCCACAACTAAAGTGGCGATTAGTAACCCCAAACTAAGATAATGTGCAAACACCCGTCATTTCAGTAAGGGGATGGCAGGCTTCGAAAAACGTCCGTTATTTTAGACTCAAAATAACAGAAGTCATTTTAAACAGAGCTGAAAAAAACATTGTGTGAACATAGCCACTGGATGGTGAAAAAAGAAAAACTGTGTGTGAGCAACTAAACAATAACATCCAGTGTTTGCAAAAGATCCAAAAATATTGTCATGATTATTATTTTGCCATAACGTCCGTCATTTTATACATGGTGCGCATTGGACGTCCGTCACCCCATTGACTTCAATGCTATGCACGTCAAAAACTGACGTCTTTTTAAATAGAAAAAGCGGACACTTTTCCAGTTTTTTTTTTTTACTTCCACTTAAAAGATGTTCTTCACAATTAGACCGTATCTTTAGGAAGGCTACATGGCTGAGGTTTTTTTTTTAAGAAGAACTATGGTCAGATTAAAAAAATTATGAACTTATGATCAGGTGTCCTGATTAGGGTTTAATTTCTGGTTAGCATCCCTATTTTCAAGATAAAGGGAGTTTACTATTCATTTGACTATCTGAATTTTTCACAAAACAGTCATGAGCGAATTTAAATTACAAACAAATCGATTTGTTTGCTCGGATGTGGGCTTATAGGCTGGCTGCTTTTGATCTCCACACTGTTCCCTGTGGCTCCACCCCAGGAGCCTGGAAAAGCTGAATTCAGTCCTGGGAAACTATATGACCATCACTGCCATTAAATATGAGCGCAGTACTTTATAAGCCTAAATAGGCTTGGCTGGTCACAAGAGGTATCCTAATAGTGTTTAATAGGCTGATTTGACCCCACAGAGCACTGAGGATGAAGGTACGTTTTTTTTTACCTTCATCCTTGACGTTGTTTTCGGGATATTAGCAGTTTATTTAATATGCTAATGAGGCATTTCAGCAATGCATTGATCCGCCCAGGCCAGCCCATCACTCCTAATATTAGCAGAGTGGAACGGACCACTGCCCCAATATTCATTAGGATGGTAGGCTAACCGGGGCTAATCAATGCATTGAGGGCAGTAGCCCCACCCCCAGGGCACCAAAAATGCCTTATTAGAATAATGAATAAATAAATAAATCTAAACCTCTACATTATAAATACATAACACAGAAGGAACTTACCTTGTAAACACAATATTTTAAATAAATATTTTAATTTTATTATTGACATTTACAAGAAGAAAAAAAAAGCATACAGATATGTTACAATTGTATCAAAATTTGAAAAATATGTATGTTACACAAGTAACAGATTTTACAGAAAAGCATTTTCTTGCCTTCCCTGAAAGTAAGAAAACTATACAGCATAGGAAATATACCAATATCAAAAAACAGATCAGATAAAAGCACTTTAAAAAAAAAAAAATTCTTCCACAGTACAAAGTATCACAAAAGTGAAATTCAAAATGTCAACGTACAAATTTCTATGTAAGAATTTCAGTAAAAACTAGTAACAAGGTTCCATTTATAGCGAGGGCTTGGAAAAGTCTTTACAAAAATAAATCATCTGAAAGAAATGAATGACATTTTGTGTCACAATTTTACAAAGATGGAAACTTTTTTAAACTAATTTATTTTTGTTTTTTGTATTTTTCTTATGATACAAATATCGATCCCATGGTGCCACGATCCGGAATCTGTCAAAATCCCTTTTTTATATCATCTATTTTGCCAATAATTTGTGTTGTCCATGAAATATCTGCAAGGTCATAGTCTAAGTCCACTAGAGAATGAATCTGCCTTTCGATGTCTCCATCCCTTCAGAGCAATTTAAAAACAAAAATGAAGTACTACATCTGTATTAATAACATAATTGAGAAAAACAATATCAATTATAACATCCACAAGTATCACAATGAGACCAATTTTAAGTAGGACCGATACTTAACATTGTGCATGCTGGAAATTAGGTTGTAAAGTGTAATGCATGCAGGTAGATTGAATAATGAACAGAATTGCTTTAAATACATCTCAGTCCTTTCCAGCAGCAATAAGTTTATTATTTTTTCTTTTTTTTAAATGTCTCCTTAAATTATAGACTGCACTGGCCGGTTCTTTAAATGGAGACGTTTCGTTGTAAACAAACATATAATGTTTGACTGTCATAAGCATTTGCAATTCAACAATCCAGTTATGTCATAGGTTTAGACATATTGTTCCGTTTCTCCATCTTTAGAACTTGTTTTAGATGGACTTGCCTTGGATTCCTCATTTACATTTGTGGAAGCTTTTTCTGGTAGCGAAGCCAGATCTTTAAAAACATCTACATAATGCCCAAACCCTGGACCCCAGTTCAATAGATTGTCCCAGTTGAAATTGCTAGCTTGCTGGGTTAGCTTCATAGGTAATGTACTATCAGCTGGTAGAGTGGCTGTTGGAGATTGAGCTCCTGAAGGCCCGCCCTCAGCTCTGCGGCCTGGATATCTCCGGGGTTTTAGCCTAGCACCATAATTATCTTCATCATCTGCATCGGACTCATTAACTTGAGATAATTTTGGCATTCTTGATGTATACACCATTGGCTTGTCTCTGTCATACTCCATTTCTGAGCATGTGAAGGACTCGTGTGAATCGCTATCAGATGATGATTCTGGAGCAGGAATTCCATCAGCTGGATTCCTTATTCTCGAAAGTGGCCTCTGGCAATCCTCTTCAGATGAAGATCTCCCATGGTCTGCACTGCAGATGCTGGGGTTTCTTGGCCTGGGAGTGTTAAGTCTTTCAACTTCCTCTATTGAAAGGCCAACAGGTGGTCCACTTTCCATTGGAATCTGTCCTATGGGTTGCTTAAGGCGACTTCCTGGTCTGGAGCTATGGCCCGCCATTGTTTGAGGACTCTTGCTTCTTCTCCCCAGACGAGTTGCATAATTAAAAATACCAGGCTGACAGACATCATTATGCATTTCCAAGGATGAAAGATGTAGTTCACGTGCTGGACTGCTTCTATAAAATGTTGAAGACTTGGAAAATGGTGCTGGACTATGACGAGACAAAGCATTAGGAGGTGGACAACCAGAATGGCCAAGTGTAGCAGTTCTAAGTCCCTGGCTATAAGAAGGTTGATACGTTAAACTGCTTGCACCCAAAGGCAGTGGAGATTGTCGTGCAAAGCCAAGAGGACTATGTCTTTGAATTGAGAATTTAGGAGTGTGGCTCCGGAATTGTTTATAGTGTTGAATAATATCGGCATCGGAGGGCGCAATACTGCTGGCGTTATCAATATCATAGTGCTCTATTTCCGTATCGGGCATAGCTAAAGGAGCGCTAGGTATTATTTCTGAGCTGTGTTGTAGATCGGTTTCATCATATATGAGATATGGGTTTTCCCTTTCGATAATATCAGGCTTAGGGTTCCCTTCAGGCTGTTTTCTTATAGTCATATCATCGCCATATGGTGGAATATTGTCAGGATCATCAAAGGCAACATTCTCACTTCCCTTTTTCTTCTTTTCTTTTGGTTTCTTTTCCTCTTTTGGCACTTTATTTTTTCTTCCTCTGCACTGGTTACATAAAATCAAACTAAGGACCAACAGAGCAAGAATAGTAGCACAGCTTCCAACAATTGCTGGGACAGCCCAAAGCGGAAGAGACAGCTGCTCGGGGATTGTGCCTAGAGTACATATATATCCTCCATTTAATCCACTCTTACAAACATTACCCTGAGGGCAAACCACACCAAGACAAGCTACAACAACTTCACACAGTTTTCCATTGTGTGTCTCGGGACAGATGCAGGTAAATCCAGATTGGGAATGAGGTTCACAACTTCCTCCATTTTGGCAAGGATTTGAGGAACAATCCCCAGGTGGTACACAGGTGTATGCATGCCACTGATTTATGCACATTAGGTCTCCCCAACAGGGGTTACTGGCACATATATTAGGACCTCGACATCCTAGTTTCACTGATGACTCGGACTTAGTTATGCGAACCATATCATGTTTTCCACTGAATGGAAGATTCTCGTGGTTATACTTCAAATAGGCAATGCAACCATCAAAGCCTAAAACAAAGGGAAAAAATGTTTTACTAAAAAATGGCAGTAATGTATAACATGCTGTTGAAAGGTTTTACTATAACACAATGTAAATCCACGTCCCATCTATTGATAGCGATAGATTTATTACATCTAACATATTGCCCGTGTAAAAGATTCAGGGATCAATGAACAAACAAGCAGTCAATCATTCATTGGCTTATCACTGTCCTAAAAATCAGTATAAGTCCGTTTTACACCTTTTTGTGTAAACAAGGGATGTGCAATTGCCAATGTCGTAATAGAAGGGCTGTACAATCATTAAGCAGTATAAAAAGCTCATTGAACAAGCTCCAACCTGCTAGATCGGTGCTCGTATTGGGTGCTACCGGTCTAAAACAATTCTAAGGATTCTATTAAGCAGTCCGAACATAAGGTGTAAACAAGGACCGATATGCTAGATTTACTGAGCAATTACACAGGCCAACTATCGAAAAGCCAAAGCTGCACAGACATCGTTAGTGATGTCCATGCAGCTCTTGCCTTTGGTGTAAAATAATTTAGTATTTACTTACCTTATCTTGTTCCCCGGTGTTTTCGGACGATCCCCGATGCCCTCGGGCCTTCCCTGGTCTCTGCAGCTCTGTCTTCTGCTCCGTTCTGGTCCAGACCAGACCAGAAGGGAGCAGAAAACAAAGCTGCAGAGACAATGGAAGGCCCAAGGGCATTGTCAGGAGACACTGGGGAACATGATAAGGTAAGTAAATACTTTATTTTATGCTACAATCATCAGTCATCGGCCACGCATAGTTATTACACATAACGATACATGCCCTATGATTTTATGTCTGAACTTAAGGAACAATCAGCCAATGATCGTTTCATCAGTTGATCGTTCTCTCTATTACACAAAGCGATAATCGACCAAATCTGCCTGATTTGGCCAATTATTAGGGCTCTAAGTCTATGCTCAACAAGGAAGGAGATGATGGATGATTAAGGGATTCCATGGGCTGAAATGTGCCCACATGTTTTTCTTGCCTATGTGTTCTTTGTAACTAGGTTTATGGATCATTAAATCAAAATCATTGAAGATCTTTAATACTAAGCACTAGACTCTCCTTCCTTGTTGAACTTTCCTCTATAGGTGTTTTGTCCTACATCCCAAATCCATGTGCTGACCAGGTGCTTGATCGGTGATCTGAAGACAATGTTCACACACCATATCCACAAAAGAGGATACAAAAACAACAGTATAACAATTTTTACCATTTTGATTATTTTGAGGTATCTGTCCATGGATGAATCCACCAAGTTGAAGAAAAAGAACATTGAGACCTCCAAAGTCTTGCGTTACGTGATGAATATCTCGATTGTAGGTTTTGTCCAAAGACAAAGTGGTTATTGAACCATTTTTCTCCATTAGAAGAGTGTGCCATCGTCCATCAGCGACATACATTTCCGGGATATTTCTCTCGACTTTTCCTGCAACTCCTGCATCTGATGTATAGTGTAATTTTCCGTTCTTAACCTAAATTGAGAAAACGCAGAATATACAGCTTTACCTCCTTCACTTTAGGAGCTAGGACTTATTACCAGTCAAGTTGAACATTGCTATGTAAGACAATTAGGACTGGCACCAAAATGATGGAAAATCTAAATTAAATTCCGAGATTATATATAAAAAAACAACATGCAACAAAGTCCCTTTAAGCCAAATGATACAGATATATTCTTCCATGGAGATATCTATATGTAACTGAATGGCTGTAGTGTTTTATGAGTTCATATAACCATTTCTATGCATTTTATATAACTGAAAGAGTTGCTAATTGGTCTACTGTGGTTCTCCTGCTCTTTGTTAGCCACATAGTCCAGAGTCCATCCGAAACAGATTGCATTGCATTTAAATTGATCATTTTCTGCTTCACCTAGTAAAAAGTATAATCTCGTAGGCCAGGAGCCATAAAGAATTGTGGGCACACCATTTTTTCCCCCCATTCAGACGAGTAAATTATTTAGGACTGAGGGCAAAGTGGTAGATAAATGAATACACATTGTTAATTGGAAATGTTGTACAGAAGGCACTTAGTGGCTTTTTATGTATCTGCTCCATCTGTGGCTTGAGGGCCAGCTGGTCTCCATTGTTTCTTGCCATTTATGCCATAGACAGCAAACTGCTCTAACTTCCACATCTGAGTTTTAGGTCCAAAAATGATTACAGTCTTGTATATAGAGTTACGAGCTAAATTCTACCAAAAAGGTTGACCTAATCTCCATATACATAGTTAAAGGATTTATCCGGGTAACAACAACAATATTCTAAATAACCCCGCTTCTCAATACATGTATAACCTATCTTGCACCCTTTCCCTGGGTTTTTCTCATTCTTATCTGCTCTGGACATGTAAAATCCTCTACTCTAGGTCTACTCTGACCACGCTCAGCTCCCTCTTTCCCCTCTCTTTGTAGTCACAGGACATGTGATCTTCTTTCTAGGGGCTGGGTTGGCTGTCTATTGACTTGGTAACCTGACCCCCATCTCCATGCACCCGTGCTGCTTTCATAGACTTACATGTGTCTTTGAGCTTAGGTTTCTGTAATATAGAACATTAGAGTTCTATCTCTGTTTGCTGTCAGTGTAAATGTTATGGATGTTCTTAGAGATCTAAACCTACACAACACCCCCCACCCCCGGTAAACAGATGCCTGTTATGCAGCACATAGCTACAACATGCGTGCGCCAGCTCTGCTACATCATACACGTGTCAGCAACGCTACATCATCAGCAAGTATTAAATACATATTGGAGTCATTTAATGCAAAATCAGTGAAAAAAAAAATAGTCCTGTGTTTACTGTGCAATAGTAATGACAGCAATTGGCAGGGAAGAAAGTTAAGGGGGGAATACACAAATGGACCAATCAGGGAAATGCATGATGGGAAATGTAGTTTCCTATCTTGGTTATAGATCGTCTTTTATAAAAACTTGCAACTCAGGAATGGCAGCAGCTAGAACGACAGGAGATGGCTTAAAAGGGACTTGGTGAGTAACAGTACTATTACACGGCCCGATGGCACTCGTTTACTGGGCCTATTACACGGCCCAATAATCGTTTAACAAGGGCTGCATGGACACCATTACCAATGTCCTTGCAGCCCTTGCTTAAACTGCATACATCACCTATCCATGGTCCAGGGCTCCTCTTGCGGTTCACTTCTCCCCAGGTCCCGCACGCTGAAGCTTCAGAGCGGCCTGTCTTAGCTGACAGGCCGCTCAGCCAATCACTGGCCACGAAGCTGTAGCGTGCGGGAGCCGGGGAGAAGCGGACTGCAAGAGGAGCCCTGGACCATGGATAGGTAATGTACAGTATGCACTTTGCAAATTGTCAGCCGGCCGCACACAGCTATTACACGTAGCGATGCGCTGTAAATTATAGGCCCGACAATTATAGGTCCAAACCTTATCAACGATCAGCCAATTTCCACATTTGAGCTTACTTTTTCTATGTCATCTATGATTATATGTCATTTAGAATAGTTATAAATAGAATAGAGGGCCCTTTAAGAAAAATTCAAATATATATCTATACCTATATACTTTTTATATAGAGAGAGATATGAATACATATGTATATTGGGACACATCCCAGAAGTCTTTGGAACTTTTGGCTAGTGATCTGTCTAATAAAATGTTTTGCCAGCATTACTGCTGCTCTCATTTAGAATTATGACAAGCCTGACTGAGCCGCGGCCAGGGAGGAAAGTTATCAGGTTCTTAAGGGAGAGGTAACTGCTGCAGACTAAAGGGAGGAAGATAGGGACACTTTTCTGGCTTCGAAACACCCTTCAAGGTCTGTAACTTGTTTGCCATCTTTAAACAAATTTAATAAAAGACAAAGACCCAAATGTAAAATTAGATATGGCTTAGACTATGGAATACAACAGAAAGACTGTGACAGATGATAAAAGGGGATTCAGGATCACCATGTATTTTGGAACCGATGACAAAAAAGTAAATAGCAGAAAAATAGAACAGAGCAAAGAAACTGCAGCCTAGGAAGAAAATGTGTCACATATCTTGGCCTAAGATTTAAAATCTAAAGCGTAAGTGTCATTTTTTTTTTCCTTGCAGAAATCAGTAGTATAAGCAATTTTAAGAAATTCTATAAATGCTTTTTTTTAGGAAAAATAAATCCTCTTTCTGTACTCAAAAAACTATTTCCTAGCTCCCCCCCCCCACCTCACTTCTTATCTGTTCATTATCAGGCGAACCCGTTTTAATTGCAGAGAAGCCAGTGAAGATGGGTTCTGCTGTGTCTATTATATCCTATGGAGGGGGAGGGGTTGAGGGAGATGAGTGAGCAGGAAGAAGAGACATGAAAGTCAGCTATTTGTAGAATGTCTGGGCATCTAAAACGCTGGATTCAGGGATCAGAAAAGTCAGTGCTTATCTAGGAACTTGCTGAGAGAAGATTGCAGGGTGTTATGCTGTGCAGGACTGCTCCGTGCTCTCTCACCCCTCTAAGCCCCTTCCCTCTCCATAGAGCATAATGGACACAGAAATTCTGCTTCTTCTGAAGTGAGTGGGGGGGGGGGGAGCTCGGAAAACAGCTTTTTGAGTACAGAAGAAAACTTATTTAGTAAATAAAACCTATTACAGAGTTCCTTAAAATCGCTTGTACTATAGATATTTATTGTTTTCAGAAAAATGACTGTTACTCTTTAAGGGGGGGCTCACAGACATAGAGGGTATACATTTTTTAAGAGACCACTGGTACTTTTTAAAGGCTTTAAATGGTTAAAGCAGCATTTCCTATCATGCAGGTCCCTATGCAAGATTATATTATATAATTTTATTATACAATTTTAATTAAATTATAATTATAAGGGTCTTTCTGCTGACAGCATTATTATATTACAAACCCTCAAAGAGAATGCATATGTGTTGCCAAAATACAATGCTAATCGTGAATACATAATGTTTTAAATGTAAGGTGGCTTCTATAGAATCCATACCTTTATGATAGTGTAATTGCTACTTTCATGAACCTGAAGTAAAATCCCATTGTCACTTCTTGTCCTGAATTTTATCTCCAAGTTATTTACGTAGATAGTCTCAGCATCCACAGTGCGGTGTGTTAAGAGATATTCCCGTTTCTTGCTCTGGCTTATGGTGTATTCGAGGTAACCTTTACCTTCAAGTGATAAGGCAGTGTCTGGGCTAATATCTGAAAAAAAAAAATTGAAACAAATTAGTTGGAATGGAAACACTATGGGGGAGATTTATCAAGCTGGTGTAAAGTAGAATTGTTTTAGTTGCCCCTAGCAACCAATCAGATTCCATTTTTTTTATACCTGACAGATTCTTGAAAAATAAAAGGTGGAAACTGATTGGTTGCTAGGGGCAACTAAGACAATTCTACTTTACACCAGTTTGATAAATCTCCTTAAAATAAAGAATGCCAAAAAGACAGAAATGGCTGCACATCGCACCCATGGCTGACACGAAATCTTATTCAGCTACATTTAAAACCAACATCAGAAGTTAGTATATAATTTGGCCAAACCATATTGCCTCATGTACCACGTGCAGGTCTTCTGATACACATGAGTCCCTAACCAAAAAACACAATCCCCGCAAAACGTGCGCAAGCAGAGAAGGGGGGCCACAGAATGGCCCTGCAACCCCATTGTCACAGGACCAGACCCTAAAGGGCCCCCCCAGACTTGGCAGGCGTCACCGGCGGAAAAAGTGGACGCCAAGCAACACAAGTGTTTCTTTAAAATAAAGAAAAAGAAAAAAATGTAACATTTTTTATTAAAATCTAAATGTGACTTCTATGCTAGGTTCACAGTACGTAAAAATAACGGCCATCTTTCATAATAACACCCGTCATTGTGCAAATAACAATCATTATCTCAAAAATAACTGACGTTATTTTCGCAGTGACGGACATTGATATGAGAGATGGACGTCATTTTTACATAGTTTGAACCTAACCGTAGAATAAAGGGGGTATATCAATCGCCATCGACTCTTATTTAGAACAGTGATTCCTAACTGGGGTGCTAAGGTACCCTGGAATCTAGAGATGAGTGAACCTCAAGCATGCTCGAGTCCATCCGAACCCGAACGTTCAGCATTTGATTATTGTAGAGGTGAATTGTAGAGGTTCCCTAAAAGGAGATGATGATGATGATGATGATGATGATAATAATAATATTATTATTATTATTATTATTATTATTATTATTATTATTATTATTATTTCTGATAATTAGTTCCTCCATTGAAAAAAAAGTTGGTTTATATAATTGTTTCTAGAAATCTTCAAGTTGACTAATTTGGGTGAACTATAGTTTAGGAAACTGGAATCATTATATTTTTTAAAAAGGTCAACCCCAAATTATGTGCATTGTTAGGCTACTCTGTCAGTAGGTTTCAGGGCAGCATAAACTAGTGAGAGAGAAGCTGAACAGAATGATGTATCACTTACATTGTTCTGTGCAGCTGATCCGGAGATCTCCTCCTGAATAACATGGACAATAAGTAGTCCTCTCCATTATGTGCATGAGCCCAGTAGTCCTGGATATTCATGAGAAGCAGAAGACTCTGCCCACCAGCTGCTGATTGGCAGTTATCTATCCATGCTGTGTATAGGCAGTCAAATGTCAATCAGCAGCTGGAGGATGGGGGGAGGGGTTTGGCCAGAATCCTATTCTCCTGCATATTAGGAGAACAGCTGAACAAAATTATTTAAATAATTCACCAATCTGTTCAGCATTTCTGTCACTTTTTACTGCCCTTATTTAAGGCAGCATACACCTAGTCACAGATTCCCTTTAAGTATCATTGGTGAAAATGACATAATAAGCCTTCTATGCATTTACACTGAAATTGGTGAATACTCTGTAAGTGTCTGTTTGAAAAGGGCTCAGTAAAAAGCTGAAATGGTTCACAGTTTATATGCAATAAACTCTGAATGACTGTGCAAAAAGTAATTGCTGGTCTTATTCCTCTTGCTATGTTTGGATAGCCTTGGCCTTGACACATGCACCACGCCAGTGAGATAGGAGGCCCGATCAACTTCTATTGTTTCTTAAAAGTGGTAACAATCTTTACATTCCTCATGAAGCAGAACAGCAGCCTAAATGTGTGGAAGATGAATGTAGGAATGCTTTCAATTTTTTCTAATCAGTCTGGTTTATGGTCGAAAACAACAAACTACACATATGAAGAAATGCTGACTATGCTGAAATGCATCTCCATTAAAGAATAAAGCTGACCCGATAAAGCTGACCCGCTGTATATTCAAAATTTAGAAAAGTCGAAAGGTCCATATTCATTTCTGTCAGTCAGTAAATGGACCTTAAAACATCATTTCATAAATCTGCTTCTCTGATGTCTAAAATCTGGAAAAGCCATAGAAACACCTGTAGTGTAGATGATAACACTTAGAACTGGAACGGCATAAAACACCACCATATAAAATGCATTACTTTATATTGTGAGCACTTAGGCTATTTTTCTAGTGAAGTCAGGTTCTTATAAAGCAGTGTAAAAGTTAACGTACATTTTTCACAGTGCTTTCCAGTAAAGCCATCTTTACAGTTACATTGCTGCCAGGACCAATTATCAACGCAGGTTGCTCCATTTTGGCAAGAAGTTGTGCAGGCTCCTTCTAATCTTGGACACCTAGACACAAGAATGAGAGAAGTGCAATGTGGGTTACTATATATATAAATGGGACAGCTGAGCCCAGCTTGTTTTTTTCAGTTATCTAACTTGATTTTAAAATCAGGAACATTTGATGATATGAAGATATAATTATTGTACAAATTCGTATGTTCTATGTTCTAATATTGTCTGGTAATTAATCTTTTAAAGTGTCACTGTCGCTTAATTTTTAAATTTTTTTTTTTTTAGTACAGGCGATTTTAAGAAACTTTGTAATTTGGTTTATTAGCCGAAAAATCCATTTTTATCATGAAAAAGCAGTTCGAAGCTCTCCCCCCTGTCTTCATGGTTCTCTTATGGAGATGCGAGGGGTGGTGGAGATGAGGCACCAAAACAGGACAACAAAGAGTTAATTTACAGCTACATCACTGGGCTATCTCCTCTGAAGTCAGCGCTGACCTCTCTGACCTCTGAATACTGACTTTCATACAGCTCCCACTGTGTAATCCTTTGTTCTCTACTGTGCTGGTGACTAATCTCCCTCCTCCCCCTCCCCTCTCCATAGGTTAGACAGGGCATGTCTGATGTAAAAGAGTCGCGATTTCCTGATAATAAGCCATGAATGAGAGGAGTGAGGGGGGGGCTGGGGAAAGTCTTTTTGAATGCAGATAATGGCATATTTGCCTAATAAACCCAATTACAAAGTGTCTTAAAATCACCTGTACTATTGATTTCTGCAAAAAAAAAAAAAAAAAAATGACAGTGACACTTTAAATTGATTTTTCATTTGTCTCTTTTCTTTACATGATTGAAACAGCTACCACTTTCATTCTTACTATAGAAGTTTCCCACCTACGTTTCATTTCACCTCCACGGTGCAATTATTCAAACTCGCCTACATGTAAGGAGCTAGCAAGATGCTTTAAAGGGGTTGTCCAGCAAAATGTGGGTTTGGGCTGGGCTAAAAATAAAAAATAAATAAAAAAAATTATACTTACCTGCCCACTCTCTCACCACATCTGTCCTGATTGTGCTGATTGAGCAGCACTTCCTGCTTAAGTTTTGATACATAGGACGTTCATTTTCAGCCAATCACTGGCAGAGCCGGGTGGTGGGGTGGTCAACACTATGCTAGTATTGCATGGATGGGTGCATACATTTTTTTAAAAATTAAAGCAGCACTCCTTAGCCAGGATTGGGCACCACTAAAAAGATGTGGCTGAGGATCATGTCAGGTGACCATTTTTTTCCCGTTTTTATAATTAGCCACTTTTGATTTTGTTAATAATTAGAATGTTAAAAAATATAAATTGGCTGTTCTGTTCTTGTTTTTTTTTTTTTTTTTATAATCTCTGGCCCTATAGATGCTGAAGACATCTCATCATCTATTTATAGCCTGTTGAAAAAGTAGTAACCGACTAGTAAAGGCCAAAGTTTCCTCCATTTTGGTTTGCTGCTCAGAAGAGAACAGCGGACATTATTTTTTAGTTGTTTACACACATTTTTTCTTTTTTCACCGTCCTTTCACAGTTTTAACCATTAAATCCAAAGGCCATCTAGTCCACCTGAACTAGACTAATTTACCAACAGCCAGGATGACGGGCGGCCAAGCAGCAAAATGATGGAGGTCAATTTTTCTTTTCAAAAACTGAGAGGAAAAACATTGTGGGAACATAGCCCAACCCTTGTTTTTGCTTTACTTCCTATGTTCACTACATTTATTTTATATAGTCCCATTGATATTAAAATGGAAACAATAGAACATCTGTCCAGTTTGGCCAGTAATATGGGTGGCCAGAAGTTCAGTTCGTTTTGCCAGAATGCTTCTAGTTCAGCTGTGGCCTAAGGGCTGCCAACGCTTTTCTTCAGCTGTATTATTCACCATTCATGATGACAATTATCATTAAATAGTGAGGGGATTATTATTGGGCGTACAGGTAATTTTGAGACAACATGCAGCTATATGAGACCAATTTCCTGGTATAATTGCAATTATCGCGGCGAGAGCAGCCGCCATTAACCTACGTTAACTCTACACATACTACATAACGGGATCCCTAAATTGCCTCGTAAACCTCCACCAGCTCGACCTTCAAGGATTGTTGTCAGATAGGATAATATACCATTCAACCCAATATAAAGAATTCACCTTCGGATGGTCAAAGCAATCCATCAAAAACTGACCTGTTGCAGTGTGTTAATATACATGGCTTAAGATAACACGAGAATCGTGGAATTTTTGATGATTAATGGGTTGTAATTGTTTCCAGCACATTGATACTGGAGAGAACCTTCCAGGAAACAACTTCTGTTTTACCATTTAAAGAGATTTATCATTTCACAATTTTAAGAACAATACCATAGATAATGGAACTACTCAACTTGGTATGTTTATAGATGATACTGGAGTGTGTACTACAGTCAATGTAAAATGTATGGTCATGTATTATAGCAAAGTATCATTACGTTATCAGATTTCATGGGGCCAAAAACGTACCGATCCAGGATTCCTTGTGCTGACAAAGCTTGGCTGGGTTCTAGAGGACGCCCGTTCACTGCAAATTCCATTATACAACCTACAAAGTCATGGCTTTGTACTTGTCCTTTTCTTTGTAGTATTGGATCCAGGGATCTGATACCTCCTACTGTTATTCTGTTTGGCTGAACATCCAGGGTCCTGTTCCAAGAAAGAACAATCATTGCAAATCAATTTTTTTTTTTTTTTATACAACGATGATCGGAGCATATATCATCTTCTTGTCTAGACTGGATAGGAGATAAGTTGAATTTTTTTTTTTTTTAACAAAATCCTTCATTTTAGTAATGTCTACTGTGACTAAGCCCGATTTTCATGCTGTGGGACTATTGAATTTATTGTAATTGCATAACATTGTAGGCCCAGGTGAACAGATGGAAGATCAATAGTCAATAAGTACAGGTAAGTTAACACACGCTGTAGGAGGGATTCTGAACTTTAAGCAGGAAGACAAGATAATTGGTTTCCCTTCCGGCTGAATTACACTAGGGAGACAAAACTTAGTCTTTCACCACTAACGTCTACGTCTACCTTCTTCCAGGGGGAACAAGCAACAAGACACTAAATGGGTTCACTGCTTTTATTGTTTCCTGATATACCATGGCAGAATGTCAGAAAATTACATCAGCAGACATGTAGTCTATCTTGTAGCTCACTCTTTTTTGAGAAACTAAAATGACAGAAAAGTAAGTCCTTATATAAGCAATTAAATTTCTAAATAATGAAAGTTAATAATTCGTTTTCTAAAATTGTTAATTTTTTGTTTGTGAATACTAGAGATGAGCGAACCGGGTTCGAGTCGATCCGAACCCGAACGTTCGGTATTTGATTAGCTGGGGCTGCTGAACTTGGATAAAGCTCTAAGGTTGTCTGGAAAACATGGATACAGCCAATGACTTTATCCATGTTTTCCAGATAGCCTTAGGGCTTTATCCAACTTCAGCAGCCACCGCTAATCAAATGCCGAAAGTTCGGATTCGGATCGACTCGAGCATGCTCGAGGTTCGCTCATCTCTAGTGAATACCCTTGAGGCCATGTCCCACATGTAGAGATGAGCGAACCTGGAGCATGCTCGAGTCGATCCGAACCCGAACTTTCGGCATTTGATTAGCGGTGGCTGCTGAAGTTGGATAAAGCCCTAAGGCTATGTGGAAAACATGGATATAGTCATTGGCTGTATCCATGTTTTCCAGACAACCTTAGAGCTCTATCCAAGTTCAGCAGCCCCCACTAATCAAATGCAGATCGTTCAGGTTTGGATGGACTCGAACCCGAACCCGGTTCGCTTATCTCTACCCACAACGTATTTCAGGTGAAATAACGACCATTGTTTTTAAAATAACAACCATAATTTTAAAATGCCGGACAAAATTAATTATCGTAATCATTATTAATGGCCATCATTATAAAAAAAAAAACTGCCTTTTTTTGTCTAAAAAGACGTTGTTGGATCATAACCTTTAACTGTTTTTAACATACTGGTTTATATCGGTTGATGTACAGCATGGCTTTTACTATGGCCTGGCTTTGCAACTGATGTTTCCGTTTACTCAATCTCTAGATTCCTCCCATACATTTAAAAAAAATAAAAAGCAGAGGATATTTCATTTTCAATAACAATTTTCACACAGTAAAATACAGGTAATATACAGTTGTAATTTTGAAGGAAAACTACAGTCGGATCTTCATAATAATAAAGTGCTTCATTGAAGTCAATGGGAAATTGGTCGGCAGTGCGCACCCTATAAAGAGTAACGACCATAATTGATTATAACCATCCAATTTATGAACATGCTCATTATTACGACCTGCAAAGTATGGCCGTTTATTTTCACCTGCTAACACATTGTTTCATTTTCATTCAAAATTATGACTGAATTTTGATATTCTTTTTACTGTGTGAACATAGGCTAAGTACTTAGTACTTAAATCAGGGATATATAAGAAATGGTAATAAACCAGTAGTAAAGCCAACATTATTTTGTGGGAGATATTTAGAAATATATCTCTAAGGTTGGACGTACACAGTCCGCTAAGTCAATCTCTACAGCCAGTAATTGGCTGAGCGGACTGTCAGTGAGAAAGGATCTGAAGAAGCAGATAAGAGCACGCCAGAGAAACGACGGCGGGTAAGCATGATGTCTTTGTTAATTTTATCGGCCTGGCATAGTTAAAGGGGTTATCCAGTGCTACAAAAACATGGCCACTTTTCCCCCTCTCTTGTCTCCAGATTAGGTGGGGTTTCAAACTCAGTTCCATTAAAGTAAATGGAGCTTAATTGCAACCCACACCTAAACTGGAGACAAGAGAGGGGGAAAAGTAGCCATGTTTTTGAAGCGCTGAATAACCCCTTTAAAGAAATCTGCAACTATATTCTCGCAGTGGAATTAAAATCGGCAATGACAATGTAGGGCTTTAGACTCTAATGGTAGCGAGTATCGCAGCAGAAATCCACTGCGAACTTGTTCTGTGTGAATCTACTGAACATTGAAGAGTGATCATTGCCTTAATACTACATATTATGAGGAACTGTTTAGGCTCTGTTCACTCATAGCATTTAATTAGCCTTTTTTTAGTGTTAATTAGTGCTATTTTGAGGCGAATTGCGCAATCGTGGTAAAATAGCTCTATTTTTGCCATGCTTCCGCCAAAATCGTGGCAAAAATAGCACTATTTTACTGCAAATTGCACAATTTGCAGCAAGATAACTAGCTAATTCAATGCTATGTGTGAACATCGCCTTATTGAATTCTAATGTTTTCAAAATAAACATTATTTTATTTCTTTGTCCTATGTGGTAGAACTAGAGGTGAGTTTCTAGCTTCCGAATATTCTACATATTAATCAACATTATACTGACCTAATAAAAGTAGCGGTGAGTATCAGTTTAGTGTCCCCTGGTTAATAGGTGGAATTCCGCTAAGTCAGAGGAGTAGAGACAGAGAAGGGATCTTTACAGTTCATTGAAATGAATGAGTAATATAGTCACAGATTTTATAGAGTGCAATCTAATAGGAAGTTAGGGACAGTTTGTCTTGGATATATATCCTTATTAAAAAGTAACTGCGCCTGTAGGGAACATCTTGTGAACTTTAGAAGCATTTTACTGCAAAAACTGACAGTAGGTGGATGACGTTTTTACTTATTAACAACTTAACAGTCAGATCAAGTTTGCGGGGCATGCTGAAATCTATACACGGAGATCTCCAGAAACACACAAATCCTACTCTGGTTAAATAATCAATTATATTTTCCCTCGTCCTAAATTGCATATTGTCGTCTGGAATGGGTGGAATATATGGTAAAAAGGTAGACATTTACCAGTCAGTGGAAACAGCCGTAGTGCTGACGGTGCAGAACCCTGGTTCCTGGTCCTCTGAGCAGGTATCAACTGTCAGCGATGCCGCCTGCAATAAAGATTCATATTCAAGATTACAATATGACATTTGGAGAAGGTAAAGATATTGACTATAGCTATATATTGTATATTGTATCGACCATCACAGGAGACCATTCACAGGATCTAGACTAGGGATGATCGAACATTGGGATCGAACTCAAATGTTCTCGAACCTGCGGCATTTGATTCCGGATGCCTTCCCCTTCCGTAGGGAAGGAGGGGACAGCCCGAGTACCGCCTGGAATTGCGGGATACAGGAATCAAATCCTGTAGGTTCGAGAACGTTCGAGTTTGATCGAACCTGCAAAATCTCGATGGTCAAACAACTCTAATCTAGACTACCGTTGACAGCATTGGTGTTCTGGATAACACCCATTGGCATCCCCAGAGCTTTGCATGCCTTGTAGAACACATTCCATACAGTACAGGGGGTAATTCTGATGATGACAATATATCATGGGATTGCCAAGAATAAAACTTTCAGTTTATACAGAATAGTATTGGACAACAGATTTTAAATACGTTTTTATATTAAAAACCCAGGGCGCTAAAGATGAAAGTAGTTTTCTTGACTTTGTTCACCACTACAGTACCACCCTGCCCCTCCGGCCATTACTTCCTAGTGAATATTCATCCGGCACTCTGCGGAGTGATGTAACTGCACAGCACTGCCCAAATTTTCTTAAGGAAGCAAGGGTCGGAGGATCGAAAGCAATAGTCCTGACCCCAGTGACCCCAAACAACCTCATTTACATAGTGATCAAAGCCAAGATTCCCAGAACAACTCATATGAAACAATTAGTAACTCATCTAATCTGCTCTTAGTTTCCCTCTAAACCAGCGCTTCTCAAACTTTTTCTACTGGAGCCTCACCCAACAGACAAAATGATGCCTGGGCCTCACCAGACTGACCAAGGGGAAGCTGAGGCCTCATCATTTGTAGTGGAAGTCCATGCAAATTTAAAAACTATTGCTCAGTCTACCCTCCATGTGTCTCATTATCTCTGTATAACATAAAATAAGTATAAAATGAGTAAAAAATGTTCCTAAAGGAGAGATTGTTGGAGTCAGGGAAAGGACTGTGCAGCTTATGGTCACTTTTGTGAGAACTGCCTCCCAAGCTGCGGCTCACCAGCAACTAGGGGGCGCCTCACTGGTGAGGCCCGCCTCACAGTTTGAGAAGCACTGCTCTAAACTATATGCCAGCTACAATGTCAGCTGGGGTGTTTGTTTGTTTTTTGACACTCAGGTTGATGGAGAATAGAAAGAAAACCTCACCTCACCTACTCACCCCCCCCCCCCCTCACCCCCCAATCAGTGGCCACAGTGGTGTCTCACCTCAATCACTGACTGGCTGAGCAGCTAATTCCATACTTCATGTGAGATTGGTGAGAGTGGGACTTGACTCCGTGATAGTGGTGGCTGCACAAGTTTGAGGAAAATAGGAGCATTTTCCGCCTCAGCTTAAATTTACCACTCCCCCCCCTGAATAACCCTTTAAATGTAACCTTACTGCAAAGCTTACCTGTTGTTATAAAAAAAGAGACGTAGAGACATGTCATACTGTTTGGGAGATAGAGCGGGGAGAAGACCACAACGGCAGGGCATCCACTTTCCGCTCTGAATTTCGAAAAAGAGGTGGGCTTATAATGAGCTCCTATGGAGCTTGACTGATCTTTTTAACTCAGAGCGGGGAAACAATGGGCTGCAGCTGCTGTCCTCTGCCCGCTCTATCTCCCGATCGGTATGGGTCTGAGCACTTTTGACATATTTCTATGACATGTAAAAAGATTTTTATAACGACAGTGATACTTAAAGCGACTCTGTACCCACAATCTTCCCCCCTCCCCCCCCCCCAAAAAACCACTTGTACCTTTGGATAGCTGCTTTTAATCCAAGATCTGTCCTGGGGTCCGCTCGGCAGGTGATGCAGTTATTGTCCTAAAAAAACAACTTTTAAACTTGCAGCCCTGTGTCAAATTGGCTTGGCTAAGAGTGTCTATGCCCTAACCTTGCACCGCCTCTCCGTCCCTCCTCCCCACCCTATTCACCATTAGGAATGGCCCTGGCATTTCTCCTATTCCTCACTTGTCTGAACACTGCACAGGTGCCTTAATAATCCAGCACATGTGCAGTGTTCACACAGGTGATGAATAGGAAATCCTGCCCAGCGGCATTCATAATGATGAAGAGGGCTGGGAAGAGGGCCGGAGAGGTGTGGCAGGCCTAGGCCATAGACACTCTAGGCCACATCAATGTGACATAGGGCTGCAAGTTTAAAAGTTGTTTTTAGGACAATAACAGCATCACCTGCTGAACGGACCCCAGGACAGATCTTGGATTGAAAGCAGCTATCTGAAGGTTCAAGCGGTTTGGGGGGGCAGATTGTGGGTACAGAGTTGCTTTTCATGCACATGATACATGGATCCTTTGTATTGATGCCTTTGGTTTTTTAATACTTTGTGTGTTGACTTATGTTGTCTAACTATGGTACTATATTACAGAGATGAAAGGTTCTTCCCAAAAGCATGCTTGTACCTCGGTAATACAGAATCCATTAGAGCATGCCCCAATGTGTCTATATGAAAGCCTAGACCTACAGATGTACAATATGGTCCCATATTCTGGTCTGTACAACCCAGATACTGTATAAATCCATAATACACCAGCTATGGATGATCACATTTATTTGGCAATCTGATTCTAAGCTATCCATGTCAGTACAGTTTCTTCAGTTACTTGTTTTTCATGTATCCTTTTATTTTTACCAAAACATTGAGGACATTATTGCAAGATCCTATTTTGTTCACGTCTCGAATCTCACTATATTGAAGATGATGATGTATTTACTAGAAGAACATAAAACTGGCATATACGATATTGCACTTGAAAGGGACGTGACATTTGTTTTTTAATATCTGCCATGTTTTTATTTTTCCCTTTTCTCCTTCTGTCGTTACTTTTTCTAATCTGCAATATCTCAAAAATGACAACTTAATGCTTTTACCATTTTTCTCCCATAAACTCCCTTCGCGCTGTAGGAAATGACAGATTCGAAATCCTGCGGGTTGAGGACAGACATATACCGTATAGTCTTACATGTGGAAATTGCGTTTTCGCTAAATGTTTATGGCAGAAAAATTGGTATTCGGTATTTTAAGGTTCCACAATTCCCAACGTAGAAAACAAAATTCAATTACATCCATACAATCACTTACACACAGACAGTGCCCGTATCCTAAGCAATCTTTGTCGCTCCGAATTAACATTTTTACGGCATTAAAATCTGAAAATGAGCTCCACCAGCATTGGGAAGGTTGGCCCCATAAAGGCTTGTTTTCAGCTATGTAATGGCTTTAATATGTCTGTGGTACTGCTACTCCCGACAGTAACGTTTTTATGCAATTAGATAGATTAAGCAGTTACAAAGAAAACCTGATATCTGCTGAGAGGCAGATGACTATAAATATTACACTACATTAATGGTCACCATGAACATTACTATGGGATTCGGGTTTATGGCATCCAAGTACGTTCCACATTGTAATATCTATTGAATATATACCTTTTCTTGACCTCTGGTCTTGGCAGAAAAATATAACCTGTTTTTGTTGGCAGAAAATCTCAAGACATAAATGGAGTAGCCCCAAGTTAGAAAATTCAGCACCCCATTTAGGTGAACAATATATGAGGCTAGCACATCTGTAATGTATTATTCTTTGCACTTTTTACTGTGCCAGTTGCAGCATATGGTAGTTATGTATAATGACTATATTATAAGTGTGTGCCTGAAGGCAGGCAAGTTAGAAGGCATGCCGGAATAAGGGAAAGCAAAAGAAGAAAAAAAAACTATTAAAAGGGTTGGCCACTTAGGCAACTGTTTGTTCCCAGGCCCTTTTCAAACACTGTCAGACTGTGTTCACACACTCCCATATTTACCAAAGCAAAGGTTTGATTTTACCCATAACAACCAATCGCGACTCAGGTTTCATATCCTAACAAAGAAACAAAATGGGATTGGTTGCTGTTGGCAAATGATTTTTTTCTCATACATAAATCTGGACCAGTTTGCGTTGGGGCTCATTTTGAGATGTAAAAAAAAAAGTCAGTTTTACATGTCAACAAACATCCCAAAAATTTACTGCACTAAATTCGCTGAAAAATCTGACTTAGTGACAAGTGACAAGTGTCAGTAATTATTTTGCGGACATAAAACTGCAATGCACTTTTCTTTGAGCTTTTTTTTTTAAATCAAAAAAATTGTTTGGGATGTTTGATGTTGGGATCTTACCGAAACCAGTTGATTTGAAAGGAAAAAAAATTGCAGAAGTATCCCTTTAACTAGTTCCCTTAACTCATAGGTAAAAACAGTTTCGACCACAATTGTATGTAAACATCAGACCAGAAACACCATTGGTAACCATTAGGCAAATTGAGGTCCAGGAGAACCTCCTGTAGGCAAGAAAATTATAAAATAGTGTGCTTTAAAGGTACAGCAAAAGACCAAGATGGAGATTGTCCTTAAAGGGGTTGGCCACTATATAGTTCAGTATACATTATTAGTAGGTGTACTCACTGTATATACTAACAGCAGCTTCCTGTGTACCTCATAGAGCTAAAATCAGACTCCCCTCCTCCAGGCTGTGCTGCCCTGCTCTGTTTTGTTTCTGTCCAAAAAACAGCCGACATGGAGGAGCATGTGACCATGCCCCGCCCCCTGTGTCCTCCATAGACATATACAGGCTTAGTGGTGGACACTGGGGGCGGGGCACGGTCACATGCTTCTCCATGTCGGCCACTTTTATGGACAGGTACACCACAGAGCAGGACAGCCCAGCCTGGGGGAGGGGAGCCTGATTTTAGCTCTAAGAGTTACACAGGGAGCTGCTGTCAGTATATATAGTGAGTACACAGGGAGCTGCTGTCAGTATATGCAGTGAGTACACAGGGAGCTGCTGTCAGTATATACAGTGAGTACACAGGGAGCTGCTGTCAGTATATACAGTGAGTACAGTTACTAATACTGTATACTGACCTATTTTACTATAAAGTGGCCAACCCCTTTAACAAAAACAAAAAAAAGTGACAGTCCTTGGAAAACTGCTGTTTCTTTTACATCTGAAGTACATGGCCTTGTAGACAGGAATCACTTTAAAATGTATATTCATCAGAAGAAACTGCCATGCTTTATACTATGATGCCACCATACATACATACTCAAAGCACTGGAAGAAAACAAGGGAAATTATTGTTAAGAAAATAAAAAGTGCCAATTATATAATTTAAAAACAAAAGAAAAACTTGCAAATACAATGCTTCATTATTTTTAAAACTGGAAAGGAAACAATTTTGGAATTATTTTCAGCTATATAGGGAGCGGCAATAATTGTTTTCACAGGTCACATTAGAATAATGGGACCCAGATGCTTAGTAAACACCTGCTCTCCTCTGAGCACCTTTCTACAGTAACACATATTATTGAGGTATTAATACACAGTATATATATATATATATATATATATATATATATATATATATATATATATATTTGTTTCCAACAACAAATATTTAACATGACTGAATGATAGCCATAACTGGGGTACTCCAGTGTCAGTTAAAAGAAAAAAAATAATGGTGTAAAAGCTTATTGCATTGCCTACCTGTCTGCCCCAGAACCCTTTATATATATATATATATATATATATATATATATATATATATATATATTATATTTTTTTTTTATATACTTTTTGGCAAGTATATAATCATCCTTCCTACCGTGGTCTCTTACGCCTCCCTGGTTGAGCAGTTGCTCAGTACAATTCCCAAAAAGCATTGCATTTCCTCAGCCCTCTATGACGGCCCTCCCACCCTGCCTTCTCTCCCCAACAACACTCCTGCCAATAAACCCCCCCACCCCCAGAGCTCCTGCGATACCTTTCAGTATACAGCAGTCTATTGCTCTACAGTCAGTACATTTACAGTCATCACTGTGATTTTACCCTGGCAGATCCTCAGGTAGTTACCCTGGCAGTATGTTATCCAAAAACATATCTACTATGTGTAATATGTTTTCGCACCAGCTCTATGCTGTTCTCCTCTCAGCCTTCAGGTGGCGATAAAGAACATTATTTTCTAAGCCAGACACAGGATCCCTCAACATAGTCATTCTAATGTATATGTCTGCAACTCAGTAGTGTCACTAAGCTCACTGACAACACTGGGAGTAGTGTTAACATTGCTGTGGAAGGTTAAACAAACAGCATTATCATAACCTAAGTGAAGAGTGGAAGACATGTTTGAATAATAGTGTATGTCTGAAATAGTTTACAGTCAGTATAAATCATCTGCTCTGCCGCAGCTACACGTCTGGTCAATATGGACTTCATGTAAAAGAAACGTAGAATAAAATCTATTTATCTATCTGCCATACAAATCTAAAATATCATTCTATCTTGTAATGAATGAAAGTATAAGGGAAAAAAAAGAACAGTAGCTAAATATCATATCAGATACCATCTTATACACTGACAATAAGCGTACCATTCCAGCTCTGCGTGCGATCACTGTATGGAATTGTCCATCGGATACTTTCTTCATCGTGGTGAGTTTGTAGGTTCCACCTCCGAGGTTATAGGAAAACCTCAGTCTTTCCTCCACTATCTCCAGAGCAAGAAATTCGGCTGTATCACCCGTCTGGTTGTCATAATTATACAACAGCAAGG
The DNA here is from genome assembly GCF_027789765.1 of Dendropsophus ebraccatus. NCBI lineage: Eukaryota > Metazoa > Chordata > Amphibia > Anura > Hylidae > Dendropsophus > Dendropsophus ebraccatus. Next base: position 136,827,451 of record NC_091460.1, on the reverse strand, counting down.
CGTTGACTTTAATGGTAGAAAACTTGATGTAAATATAATTATTGTTGGGATCTAAACTGGGGAACTCCATGTAGGATAGTTCTTCGAACCCATAGCTGTTTAGTTCACAGTGTTTTCCAAAAACACCTAATTAAGGAGAAAAAAAATGTTGATCAAAAAGTATTTCCAGAGGATTTCTAAGCAATAAAGCTGTATTTTTTTTTTTTATCAATGTTGGCAGCATCCATAGTTTACCTTGAGGGGATAAATGGGTTCTATAGATCTGTGAATAGGTTACAGACTGACTGGGTCAAATTCTAACTTGACTTTGTGTGGTCAAGCTATCCTAGGGGGGTACTGGTTCAGCTTTTATCTATATAGATCTGATTGATTGATCTTTTTTCTATCCAGAAATAGAGATGATCGAACAGCGGAAAATCTTAGGTTCCATAGAACTCGAACCTTGTTGAACCTTCCGCATTTGATTCCCAATGCCTTCCCGATCCGTGCGGAAGGAGGAGACAGCCCGGGTACCACCTGGATTTCCGGGATATAGCCTATTACCTAGGCTGAATCCTGGAATTCCAGGCGGTACCAGGGCTGTCTCCTCAATCCCCACGGCTCGGGAAGGCATCGGGAATCAAATGCAGAAGGTTCGACAAGGTTCCAGTTCTATAGAACCTAAGATTTTCCACTGTTCGATCATCTCTATTTCTGGATAAAAAAAAATAGGCGTGCGGGCAAATTCGGCTATTGATTATTGGAAAAATACTCTGTGTGAACCTGGCCTAAAGGGGTGATCCAGGATTTAAAAAAAAAGTCAATTTTTTTTCCCCCCAGAAACAGCACAATTCTTGTCTCCAGTTTGGGTATGGTTTTGAAGCTTAGTTCCAGTCACATGAAAAACCCCACCCAAACTAGAGACTAGAGTGGTGATGTTTCTAGAAGAAAGGAGCCATGTTTTTCTAAGCCTGGATTGCCCCTTCCAGCCATCTCTAAAGGTCCTTTTACACATACAGGTAAATTCCTCAAGCTATTTTTTTAACAATCGTGAAACCACAATTTATTTGTTTAAGTGATCAATGCTTACACAAATAGATAAATTGTGTAAAAATCTTGTTATAATATATTGTTGAGAGATCGCTATCCTGATCTTTCTTGTTTGGACTGACTGTTTAGACGAATCAATGTCTGAAATATCAGGGATTTTAGGACATTTTTTAAAAACTGCGACTAATGATTTCTCGGTCGTCATTTGAACGACAGATGTAAGTTTCGGTCATTATTGCGAATCTTCGAACAATTATTGCTCTGTGTAATTGGACCATTACCCCTAGAAAGGTACCTGTTGTAATAATATACATGACTATGTATAGCCACTGGTTATGGTTAAAGGGGTTGTCCAGCGAAAATCTTTTTCTTTCAAATCAACTGGTGTCATAAAGTTTTATAGTTTTGTAATTTACTTGTACTAAAAAATCTGAAGTCTTTCCATACTTATTAACAGGAAATGTTGTTTTATTTTCAGTCTGACACAGTGCTCTCTGCTGCCATCTCTGGCTGAGACAGGAAGTCTGTCTCAGTTTTCTATGAATCCCTATTATTATTATTATTATTTATTTATTTATAAAGTGCCCTTAATTCCAGAGCCCCATAGAAAACCTCTCCTGCTCCTGACAGTTCCTGTTTCGGTCAGAGGTGTCAGCAGAGAGCACTGTGTCAGACTGGAAAAAATATACCACTTCCTCTAGGACATACAGCAGCTGATAAGTGTGGGAAGACTTGAAATTTTTATTAGAGGTAAATTACAAATTTAAATAACTTTCTGACACCAGTAGATTTGAAAGAAAAAGATTTTCGCTGGACAACCCCTTTAAGAGATGTCTTCACTGTGCAGATATTACAGTTTTTATCCCCTTGTATGTAAGTCAAATGTGGCGTCCCTCACTTCATTTATCATCGTGTGCCTTTCATTCCTTGTGGAATTTTAAGCTTACTTTCACATGAAAACCAGTGGAAGAATTTCAAGCCAGAAATTTGAAGCTGCTTCATTTTTCATATAAATTTGTTGTTCCTGATATCTTCTTTTGTGTATTATCCAAAAAAAGTATGTTTTAATGATACACACAAGTTTAGGGAAGTTGGCTTACCTTTTTATAAAGCCCTATTAAACCTTAAATCCTCCTCTTATAAATTTTAGTGAACTGTATCAAATAATCTAGTTAAAATTTGAAAGCAGAATCATCTGGAAATGTAGAGGTCTGGGTTATCTTTAACAGGATAATATATTGCTATGCTTCTCGAAATATGCTGAAATCCAAACACCGACTACATGACCCATTGAAATACTTGGATTACCAATGAAAAGCTCCATTTATGGTGAATTTCAAAAAAGTAGATTGTGTAGAAAAGGCATTTGAGTGTAACAAATTTCAAATGGGAGAAACATATAAAGGAAAGTGACCAGCCGATAATATTCTGTTTGCTGTATTTAGGATAACATATCTAAAATTATCATGATTAGAGATAAGCGATTCACAATTCGCTTCGTTCTGTGAAGTAAATTTCCGCCAATTCTCCAAAAAAAATAAAAAATAAAAATGGCAGCCGCACATGCTGTTTGGAGCATCACTGAGCGGGAGAAAGAGATTAACCATAATTATTAGCGCCTGTCCAATCAGCTGCAGGCCCCTCTGTGATGTCAGCACCTCCCCTCTATATAAGGAGGTTCGGTAATGGAGGCGGCCAGTCGGCTGTGTATGGAGGAGAGAGCAGGATGGCAGCAGGCAGTTACAGCAGAGCAGGGAGAGACTAACAGAGCGATATAGGGACAGAGAGGAGAGGAGAGGAGGGCTAATTGTGGGTGACTGTTTGTTGTAGCTGCCAACCAAGTGTCCAGTTTATCAAGTAACTGGGAGCCTATAGGAATTCACTGGGACCAGAGAAGACACAGTCCATATTATTCACTCACCGGGCACTATAAACCCCTATCAAGTTATACCAAGTTTAACAAATTTGTCCTTCTGTAATAGTCCCAGTACTGTAGCTTCTATAGTTTGGCTCTTTTAATGAAATTTATTAAGATTCGATTCCCAAATATTAACAAATTTGACCCAAAATGTGTGAAGCTCACGAAACTAATTTCCAACTGCTTTGCTTATCTCTTATCATGATCAGTACCATACAATGGTATAGCCTGTTATTATTATTATTATTATTAATCCTGGTTAATCTATGACTATGTTCTCCCACTATTTAGCAAGGAAAGGCAGTGGTCTATTAATAGTGATGGCCACAAATAAAGATTATACTATTAAATCCAATAGATTTACTATTAAATCCAATGGACTTTTCAATTAAAGACACAACCAAAGGCCAAAAGTCCACCTGAACTAGAATAATGTACCAACAGCTGTCATTGCGGCCAAGCAAACGAAATGATGGGCGTAATTTTTTTCAAAAATGGAAAGAAAAAAACATAGTGGGAACATAGCCTTGCTCTGTATGATGGAAATTATTTTAATATTCATTCTCTCGGGGTAAGGGTGGTTTGCTACTGGATTCCATGTGTCAGTTTAAAATTATACATATATGAATACCCCAACATGTTTCGCCATTAACAATGGCTTCATCAGGGAAATGGCACTATAGAACCAGGTTACTGATTTTAATGTTAATATGACAAATCCCTTGTACCTTAAACCTTTAGCAACCTCTTTTAATAAGACGGATAACTAATAGTCTGTATTTCTCTGGATTTTTCCAACTTGTAGTGATCACTAAGCTGATAAATTAGATAGTATGCTCATAGAAAACCTGGAAGGCACACACCAACACTTATGAGGTAACCGCTTTATGAGAAAATATATCTCTGGCTTTCAAAGAGAGTGGGAACAAGTGATTTAACAGAGTGAGTCTTCCAAGACGTATGAAGACATCGCTCTAATTATTTAAAGACATCTATGTTTGACTTTCTCAGCTGATTTCTGTCCAACAGTCGATCCTATTGGCGCTCTACAAATATTCTGCTTCCAAGTCCTTATTATTTAAATTAAAGATGAGCTGCAATAAAGGTGATACAGAAACTCCCTGACTTCATCGTTTATTCTCCTTTTGAAGTGTGGACAAAACCTTGACGGGCCGAGTTCAACTTTTACTTGTAGAGTTGAACATTTGAAGCTCAGAAGCTGTCCAGAACTAAATTTTTGTAATTATTACCATATACATCTATCCTACGTAATCAGAAGCAACCTTTATCACGTATTTATTTGAGTTTTATGTTTCATCTGTTGCATGTGTCTCCCCCCCTATTATTGTGACATGTTGCTATACTTGCTATAGCTGATTTATACCCTGTAGCTTTTACCTCTCAAGGACCATAATGTGTCCCTGAAATCAGTAGGTAGATTCCCACTGAAAGAAATTGGTTCCCTGTAAATGCTTTCCCTGTATTCAATTATAGAAACTGGTTGATTGGGCTCACATACTATGAGACATCCCAACCATTTCCTCACGGTCTCAGGGGACCCATAATCTGACACTGAGCTGTCTGAAACCCTTTAGCATGATTGAAATAACAGAATGGCTTTACTATATAGACATTCCTACAGCTTCATTTTACTCATTGGTCTGGTTTTTGCGGGTTCTTTGCATCTTCATAGACATGATATGAGTTTAGGTTTTAGCATGTCAAAAGATGTTTTGGCATACAAATTATGAAGAAATCCAGACAATGTCATGCAAAATTTCTTTAAACACTTAAGAAAATAAAAGAAAACTCACCAAATGGACAATGGCAGTAGTATCCATCCATTCCACTTTGGCAAGATCCCCCATTAAAACATGGGTTGCATTCACAGTAATTAATGGCAGATTCACAGAGTTTCCCTAAAGATGAAGAAGAAAAACAACTTGTTGATAACCAAACTTGATCTCCAAACTTAAATGAGAAATCCGGCGGGGAAGTAAAAAATCATTAAAGGCAAGTGGTGGTGAGCTCCCCACCGGCTATGTCACGGCTGATGGATGACCCGCTCAGACAGTCAATAACTAGGACGGGACACCGCTGCAGTCACTGATTGGCTGAGTCGGCTAAATCCCATCAGTCTGTGATGTGGATCCCAGGTCATGACGTACCCGGATCTGGGGAGAAATGGTGAGCTGGCGTGGTCAACGAGCTCCATGATGTGGCACAGCGCAGGCTCTGGGAGTGGTAAACATATTGCTAAGAGCTGACTGAGCATGGTAACACTGGATAAAGCCCAATAAGAAGTAATACACATATGTCAATGGGCTGCAAACAGTTATAAAACCAAGCTACAAAGTAACAGAATAGGATGATACAGTGTTATTCTGTATACATTATCTACATATTTCTCCATATATAACATATAAAATATGCAGCTAGTCATCGTGGGAATTTGATCACAACACATATTTTCATTCCCACAACCACATTTTTTCAGATTTTTTTTCCCCCGTCCAATATACATTCTGATAGCAATTCCACATGTTCAGAAATTTTCAGGACATCAAGTTGAATCATGGACTGGACAGAGAATCTTCTACACAATATGGTTCCGATCTGTCAAATACTTTTATCCACTGAGACATTTGGATGCGTCCAAAAAAAAAAAAAAATGGTGGAACATTTCAGGCAAAGATTCAAATTCTGACTACAAAATATTCCATCTACATTGACAAACTCATATAGATAATAGAGAGTTATATATTAATATTTTCATTGCTGTTTCTGGTACATTAGTATACCAGGACAGCCTGACCTCTGGCTCACTCACAACCAACAAGGACTGTCTGACTCAGTCCTGATGGTTTCCAATTACATGCTTTATAAACACAGACTATATGCAGCGCAAGTACTATAAACAAGACGTTTCAGCTATATGTAAGGTCGTAACTCTAGCCTTGGCAGCTCATGGAGTTGATAATTGGCTCATCACCATAAGGCTCATCACCCCTGGGGAACCTAAGACCCTAAGGAAAACATGTCTCTAGGGATCACTCAGCAATTATATTTGGCAGCTACTACTGTAGTTGTATTTGTTTCCAGTTTAACAATATGTCACACTCATGTATTTGATATATACGATAAAAGTTTTAGTATCATTTGCAGATTTATGTCATTTGGGGTTAGATCGAAAACCGCTATAGAATTTTTAATAGCTAAGAATGTAAATTCAAAGAATTTCTGAGTTGATTCATGTTGTGATAATGTTGGACAGTTCTGGATGATATTTTTACACCTCTTCGGTTCTTCGTAAATGAGTGTTGAGTTAAATCTTTTTACTGTTTACATGCCACTTAAAATACCTTTTACAGACCGGACTAATTGCAATTAGGATAGGGTGTCATGTAGTGGGAACCATATGGCCAAGCTATGGCAATCAAGGAGTGAATTCCTCTATGATCATTTTAAAGATAGAACTAATTTTAATTTGACTTAATATACTATATTCACTTGACAGCTGGATAGATTAGGCTCAAATTAAACATAACACATATCTTATATGGGACTTGCTTAAGTGATAACTTTGTTATGTAAAGGAGAAGTCCAGTCATTTTTAAAATCTGGCAGCTGGCAAGGGCAGAGGAGTATTTGATTGGGAGTAGGAACTTACCTCTCCCCATGCCCGCGGTAAGTGGTGGGACCAGCCTAGGGACCCCCGTCGGAAGGGATTTCCCCCGAGTTGTGATGGCGTCATGACTCGGCTGATGGACTGGCCGCTTAGCCAGTCAGTGACTGGAGTAGTGTCCCACCCCAGTTGCTGACTGGCTTAGCGGTCAGTCCATCCAGCTGGGTTGTGAGAACGCTGGAAATCCCAGGGTCCCGAAGCCGACCCGGCTGCTCACCATACTCTTGATCAAATTCTTACACCTGATATAAATTCCCCCGGCCCTTGCCAGCTGCCAGATTTTAAAAATGGACAGACTTCTCCTTTATTGGGTGTCATAGCTAAATGATAGGCAAATTCTAGAAAGAGATGGAACTGTGTCTTACCTGTGGAGCCAGCTTTACAAACACAGTTAAAGCCTCCTGGAAAATTCTGGCATATACCGCCATTTTTGCAAGGACTGGAAAGGCACTCATTTATATCTCTCTCGCAGGCAATTCCTGTAAAACCATCGGGGCAACTGCAGGAAAACCCTCCAACCAGGTTGTGGCAGGTTCCGCCATTATGACATGGAAGTGGCAAACATTCATTAACATCAGTTTCGCATAGATTGCCCTCATATCCTGGCATACATTTGCATATGAACGATTGAAGTGGTTCGTTTGCCACTATTATTACAGGAATACTCTCCAAAACGGTAATTCCTGGACTTACAGCAAGTCTTCGCATACAGCTTCCTCCATTGTGACAAGGATTATGGGCACAAGAATCATGATCTACTGATTCTATCCATACTCCACTTTGACGGAATAAAACTTCTTTGATGCTCTCAAAAAAAGTGCCCACTCCACTTGGGTTAACATATTGGTTATTGTTTCTTTTCACTGCTGTCATAACGTAGGTTCTGTTATTCTTTTCGAACACGCCACATACTTGGACTGCAGTTCCAAGTCCAGTCAATTGGGAACTGGCTATCCGCAAGAAATGCAAGTAGTTGTTGGTTAAAAAGTCTTTAACAGTTGGTATGTTTAACCTAATAAGGATGCTATTATCAATGGTAGCATTACTGAATCCTGTAAAGAAAACTCTCACGTTATTGGTGACTGCACCATGTAAACCATCATTACTATGAACCATAAGATCAAATGTCCCATCGGTAGACCTTGACTGAGAATGCAGGTCACAACTGTCTGCTGGAATACTAAATAGACTTGTAACTCCCGACGTTAGAGTGCAGTGGAAGCTGTCTAGAACATCAGGATCCTGAGGTTTGACGGTTCCCAAAGAGCCACCAGGGAAGACATTTCCATAATAATGAACATAAATTTCAACTGTCCTTGATTCAGATGGGTTGTCATTTTGGTCAATAACTTTAACGTGTACAGTTCCCGTGGAGGACATTTGTGGAAAACCAGAATCTCGTGTCACGACAGACAAGAAAAACTCACTGATCTGTTCTCTATCAATTTCCCTAGTTGTAGTAAGTACTCCACCAGGGCTAAGGCTAAAATAACTAGTAGCAGGTCCAGTGCTGAGAAGAAAATAATTAAATGGACCTTGATTTGGAGGAAGGTCCATGTCTGTAGACTGTAGTGTCATCACATGAGTTCCTGCTCTGTGATTTTCCTTGACTTCTCCTTCTGTGGTAGATAAAGCAGGCCCATTGTCATTGATGTCCTCTAGGGATACAATAAGGGTAGCACTTCCAGTTGCAGAGGGTGATCCTGAGTCAATAGCCAAAACAGTAAGATTGTAGATTGGTGTAGTTTCTCTATCTAATTCACTGGTAACTGTAACCTGGCCTGTTTGTGGATTTATTGAAAAGGCACCTTTATCATTTCCAGAACCGATGAAATAAGAGAACCGGCTCCAACTAGGAACCGAGTCAGAGTCAAAGGCACTAACAAACGTGACATGAGTACCAGGTGGTACACCTTCACTAATCTGAACATTGTAAAATTTTAGGCTGAAAACCGGGGGATCATTAGCATCAAGTATAGTAATGTTAACAGTAACTTCATCTATATCAGCACCACGAATACTCCCGATATTTTTTGCCAAGACTTTTAGTGAAATTCTTTCTTCCTTTTCTCTGTCAAGCAGACCAGAAACATAAAGCTTCCCTGCCTTTCTCTCGATCTGGAAGCCCTTTTTCCTGCTGCTGCCAAAAATTAAATAGTGGACTTCTCCATCAACTCCTAAGTCCCGGTCACTTGCAAAAACTTCTCCGACCACGGTGCCTTTAGGAGCAGCCTCGGAAACTTCAAAATAATACATTTTAGATACAAACCGAGGTACATATTCATTTGTCCCCTGAAGCTGGACTGTAACTGTTACAAAACTGCAGCGTTCTTCATCAGGAACATTGAATGCTTTCACAGTGAGGTGGTAAGACTGCTTTGTTTCATAGTCAAGAAACCCTTGAGTAGTGATCACACCTGTATTTGGGTCAATTACAAAAAGGTCACTGTCTGATGACTGTATGGAATAAGCTGTAACTGCATTCGGTGAAGAATCGGCATCGGTTGCATTCAAACGTATGACGGTTGTGCCACTTGGTGCATTTTCCATGACACTGGGCATATAGTCCTCGGACTGGAAAATGGGAGGATTGTCATTGACATCTTTAACATGTACTGTTACAACACAGTAACCTGTTTTAGCAACCCATCCTCCATCAACAGCGCTGACGGTTAAGTCATGTTTTTGGCACGCTTCATAGTCAAGGTTTTTGGACAAAGATAATGCACCTGTGGAAGTGTTTATAGCAAAGAGACCAGCTTCATTTCCTGTCGTTATGTTATATGTGATCACTCCATTCATAGATGAATCCCTGTCCCTTGCGGATACAGTCCTGATAACTGCTCCCACTGTAAAACTTTCTAGGACAGTTATGCTCATATGGTTTTGAGAGAATTCTGGAGTATGATAGTTTTCCTCCGTGACAGTAATGTTAACCATTACCTGGGATGACAATGGAGGATTACCTTTGTCTTTTGCTATAACTTTAATCATGAAATTTTTATGTAAATCCATCATTAAAGAAGAGACCACACTAATCCAGCCGGAGTCTTTGTTTATATGAAACTTTCCAGCAGAGTTTTCAGCTGACATAGAATATTCCACTTGTGAATTCAGGCCAAAGTCTTTTTCATCGACAGCTGTAACTTTAATTAGTCTTGTGCCAATTTTTGCATTTTTGGCTACAGGAGTAAAATATTTGCTTTTCAAAAATTTCGGGGGGTTGTCATTGCTGTCGACAATGTTAATTGAGAGAGTGGTTTCACTCGACTGGGGAGGACTACCTCGGTCTGAAGCACTGACGATAAAACTGTGCCTGTTGATGTTATTGTTTCCTGATGAACTAGGGTTCTGATACTTTAAATGCTGCTTGTTAAATATCTCTCCTGTGGTAGAGTTGATCCTAAAAAATTCAGATTGAGATTTGATGAAGTAATAGACTTGGCCATTCAGTCCTTCATCAGGATCAGATGCCAAAACTTGGGTAATCTTAATTCCAGGCTCGGTCGTTTCTGGGAAGTCTAGATAGTAGGATGGCTTACTAAATCTTGGAGCATTATCGTTAACATCTGTCACAAATATGGTAACATCAGTGCTTACAGTCCAGCCAGAATCGTGAGCGGAGACTCGAACAATGTAGCGGTCAGTATCTTCTCTATTGATTGGTCTGCTTACTGTTATTACACCTGTACTGGGATTTATATGGAAAGGAAGACTAGTGTCTGCAATTGTATACCTACTAACTGCATTTGGCCCGGCATCCTCATCTGACGTTGTGAGTTGTGTAACGACGTAGCCCAAAGCGGCGTTCTCTGGAACTGATGCACTAAATATCTGAGAGAATCTTGGAGCATTGTCATTATCATCTAAAACATTGATAACTACTTTGACTATTGAGCTCTGGGCTGGAATCCCTTTATCGGAGGCTTTGATGGATAAAATATGTTGAGAAGCCTTTTCTCGGTCAAGTAGTCTTGTGCTTCTAATTTCCCCAATAACTCTGTTTATACTAAATAAATTATCTTTATTGCCATCAATAATTGCATAATCCAGTTGACCATTGGATCCACTATCCTTGTCTTTGGCGTAAACTGTGAGTATTCTACGAGGTGACAGATTTTCCATAATTTCTGCGATTAAAGGATCTTGCCTAAATTGTGGTACATTGTCATTAACATCTAGGATATTGACTTCAATCTTCTGATAAGAGGAAAATGGTGGAAATCCCATATCTCTAGCTTCAATCCATAGGACATACTTGGAAATGGCTTCAAAATCTAAGGGGTTCTTAATGTAAAGTTGTCCATTTAATTCATCTATGTGGAATGTGTTGCCAAAGTTGCCACTGGCTATGTAAAAATATAAACTTCCACCTCTCGTAGATGAGCCAAATACGGTTGTCACCATTGTTCCTACTTCTTGGTTCTCTGAAAATGCAAACGTTGTCTGATCGGCTCTAATCTGGGGGAAGTCAGCTTTGTTAGCGAACCGGACAGTCACGGTGGTTGAATCTGACTTATAATTGACACCACCATCTTTTACTTGGACAGAAAATGTTATCTCTGAAGATCCTTCTAAAGGCTGTGCAGTCTTTATAGCACCACGTAAGGGATCAATGTGAAATTTATCTGAATGGCGGCCTTTTAAAGAAAAATGTAACTCTGAATTTGGGCCTATATCATCATCAGTCACGGTCACAGCAAACACAAAGGAATCTAGAAGAAAAGAAAAAAAAATAGAATTAAAAACTGCTCGACAAAAAAAATTAACCAACATGTAACAAACAACAAAACTTTAGTATTGATAACCTATCTTTAGGATAGTCCAACAATAACTGACCAATCGTAGGTCCAATACCTGAATCCTACAGTACATTGATCAACCAATAGTTTACTAAATAGTTTTCAGCTCAATGGTGATTCTAAAAATTCAAGTGAGATGAAGTAGAATCTCTTTTCACTCAAGTTCTTCTAATGTGCTATATGTGGATCTGCTGAATGTTCAATATTAGGGCCACACTTACCTTACATATTACATAGTCTTGCTTGATAACAATACATAACTAACTCTGCTTTGTCATGGCAGACGGTGATCATGGGATTGCTATGTCACCCAAAGAATGGCAGTGCTTTTGTACTATTGGATACAGCCATATGTGGTGCCCTGTGGACAGAGACAAGCCAGGGGCACCAGGCAATGGCACTTAAGTTTCTCTAAATTTTGCAAGATGGCTCCACATGCAGTATTATGTATTATCCAATCACAACTAAGCTTTGGATGTGTTTTAAAAGTCACACCTGCTCACTTAGTGGACATTTCCATGTCCTTATAGTAAACTGGGACTGAATATTTTTTTGCATTTCTTATGTATTCTTTTGTTAAACCTGGTTTGCACACTTGTTTGTAGCTTGGAATATTTCCTATGGACTCTGTCACTAATTCTGAATATTGTCTGTAGTTGGATTGAGGGAATCCAAGTCCTCATGTGTGCTCCATCGCAATCTAATGGTATATATTTATATGAGCGCTGTTGGTTATATTCTGTACATCCTCCTCATTCCTCTTCAATTCAGACTTTTTATAATCCATCCAAGTCAAAAAGAGCAGTTAAAGCAGCAAAATGTTGCCTATAGAGATGAGCAAGCCAAGCCTCCCGAACCCAGATTAATTCCGAAATTTGCAAAAAATTTGGTTCGCTACTGAAGTAAACTTTTTGCAAAGTTATGACAGGTTTTGCAAAGTTTGGACTGGTGTCTTCAACCACCAGTAGAGTGATGGCCCACTCAGTCAATCACAGGCTGACCGGGATGGGACAGCACTGGGACCAGTGATTGGCTGAGCAGGCTGTCACTCTTGTCTCTAGAGTAGCAACTCACTCAGTCAATCACTGGCCACAATGCTGTCCCATCCCGGTCAGCTTGTGATTTCCTTTTCAAGAGAAGACAGACATCGAGAGAGTGAAGGAAGGCAAGTCAAATGAGTGGCCTTTACAAGCCACAGTAAGTAATGCAATTTGTTTAAGTTCGGTTCGGTTGTTTAAGTTTGGTTGAACTTGATGGACCTTGGTTGAACTTGATGGACATGTGTCTTTTTTCAACCGTATTAACTATGTAACTATGTAACAAACCCAAACTATATAATAAAGTTCAGCGAAACTGCTGTAGCAAATTTTTCAAAAATTTGCTCATCTCTAGTTGTAATCCTAATAAACAACAATATAGGCCTCAGCAACCTGGATTTTAGCATTACCACTATAAGTGGGAAATTATGTCTTTCGGCATTACATTTTAATTATATTTTGGTTTATAATTAGATAGATAGATAGATAGATAGATAGATAGATAGATAGATAGATAGATAAATAGATATTAGGCTTACCTGAAGCTGCAGGTGAGGGTATGTGAGTTACATATGGGTGATGTAGAAATCTTGGGGGATTATCATTAACATCCAGAATATTCACTGTTACGCTGGTTGAACTGGATAAGCTTGGGGAACCACCATCAGTAGCCACAATAAGAAGAGTATAACTGTCCTTCACCTCTCTATCTACCAATGAGCTGCTGATAATCTGACCAGTAGAAGGGTTAATTGTAAATTGAGAATTCCCTCCAACCAGACTATAGCTGTATGGAAAAAAAACAAAACAAGGGAAGGTCATTAAATATTCACGTATTAGTTTTGTTTTTTATGAAACTCAATAAATGTTGCTTTATGTCAGACAATTACAGACTGCAGCTCTGGCTATGGAGCACTATCCCCTAGATGCAACAATAAAATGAGTAAATCTGAAGAAACTCATTAAAATGTAGATATTTGGCTAATGAACACGAAGCCAAGCAGAAGATTGAATGTTCCATTAGCGACGTGTCTGCCACAGATAAACCTCGGTGATCATTTTAAATGACTTCAATATTACAACTCTCACCGCTAAATCCTCACACTTAATGATCTGCGTCCAAAATAAATATCCTCCTTTATGAAAAATTAAATACTAAATATAGGTCCCAAACAAATTACAATACGATCAAAAGAGCCATCGGTTTAATTCACTTTTTTGTTCGTGGGAACGGGACCATGGAATAGACAGCGATAAATACAAAATTGCGACCGCGTTCCAAACACATGGGAAAATAAAAATACATAATAATTTACATAGAGCTACTACTTGTGCAGAGCATCTGCTACGTTAAAAAAAAAAAAAAAAAAAAAAATTATACTGTTGGTTCTGTCAATGGTGCTGCTAGAATTTTCCACTTTGAAGCTGATTCACTACACAATAACTCCGACTCCTGCTTGGTGGACTCAATTAATAAACACTAAGATTGTTTAGACTTCCTTGAGCCCTCAGTAGGTAGCACTTGGCTTGTCAATGCAACTTAACATCCTCATTACTTGCCTTGGAGAATCTAGTAGCGGGAAATACGTTAAATGATGGTTTGTCACATGAAGCCTAGTGGTGTTGACAACAGGAGGTGGTTTTCGGTAGGGGGTTGAAATGTACAACTTGTAACGAATGAGACTAAAGGAAATGGAATCATGTGATACAGCTTACCGAACAACACCGTTCAGGCCGGCATCGGGGTCAGAACAACTGACCAGAAGAACATCTGTGCCGGTGGGGGCATCTTCTGGGATACTTATAAAATGCTGACTTAAGGCAAACGCTGGTTTGTTGTCATTGACATCATCTATGTTGACAATGATTGTGCCTGTTCCTGTGAGGGCAGGAGATCCTGTACGGGGAGTAGAAGAAAAAAATAATAATATCTAATGTAATATTAATATAAATGGAATATACAAAAGAGGACACTGAAAAATGTCTTCAAATAGCTTATAAAATGTGATAAAAGAGAATAATTTTTTAACTTTTTAGTCATTTACATCTAGTTTGTGCGATATTATTAAACATTATTATACAAACGGCTTATTACAGTGCCGGTATTTATTGAGATCTTCTTACCTGCACATTATCATATAAAAAAACAACAACACTTTTTATGTGCATATATAAACTAAAAAAATATATATTATGGCATGGTCTATTACAATCTGGTAATGCTTAAAGGGGGTTTCCCAGGTTAATAACATTGATGGGCTATCCACAATTTATGCCGTAAACGTCTGGTTGGTAGGGTGCCGACACTTGGCACTATCATCTATAACTACATCAGCAATCATACACAATGACCATTGTGCTACCTATTGTGTAGGGGTGGCACAGGTTACTGCATTCATTTTGTGTGAAAGAAGTAAGTATCAATTAAAGCAGAACAGTCATTTAAGTGTGACTTTTCAGAAATTAATAAGTATCAATAGTTCAAGCGATTTTAAGAAACTGTAATAGGTTTTATTAAAAAAAAAAAGAGTTTATTTCTGTTCTCAAAAAGCTGTTTTCCTCCTGTACTCCCCCCTCACTTCAGAAGAAGCAGGATTTCTGTGTCCATAATGCTCTATGGAGGGGGGGGGGAGGAGCCAAGGGGATGAGTGAGCACGAGGAGGAGAAAAGTCAGCTCTGCAAAACACTACATTCTGCAATCTTTTCTCACCAAGTTCCCAGATAAGCAGTGGCCTTTCTGACCTCTGAATTTAGCATTTTGTGTGCCAAGACAGTCTCCAAAATGTACAGATGCTTGTCTCCTCTTACTACTCACTCATCCTCCTTGGCCCCTCCCCACTCCATAGGTTACAATGGACTCGGCAGAACCCGTCTTCACTTGCTCCTCTGTAATGAAGACGGCTTTGCCTGATAATGCACAAATAAGAAGTGTGGGGGGGGGGGAGTTTGCAAAACAGCCTGCCTCTCTCTCTGCCTCCACTGTGGGGAACATCTGTGTAGAGTGGAGATTCCACTCATAATGATGGGAATTCCCACTCTAAACAGGTGTTCCCCACAGCAGAGGCAAAGAGAGAGGAAGGAGCGGGGAGCCTTTTGAACTTGCCTCCCCGCCCTTTCTTCTCCCGGATGTTGGGAACAGCTCCTCTAGCCTGCCCCAGCTGCCGGCACCCATTTCCAGGCCGCCAGTGCCCATGTTTCAGCATCGGCAGCCTGGAGATGGGTGATGACAGCTGGGGCACGCTGGATGAGCTGTTCCCTCAGGGTGAGGACCTTCACACAGTCTTCTAATCTTTGGTATATACAATGATAAATATATTGGGGAAGTTGGCTCAGTTGCCCCTAGCAACCAATCAGATTCCACCTTTTATTCCTCACAGACTCTTTGGCAAATGAAAGGTGGAATCTGATTGGTTTCTAGGGGCAACTGGGCCAGTTTTACTTTACACCATGTGTGATAAATCTCCCCCATTATTCCAATTTCATTCAATACTAACAGATACTGTAAATGGGAACACAGTGGTTCTAAAACCTAAATATTTTAAATTCATACTTAGATGAATTTTATAATTCTCGATTCTCGTGTTCTTATTAGATGACTAGTTATAAGAAATATCCAACATATAGTCTGTAAGTGTCCAATTAGCACATTCCCAGTAACTTAAGACCAATTATTCTGACTCATTTCACACTGTGGTGCGCTGGAAATGACAAGAAGTGTTCTTGAGTTCTAAAAAAGTTGCTGAGTGTTTTACTTTAAAAACGATATATAAAACGACTATCAGTAATTTAACATTTGTCAACAGCAATAAAGTTTAGGCGGAAAAAGAGGAACTTGGAATTACTTCCTGATTTCAACAATTACAGCACTAGAAGTGGAATGTTCCGGCTGACACTTCGCTCAGGTAATAAAGTTTGCTTTTTCCCCCGCTATTAATTAACATTTCTATCACCGTGTCTTAGAAGTCAATCTCTCCTGGACAAATTCCCATTGCAATTTCTTTCATTTGCGAACTTTCATTTCCGAAATTTTACGATTGAATGTTCTTAGCCTTACTATTTATTAGCCCTTACGCCTTATTCACATGTCCAGTGTTTTTCAAGGAGCGTGATTTTGTTCTGTTAGGATGCCCTGGGTTGGGGGTCGTAAGGCGCTGGTGTTGCCAGCCGGCAGATCAGAGGGCTGAGAGGAGAGGGAGAGACGGGAGTGGTTATGGGAATGGGGGAAATGGGAGCGGGGGAGATAGGAGCGGTGAGACACGGGAGCGGGGGAGATGGGAGTGAAGGAGACGGGAGCAGGGAAGAAGATGGGTATGGGTGACAGGAGTGGATGAGAAGGGAGCAGGGAGAGACAGGAGCGGTAACAGGAGCGGGGGAGATGGGAGAGGGTGACAGGAGCGGGGGAGATGGAAGAGGGTGACAAGAGTGGGGAAAGAGAGAAGCAGTGACAAGAGCGGGGAGAGGCATCCGTGCCGCGATCCGTACTGTGACCTGTTCTATTTTTTTTCAGCAAGGATCACGGCACGGATGGTATGAATGCACACATAGTTGCAGTATGGAGCTGTGGCAAAAAGATGCTGCTCCCACTTCAATGGACTTGCCATGTGTTATGTGGTCACACGTTCCTTTGTGTAATGCTGCTATACTACATACTGCTACAGGAACTGGCTCTTGTGGGCTGTGGAAATGTT